>NC_081413.1:380127430-380727430 GCF_030272615.1 Cryptomeria japonica
GTCTAATTTGGATTAATTGTTTCAAATTTGATTTAGAAACATTTCAAAATTCGAATCTAAATTCATAGATCATTTTAATCAAATTCCATAAATTTAGAGGTTTAATTCATAAAAACCCTAATTTATTTTAGTTAATTGGATTTGTGGGTTGCATAATTCATCGCTTCAATTTTCAGATTTGATTTAAAAAAATTAATAATGGCACTTGTTAGATTTAATTTATTTGCTACTTCAAATACGACTACTTTAATTTTCACTTATCTTTATCATAATCATTTTTGTTGTATAATTGTTTCACTTCAGATTGTTTCTTTTCATTCATATCACTTTAGCATACTGCATTTTTTAGAATCTCCAAATTTTTTCCTTTCAATCAATTAGATCTCAAATCTTTCATTTACAGTGCATGTTGTTTTATTCTGATATTTCTAGGAAAATGCATTGAATATATAGATCACATTAAAGCTTTTATAGATCCTTAGAGGTTGTGCAATTCTTCTCATTGTCCTTACGCTTGGGGGGGAATTATTTCTTTCTTTTTTCATTTCTAAGGATCCAATTTTCCTTTGTTGAGTGGTGTTGGCTTATGAT
Source organism: Cryptomeria japonica (assembly GCF_030272615.1). Taxonomy (NCBI): domain Eukaryota; kingdom Viridiplantae; phylum Streptophyta; class Pinopsida; order Cupressales; family Cupressaceae; genus Cryptomeria; species Cryptomeria japonica. The sequence continues at coordinate 380,128,022 of NC_081413.1, forward strand.
TTGATGTCATTCCTTATGTGAAGTTGTTGTTTGCTCATTGATTTTGTCTTATGCAAGATGTGTATGTCCTTGGCTACAACCTCTTCCTCTCTTGTCAATGTACATCTATTATAAACTTACCCCTTCACATTGGGTGAAAAGTGTGTCATTCTTCATCAAGAATCTCTTTCACCTAGCAATAGGGGGAAGGCATGCATTCTTGTTCCCCTTCCTTTCTTTGGTAGAATATGTTATGTTTATTCAAGAACTCATCTTGGAGGTAGATGTCTTTTGAGCAAATACATCTTTCTCCTCCAAGGATTCTCTTTACACTTGTTGCAAGATATCTCTTGTTCAAGTATCTTATCCTTACTTGTAAGAGTATTCCCTCTTTATCTTGAATTTATGATATTGTTGCCTAAAGGATATGTCCTTGGCATTGAAGGCAAGTATCCTTGTTTTTAGCTTCCTGAAGACATCAACATATGGCTATGTTGACATCTTAAGGGGGGGACCCATATCACCCTCCTTGTACTATATTGTACCATACTTTTGCATATCATTTTTTGCATGTCTTAAACGGGGTGTTCATTATCAAAACCAGAGGAAACAAACTATTATACATGATGCTTCATGCCCGAAACCAGACACAAAATTTGATATATGTCTTAGACAGGATGTGCATTCCCAAAACCAAAGAAAACAAACTCTTACATGGGATGTCCTCAAAACCAGACATGTATTTGTCTTAAATGGGGTTACACACTCTGAAAACTAGAGAAAACAAACTCTTACATGAGATGTTCTTAAAGCTAGACATTCACCCCTTGGCATTTGCATTTTCATTATATGTCTTAAACAGGTTGAAGCACACTCGAAACCAGAGAAAACAAACTCTTATATGGGGTGTTATACACTTGAAACCAAACATCACTTGCACACATGCACAAGGATGAGTGGAACTAGCAGAACACAACTAGACTATTCCTACTCTCCTCTCTAACATGGATCAACTAGAAAAACATATCTAGGGGAAAGTATCCATGTCCTTTCTCATCATTATTCTCATGGATCACATAGAAAAACACATCTAGCATGTATCCTTTTTCTCTCTTTCCTTCTTCTCATGAGCTCATAACTTTGATATTGATGGTTCATGGATGATGCGTGCTTTGCTCTTTTATGTGATCACTTGTGTTCTTGAGATGGAATCTTTCAAGAATGATATTAGTTGTTGAGACATTTTGATAACGAGGTCTCTTCAGCTAGTTTACTTGAGGTCTTGTTTGTGGTCTTTAGCTTTTGTGTTGTGTGTCTCTTATCTTTGTTGGCCTTTTGTTTTCCCTTTTGTCTTGTTTTATGTGCCCTTGCATGCGTTTGAGCGAGTTAAGATCCTAAGATTGGGTGCTTAGTTCCTTGAAATTAGTGATGTCTTATACTCCTTGTGATTGTGCTCCTTTTCTCCTTCCTTCATCTCTCTATCATCTACCTTACTATGAGTATATTCATAGGCTCATACTCTCATTAAAGTGGGGGCAAAATGTAGCGTTGTCAATTTTCAATGGGCCAATTTACACCTCATGCTTGTGCCCCTAATTTAGTGTGTCTCCCCCTTACCTCCTATTTGGGTTTGTTTAGTGACTCTGATTTTTATGATCAATACACCTACCAAATGACCCTCTAGAGTTGTGTCCTCCTCTCTAGGCCTTGATTTTGGTCCCTGGTTGAAGAGGACTAGAGCATTGGGCACTCTAGTCCCCCTCTTTGGGGCCCAATTTTCAAGGAGAGGGTGAGACCCATCTCTCCAATAGGAAATGAAGTTGGTGGCTCAGTATGACTATTGGAGGTCAGCCTAATCAATAAATTGATCTAGATTCTCATATATAAAGGCATTTGATAAATTCATTTCAATCTAAGTCTTCACATTCAAGCAATCAAGCATTCAAGCATTGAAGTTTCACCATCAAGAATAGTTTTAGAGGTCTTCAAGGCTACATATTCTTCATTCAACCATTGTTGAGAAAATTACAACATTCCAAGCATATATGTACATGATTAGGGTTTTGTCATGTTCATGATATTTTATACAACACATGTGATTACATTCAAGAAGCAAAGCGTCATTATCAATCACTACAGAACTGAGGTATAGCTTTCCATTATTTATTTCAATATTTGTATTATTTCATTCAAGGTTAATTCCTAAACTAGAGTTATACTTAGGCAAACCCCTATTTCCAATCTATTTCCCCTTCTTTATGTGTGTAGGAAGTACGTACAGAGTTACAATCTTCATGATAAGCTTTATTTACAGAGATGAATCATTCCTCATTTGGAGTGCAAAATGTTCAAAGGACCATAGCGGTCGTCACACCAGTCCTAATAAATTAGGAGCTCCTTTGGGAACATGTCTGAATTCTCTTACAATCCTCAGATCCAAGTTTGTGGCTCAATCTGATGATTGTAGCTCACTATTTGCACATATTTACTTCAATTTTAGTCCATTTACCCTAATTTTAGCAAATTCAACAAATCAACTCAACTCAAGGGAAAAAAGGGGGTACATTCCAAACCCCCTGGAATTAGATCAACATTCAAACCTCTTAGGTATATATCTATCTAATTCTTACATTTCCCCAATGTGTTGGTCCCCAAGTAAAAATTAGTTGTTTTCTTCCTTCTATGGTGGAAACCCTAAATTTTCACCAACACAATGAGAAAGGCTCAAAAGGAATGTGTAGATAAAAGGAAGGAAATTGTTGATAGAATGTCATTAATTCCTTGCACTTTCTTTAATGAAAATCAAAAAGCTCTAGATGTGGATGTGGTCATCAAAGAGTTTAGTTTGTTGTTAACTGCTGAAATTGAGAAAAAAGGACTTCTCTTTGTCCTCTATTGACAAATTGGTAGATCTTCAATTCATTTTGGATTTCCTAGATTCTCTCTCGAAGAAACATAAGAAATGTTGCATTGATTTGGGATAATCTACTACACGGATCAAGGTCATCACCAGTCATAGTCAACAACCCGATGAAGCCCAAATGAAAATTATTCTATAGAATTTTGAAGAATTCCAAAAACATGACCAATGTAAAGATGCAGACACTTAGATTATTTTGTGCTTTCTTAGTGTCATTTTATAATAAGCTATTAACACCTCAGGTATCATTCTATGTATGTATTAGTACACATATAGGACTGCATGTGCCCTAAGTCAAATAGGTTTCTACTTTTGACTTAGTCACAATTAGTTGTAACTTTTCTCTATTTTTGTGCATCATTCCTCTTCTATATATATGAGGGATCTTTTTGTAATAATAAATCTTTTGGCTAATATGTCAAAACTCTACAAAATTGAAAAGCTATCGAATACTTTGAGCTTGTAGCGTATTCAAGAAGTTTAATCAAAGAAGAAAAGAAATTGCATCCAATCTTTGTCTTGTGACTACTTTATTGTGTGAGGGAATGTTTTTTAGTTATTATTGTCTACTTTCTTTGAGATTAAATTTTGCTTTGTGAAAAGTATTTGAGTTGAAAGAGATAAAGTAAAATATTGTAAACTTTGTGTTATGATATCCTACTAAAAAATATATATTAAGTGAATAATAAGGTGAAGACTTTATGCTTTGTTGAGTTATCTTGAAAGAGTAGAAAGTTTTGTGATATATTTGGAAGACTTTGTGCTTACAATATATCAATACTTGGGTTACAGTGGCCGATAGGACTTAAGTATTTGAAGGATACTTTGAGCTCCTTATATACAAAAGACTCGTCCCTTAAGTCATTTTTAGAAAAGGAATCAACGACAGGCTTTGTACTTTCATGGACACTTTGTGTCTAATTAGCATAGTTTTTTAAGATTACTGCAAGTTACAATTGTTTTCTTACTATGTTCTAAATAGAGGATAGGAGAAGTACTTGTTCTGAAAAAAGAGAACTAAGTTATTATATCATCCTAAAATTAGACTAAAGTTACGTGTAGATTAAGAATAGATAAATATTTTAGTAGAAACCGGGAGCCTTTGTTGATAAATAGGAGAGACCATATCTTGCCTTATGAGAGGGATTGTCTCACATTGTGGTGAAAATCCACATTTTGTAAGCCTCCCCGAGTTTACAAAATTTTTACCAAACAGTGTTTTGGCAACTTTGTTCGGGAAACAAGCATACAACCAACTTCTACTATAGAAAGTCAAGTTACACTCATGGGAGAAGAAATCAAGATGTTGTTGATCCTTTTTTTGAGCTTCTTCAGAAACATCATTTTGATTATTTATCTGTGCATGCAAGTTATTCCCTTCAAAGGACAAGGAGTTTCCCACCTACTAATCAAAGCTATCTTATTCCAAATGAAGCTTCAAGTGCACCAAGGTCTTGGATTATTCTACAAGTGCAACGGTTTATAATTCCTCCATATCAACCTATCCAACTAGTAGTAATGGTTGTATAAGGACCGTGGGGGTAGAATTTTGGTTCCCTTAATTTGACTCCACCCCTTCATCCTCTTCCACAAGGTTTGCAGAAGAATATTCCCAAGTTCTTTGGGGATGCAAATCAACAATTGGATGAACACATTGTAGATTTTCACATTGCATGTGGAATTATTGGTGTGGAATATGAAGATGTGGTAGTACAACTTTTTGTTGGGACACTCCAAGATGCAGCAATAGATTGGTACTACCATTTGACACCTCAAACTATTACCAACTAGGATACTCTCAAAACTCAGTTTGAGGCATGGTTCAAGATGACAGACGATGCACATGCTCTCCTAGCTTAGCTAACTTCAATGAGAAAGGAACCACGTGAACCCATGAGGGATTTTGTGGCAAAGTTCAATAAGTTGAAAAATATAATTCCAACTACCTCTCAACCAACTAGAGAGAACATAAGTGTTTCTTTATTAATGCTTAGTTGCCTGAAGTCAACTTTATATTGAGAAGAACACCTCCTTCAGATTTGGCAGTAGCACAAGCTCAATGTGTGGAAATAGAAGATCATCTGATCCTCGCTGGAAAAATTAAACAATACATGGACATTGATTCCCCGGCCTAAAGACAAAAATGTAATTGGAACTAAATGGGTATTTAGAAATAAACTTAATGAAGATGGTAAGGTAATCAGAAACAAAGCAATATTAGTGTGTAAAGGATATTCACATAAAGAGGGAATTGACTACAATGAAACCTTTGCACCGGTAGCTAGAATCGAGGCAGTCAGATTATTTCTTGCATTTGCAACACACAAGAACTATAAAGTATATCAAATGGATGTAAAATGTGCATTTATGAATGGTGATCTTGAAGAGGAAGTTTACATTGAACAACCTGGTGGATTTTCATTAACAAATGATAAAGATATGGTTTACAGATTAAGGAAAACTTTATATGGATTGAAACAAGCTCCTCGAGCTTGGTATGCTAGATTGGACAAATATCTTTTGAAGCTTGGTTACACTAAAGGTAATGCTGACAGCAACTTATATTTCAAAGTGACTAATGTAGACATCTTGGTTATTGAAGTTTTTGTTGATGACATCATTTTTGGAGGAGAAGATGGATTGTGTAAAGACTTTGCTAATAAGATGCAGGAAGAATTTGAAATGTCTATGATTGGGGAAATGAAATTCTTTTTAGGATTTCAGATTTCACAGACTGATAAAGGTATATTCATATGTCAAACAAAGTACTTGAAGGAACTACTAAATAAATTTGGTATGGAAAACTCTAAACCGGTAAGTACTCCTATGACTACAACTAATAATTGACATTGAAGGATGATTCAACTCCTATTAATCTGACAAGATACAAATCTATGATTGGAGGTTTACTATATTTGACACAAACAAGACCTGATATAATGAATGCAGTATGTATTGTTTCAAGATTTCAGAGTAATCCTAGAGAAAATAATGAATCAGCAGTGAAAAGGATTTTTCAGTATCTACAAGGCACAACAAATCTTGGTTTATGCTATCCTAAAGATGAAAATTTTGATTTATGTGCATACACTGATACAAATTGGGCAGGAGATGTAGATAACAGAAAGAGCACCACCGGCGGGGCATTATTTCTTGGTAGCAGATTGATTTCATGGTTGAGCAAGAAACAAAGTTGTACATCATTATCAACAGTAGAATCAGAATATGTTGCAGCAGCAACTTATTATACTCAAGAAAAATTATGGTCATAGCGGGCATAGCATGGAAGGCGGGAGGCTCCAGGATTCAAATTCAAGCAGGAATTCTGGATTGGCATCGGGACAGCATGCGGCAGATGATTCAGAGATTCCTGCAGAAGGAGAAGGTTCAAATGGTAAGGACCCTGATGATCTCGTGAACTTGGGGGACCCAGGGGGGATCAACACCACGTGAAGAGCAATTAGCACTAGAGAGTGGGAAAGGGCGGGTTCAAACTTCAAAAATAGAAGACGGCAACTCAGAAGGAGCCCAAGGACAGCAAATGACTTGTGTTTCAGAGAACACGGTGGAAGGTAAAGATCATCCAAAAAAGATTCTTTTGTCAACGGACCCTAAAGGGGGACCCAATGGATAGACACGTAAGTGGTCCTCGTTGTTTGGGGTCAAGCCCAAAGGTAAGTCCTCATCGTCGGAGTTAAAAACTCCTCGAATGTGTCTCAGGGCAAGTTTGCTATCGTTGTTCCTGACCAAATCATTGATCAAAACATCGCTAGAATGGAAAACACTTTGATTAATTATTTCTTTGGATCTATACCTAACATAGAAATAGTTCGTGGATTTGTCAAAAGAAAGTGGAACCTGAAAGGTCAAGTAGATGTGGTAGCAATGAACAAAGGTTGTCTATCCTTCTCCTTTTCTTGTGATGAGGATAGAAGAAACATTCTATGTAGTGGGTCTTGGACAATAGGCAAATATATCATGTACATCTAGAAGTGGTACCCTAATGTAGCGAAAGGAAATAATTTTTTGGCCCAAGTCCCGGTGTGGGTCAAACTCCCTGGGCTCCGAATGGAATTCTGGGAGGAAGACGTTTTTGCAGGAATTGCCAATACCTTTAGGGAGCTAATCGCCATTGATCAGATCATGGCTTCTAGAAGAAGGTTGATCTATGCAAGGATCTGTGTTGGAGTTGGACCTGACACGAACTTGCCAGAGGAAATAGAGATAGAATCAAAACTGAGGAAGTGGAAGCAGAACAATGTTTATTAAACAATCCCCTTCGCCTGTTATCATTGTAAAAAAGTCGAACACTGGGCTAAAAAATGTCCATCTAAAGAGGATAAACCCCATACCCAAACTAAGGTTTGGAAAAAAGTGGACAAGCCACTAAAAGTTTGGGATTCCAATGACCCTAATCAGGAGAATCAATCCCAAATAGTAAGGGTGGAGGAAGAAATCACTAGTGAAGTGGGTAATGAACCAAAGATTCAGATGTTGGAACAGAGTGTTGTACACAAAGAAAAAGACAACACTCAACAAGAGGATCAGAAAGAGGACAAGACAGAGGTAGAGAAAATAGATAAACATCCCACAGATAATAAAGAGGAAGGAGATAACCTCAACCTTGTCTCAAAATCTCAAGATCAAGATAAAGAAATAGACTGGTTCCAAGAAGCCCAACCTGATACCATTTTGGGCCAAGGGCTATTGGAAATCTCATTAACCACCCCAGTAAAGGGAAAGCTGGCTAATTCAGAGGAACAAGATCCAAAATGGGGAGATGAAGAGGACGTAAAAAAGGCACTGGGGAAGAATGAATCAAAGCAGGTGGATGAAGAAGTTGCAGAGGATAAAAGAAAGAACAAGCAAAAGAAAAAGAATAACAATAACCCAGTAAATAGTATGCTGACTAGAAACACCAGAAGCAGGCTTGGTGATGTGGGAGTGCAACACACTTCTCCAGGAAGACACTCAAATGCCAAAAAAAGAATATTAGAAACAAGAAGGAATTTAGCAGATGGTACCCAAAGAACCATCTTCAAGGCAGGTATTTCTAAAAATCCATGAAAATCATCTCCTGGAATATTAGGGGACTTAATAGTCCTCACAAACATAATTTAGTTAGAAATATGATTAGAGACAAAAACCCTGGCATTTTTTTAATTCAAGAAACTAAGATGGTGAAAGATAAAGTTGAAAGTTTGAATATTTTCAAAAATGGAGGAGTCAGCAGAGGTAGTTCAAAAGGTGCCTCGGGAGGAATTGTTACATTCTGGAACAAAAACAATATAGAAGGAGAGGTGTTAATTCAGGACAACAACCTGGCCTGTATTAGATTTAAGCACATTAAGAATTGTACTATGTGGGTCCTAACAAATGTTTATGCTCCTAACACTAAGACTGGCCATAGCGAGATGTGGAGATATCTTACTAGGCTGAGAAGAAGATTTGTTGAGGACAGCTGGATAATTATGGGAGATTTCAACACTCCCCTGAAGGAAAATGAGAAAAAGGGAGGGAGTCATGCTAATCTGGATAGAAGATTGGACCTAATGGACTTTATAAACAATAATGCCATTCATGATCTGCAGTTGCAAGGAGTCAAATACACCTGGACTAATCGAAGAAGTGGTGAGAATTTGATTTAGGTCAGACTGGATAGAGCTCTACTTTCCTTAGACTGGTTTAATCTTCATGAATGTTCTTTATCTTCTCACATAAGGGCAGGATCATATCATTACCCTATAACCTTAATGGCTAAAGTAAAAAATAGAAGGAGACATTTCCCTTATAGATTTGAAAAAATGTGGACTAGACACCCGGATCTGGAAAGTAAGATTAAGGACTGGTGGCAGGTCAGTATTGAAGGCAATGCCATGTATAAAGTGGTCAAAAAGCTGAAGAATGTTAAAGATAATGTCAAGAAGTGGAATAAGGACTACTTTGGGAACATCTTTACCTCAAAAGCATTGACCCTCTTAGAACTCAAGGAGATCCAAGATGAGATACAGCACAATGGTTATACCTATATGTCTAGAAATACTGAAGATGCTATTCTAATGACATATCATGAAATAATAGCTAAAGAGGAAACCTACTGGAAACAAGGATCAAGAAATGTCTGGTTAAAGGAGGGGGATAGGAACACTAAATGCTTCTATATGTCCACACTTAGACATAAGGCTATAAATAGAATTGTACAGATTAAAGTGAATGGCAGATGTGTTGAAGATGATGATTCCATGAGCAAGGCTGCAATGGATTTTTTCTCTAATCTACTTGCTAAGGATCAAAATCTGAATAAACAGGCCCAAAGGGAACTTCTTGACAATATACCTATCACTCTGGGGGAAGATCACAAAGACTGTTTAACTGCCATTGCCTCCCATGATGAAATTTTGACAGTTGTTAAGTCCTTTGAGGGCAGCAAAGCCCCAGGTCCGGATGGCTTTCCCATGTTCTTCTTCCAAATGTACTGGCATATTATTGGAGATGATGTTACAAGAGCTGTGAAAGAGTTTTTTGGTGCTAGAAAACTTTTGAAAGAAGTTAATGGTACTTTTATAGCTCTTATACCCAAAAAGATGGGGGTTGATTCAATGGATCTTTTAAGACCTGTAAGCTTATGCAACTCTCTCTACAAGATTATCTCTAAGGTCCTTACCTCTAGAATTCTCAATTTTCTTCCTTCCATTATATCGCCTCAGCAAAGTGGTTTTGTCTCGGGAAGGCAAATTTTGGACTCTATCATCTTTGTTCATGAAAATATCCATTCTTTGGCCTTTTCTAAAAATGAAGGTTTTTTTCTGAAGCTTGACCTGTCTAAAGCCTATGATAGAGTGGATTGGGATTTTATGATAGATGTTCTTTCAGCTTTTGGTTTTAATCCTAGGAGTGTTGGACTTATCAGGCAACTTGTTTCTTCGGCCACTTTCTCTGTGCTAATGAATGGCTCCCCCTCTCCTTTCTTTAAAGCCTCAAGAGGTCTCAGGCAAGGGGACCCCCTATCTCTAGTGATCTTTATCATCATGGCGGAATGTTTGGGGAGATGTATTGGAAAACTGGTTGAGAAAAGAGAGTTTTGTGGTTTGAAACCTTCTTCGGCAGATCAAATATGCTCTCATCAGTAGTTTGTTGATGATTCTATAATAATGGGAAAAGCCACTGTGAAGGACGCTAGAAGACTAAAAAAAGCTTTGGATATCTATGGAGAGGCTACTGGTCAGCTTATAAACTGGTCTAAAAGCTTTGTTTATTTTATCAATACTCCGGAGAGAAGGAGGATTAAAATTAGTAACATTTCGGGTGGCCAAATTGGTAGCTTGCCTACCTCCTATTTGGGGCTCCCTTTAGGTCAAGATCCTTCAGATACCTTTTAGGGAGCCTTGGTGGATAAATTCCATAAAAAGTTGTCTGGATGGAAGGGAGCTCTACTTAGTCAAGCAGGTAAGGTTCAAATGCTAAAAACCACTCTTCAAAGTATATCCCTCTCTATGCCATCAGTATGTTCAGGATTCCTACTAAGTATGTTGAGGCCATTGAAAAAATACAGAGATCTTTTTTATGGACAGGGGTTGAGGAGAAGAAGAGAATGAACTTAATTGCTTGGGAGAAGGTCTGTAAGCCTATGAATAAAGGCGGTCTGGGCCTTAGAAGAATAAAAGATATAAATGAATACCTTATGGCTAAGCAGATTTGGAGAGGATATAGAAATCAAGGAGAGTGGAAAAAAATATGGACAACAAATATAAAAGCCAATGTCCAAATCTTCAAAGTTTCCTCAAAGCGGAGATTATCCCAATTGGATCCAATATTTGGAAAAATATCTCTAGGACTAGAGACTTAATTATCAAAGGTACAAAATGGAAGTTGGGGAAAGGGAATCTTATTCAGTTCTGGGAGGATCCTTGGCTTATGGAGACCCCTTTAAATGAAAACCTTGAGTGGAACAGATATCAGAACCAATGCAAGGAAAGATTTGGAACCAAGGTGGAGGATTATTGGAAAGATGGACGGTGGAAAGACTTATCTCAAGTGGATTAGTCTTTGGGTAGTTTGAACAAAGTCATGAACTCAATGGTGAGGATTGAAGAAGAAGACCAATTAATTTGGAAACTCACTACTAGTGGTACTTTTACTGTGGCATCTCTTTATCATCAACAGTACAATAACATGGAAAGTCCTTGCTGGGCTAAAGCATGGGTGAAAGGCCTTACCCCCAAGATCAACATTTTCTTTTGGATAGCCCTCCAAGACAAAATTCTAACAATAGAGAATATAAGAAAAAGAGGTATCAGCATACCAAGTTTCTGTACACTCTGTAAGCAGAATGAGGAGACAATAAATCATATGCTCTTTCATTGCCCCTTCTCAGCTGATGTTTGGGGAAGTTGTCTAGATCAATTCAATATCAGTTGGAGCTTCCCCAACTCGATTCAGGAGATTTTCAAGTCATGGCATCATCCTTCAAAAAATAGAACTATTGCCTTGCTATGGAGAATTGCTTTACCACACATGTGCTGGGGTATATGGAAAGAGAGAAATGATAGGATTTTCAGAGAAAAGTATACTAAGGCTAACATTGTGTTTGAAAAAATAAGAAGAAGCATAGTGGAAAATATGAATATTATAGGTGGTATTGATAATCCTAACACTAAGGAGGATCAATTTGTCTATAAAAAATGGAGATTAAAATCTCAAGAGAGTATCCAGAGTAACCCTAGAGAGGGAGTGATATGGACCAGCCCACCTAGGGGATGGATGAAAATCAATTTTGATGGGCCCTCTAAGGGAAACCCAAGGGTTGCAGGATGTGGAGTGGTCCTAAGGGATGAATGGGGAATATGTAAAATCATAAAATGTATTCCTATAGGAAAACAAACCAACCATGTTGCCAAAGCCATGGCGGCTTATCATGGGATTATCCTTGCCAAAGAAGCCAAATGCACTAAATTTTGGTGTGAAGGAGACTCCTTAAATATTATCAATTGTTTAAATATGAAATTCCCGCCATCATGGTCGATTAGTAATGTTATTAAAGCAATAAGGAAAATCAGCGAAGAGTTTGAAATGTGTGTTTTTACACATGTTTATAGGGAGGCTAACTCTTGTGCTAATTGGACAGCCAACCTGGCTTGCCAATCAGAAATCATCATCACTAGTTATGGTGAAAAGGAGATTACAAGTGAAATAAAATTCTTGCTCAATCAAGACCGAAGCTATACAAGGCAACGTGGTACTTTTAATCATTATTTCTAATGACCTTTCCACCTTTTTTGATGCAAGGATTGCTTGAAGATAATGAGCTATTAAATAGGTGTCATATCATCATTATTTGGCATGGATTATGGGCGCTCTTACAGAATAACCACAGAAACCAGAGGAAAAGTTATCAAAATGAGAGAAGGCATTGCAAGGAAGGTGTTGGAAAAATGGGAGGAAACAAGAAGAGATTTGAACCTGCTTCCTACTCTAAATGGAGAAAGAACGAAGAAGTCTGGAGTATCCTTCAGCAGGGGAGGCTCAATGTTTTCATGGAACGACTGAATGGGAAGGACCCCACAATTACCAGCTACTTCATAAAGAACTAGAAAAATGGAAAAGTTTTGATTGGATCACATATGATGAATGTAGATGAAGAGGTTATCGTTGAGGCCACGGGGATGACTACCGAGGGTATGAAATTTTACAGGGACAGAGGAATATCAGATAAGGCTGTAGACAAGTTTCCTATTACGGATGGTGAGAGAAGAAAGATGATCAAAATTGACAACTCCTACCACTCCTCGAAGAGAATTTGCAGGCCATGGAGGTTTGTCTTATTTGCTTCTATTGAACATATTACCTTAGATGGTAGGTTTACTAGGGCTTATAGGCATCACTTCGTTCTTCTTAACCATTTCCGTCATGGTGAAAGGGTTAGCCTTCCCTATCACTTGGCCTATTCAATGGATCATACTATAAAGGAGATCCAGAAGGACCCTAAAGGCGATCATGCCCTCCACCAGGGGCTCATGGTCTTGGTTTACAAAATGCTAAAGGGGAAGTGCATTGAAAAGCCTATTAAAGACAAAAATGCCAGAGATGAGACTACGGAAAGTAAGGATAGTGGTTTCAACTTTGACTCTGAGACTGAGGGAGAGTCGGAAGAAACTAGTAAAAAAGGGAGGATTAGGGCTAAGAAGAGGAGGATTATTGTGGAATCTGAAATGTCAGACTCTGAAACTGATTCTCTTGAGGAAAAACCTGTTAAAAAGAGGAAAGGGAAAGCCTCTGGAAAGAAGGCTCAGAAAAAGAACACTAAAAAGGGTAGCAATTCTAATCTCAATTATGTTCTGGTTTAGTCTGAGGAGGAGGATGATGATAATAAGAGGATTGATAGGCAGGCAAAGAAGGGGAGGGTAACCCTGTTAAGGATAATCTGGAAACCGTGGAGACCGTGAAAACCACTAGACTACATAACAAGGAAAAAGGGGGTCAAAGTGATAGTGGTGACAAAGATACCATTAAGGCTTTCTGTGAGACCATCACTACTTTGGTGAAGGATATTAATAGTTTGAAAATAGATACACAAGCCATGGCAAGAATTATAGTTGGTGACAAGCCCTTGGCGGAGCATGTTAAAGAGTTAGTGGTCGTTCTGCATAATGCGCAAGCTATTGAATGTATGGTTGGAAAAATTTTAGCCACGGAGAAAAAGGTCAATGAGATGGGAGATAGAAAGGAAATGGACAACAAACTGAAAGATTTTGGCACCAGAATTGACAAGCTGGAGCACAATGTCAAGCAGCTTGCTGATCAAAATTTCCAAATTCTTAAATCTTCAGTGGACAACATGAACATCTTTATCAACAGGTACGAGAACAATGCAGAGAAGGAAGGTGATAAAGAGCAGGTGAACAAGAAGGGTCATGAAAGGAGGACCAGAGCCAACACAAAGAATAAGGTCGACATCGAAGGTCATGAGCTGGAGGATATGAAGACCTCAGTAAACAATATGAAACAAATGGTTGTTCACATTAAGGAGATCGTGAATAGTATTTAGTTCCAGTTGTTGTCCTTGGTTCTGTCTCTTTGTTGTCTTTTGCTTTCCTATTGCTGTCTGTTCTAAGTTTTATGTAATTATGTAATGATGTTTTAAGCTATGCCCATCCGGTGGGTTCATTTTGACTTTTTGAAGTGATCAAGCACTTTTTATGCTTTTCTGTTCTCCTCGCTTGTAAAAGGTTTGGGTACCTTTCAAATACCTATTTTTACTTAATCAAAACTAATTATACTCGGGTATTATAGATTAAGAAAATGTTGAAGGACATAAAGGTAAAATGCAAAGAACCTATAATCATTTACTGTGATAATTCAGCAGCAATTGATATATCTAAGAATCCAGTATTTCACTCTAAAACTAAATATGTTTCTATCAAATATAACTGTCTGAAAGAGAATGTTGAAGCAAAGGAAGTGAGATTGGTTTATGTGAATACTAAAGAGAAGATTGTAGATATCTTTACTAAGCTTTTCCCTAAGGAAACTTTTGAATATCTCAGAGAGCAACTTGGGGTTATACCCTCACTGGTAGAGACTTAGACAGTTGATGATTGGCATCAAACCGGCAGAATTTATAGAGAAACTTTTTTTCCGGCTTTGATGGAGGAGAGATACTTCTTAGGGGGAGTAGTTGGATATAACAATTGGTTATTGAAATTGGTTCTATGTGTCATGCCTATGAAGTGTATACTTGCAGTTGCAACACAAAACACTCAATAGATCATTACAAGCATGGTTAATGAATTTAAAGCAAAGAAAGATAAAACCATAGCTAAGTGATCTATCGCCTCCTACTAAATGTGAGTATGAATTTTGCTCTTAGATCTGGTTAGGCAAATTCCAGTGACTTGACTATGCCTAGATGGAGGATTTAAATGATAAATGATGCATTTAAGCTAGCAGTGATAACGATTAAGCTACATGATTCCATGATTATGCTAGAAAATAAGCTAGATCTAAGAATGCAATTGCCTGTAATAACAATTCTCAAATGATATGCTAAGATCAATATGCCTATAGTAACAATGCTCAAAATGCAAATGAGATGGGATGATTATTGCTCCAAAATGGGGTCTATTAATAGGATTTCCAAGGCCAGGGGTGAGGTGGCAGGAATCAACGGTCAAGATTGAGTCTAAAGATATCAATGGTGAAATTGGAGGAGGTTTGAAAAGAGGTTGAATGAAAGGGAACATTTTCCATCTCTATGGTGACAAGTGTCAAGAAGCTTCTAGAAGAGGTTGGATGAAAGGGAACATTTGTCATCTTTATGGTGACAAGTGTCAAGAGACTTTTCTCATGAGAGAGCAAGTGTTTAAGGAAAGGGGACATGTGGCCCAAGAATGCCATATGTCTCAAGGGAAGAGTAGGTTTAATTAAACCCAGGGTTAGATGGAAGGGGTTAGGTTTAGAAGGGGTTAGGTTAGGTGGTTAAAACTTAGGAGGCGTGTGGGTAAATTTGAATTTAAAATTCAAATAAGACTAATTAATTCTCAACAACTCATAAATTGATTTATTTTAATTAATTAGAAGATTAGAAGAAATGATTTTGATGGGGAAGAATTAATTAATTTGAATTAATTAATCAAAGGGGAATATGAAATGAACCTATTAAATAAATCCTTAGATTTATTAATAAGTAGATGAAAGGGGGAATTTAATCAAATTGCTTAGTGAATTCAATTAAATTAGGAAGAGGGATTAATTAAAAAATTGCTTATTAATATTTAAATTTGGAGTTAAGTTGCATGGTATAATCAATAGGATACCTATGGCGATCAAGAGTAGTAGATACGGGAGCAGGAGCGGAGCAGTCAACATGCGAACTCACGGAGATCAGGTGACTGAAACCCTTGACCAAGGATGAAAAGCGCAGGGGTATATTGGTTCTTGGAGTGATGAAGGTGGTGTTTTCTTTCCTCTTAACACTTCAAGAGCCAGAACAACCATCGGGAATCAATCGTTTGCCAGAACAGAGGAAAATTCACAGAGTCGCTCAAACACGACCAAATAACATGCATACTGGAGAACATTCCACTCCCCAAATAAACCTTGGAAATCCATACTCGAATGGCAACCAATGGCCAATAAATCAGCAAAAATGGAAAGAAAACGGTTTCAAATGGAACAGCGATGGTTGGTTCCGCAATGCGAGGCATCCTGCGTCAGAATTAGCCCAAAATTGGCATCCAATCACCAAAAACAATAATTCGAGAGAGGAACTAAGGCAATCCAATCTGATTAAGCATGATCGAAATAGTGGAAACCACTACTTATCAAGGGATGGGCGATTTAGACAAGACACGAAGTCAAGAGAAGAGCAAGCCAGAATTTGGAGATCTAACCACCAATCTAACCCTAAATTTGATCAAAAAAGGTATTCAGAATTAAGAGGAAAGCGTCAATTTTCAACCTCTCCCTTTCAATCCAATCTGGTTAGAAAGACCTTTAGACCTACCATTTTTTTAGATGATAATAAGATTAATATTGCTAGGTCAAATTTGCAAGATTTTTGCTTCTTTACCAAATGGGGAGGTGGAAAATGGGGAAAAGGATGCTTCGAATCTTGGTGTAGATTAAATTGGGGGGAAGACATAAACATTAATATCCTCCCAAATGGCTTTTACATGATAAAATTAATGAAAAAGGAAGATAAATGGAAGGCCATGAATAAGGGACCTTACTTTTTGGATGGAATTGAAGTCCATATTATTGAATGGTAGTCAAATTTTAGTCCCCGGAATCATCACCTTCCTGGTAGTAGGGTATGGATAAGGTTCTACAATTGCCCCTCGGATTATTGGCATATAGATATCATTAAAGATATATGTAAAAGCCTCAGAATCTTCATTCTGTGGATGATATTCTGGAAGAAAAGTTATGGGGAAGTTTTATCAGAGTCTGCATTAACACTATGCATGTTTCTAAGATTCCTGAAGAAATAAAAATTATGGGCGTTGGAAAGGTGTGGATTCAAAAAATTGATAGGGAAGACCAGTTACATATCAGCCCTAAATGTTTCTCCCTAGACCATGTTGGGCTAGACTATGAAGTAACGGCTACAATACAGAAAAGCCATGCCTGTATGCAATTTCCCATTGTGGAAGAACTTCAAACAGAATCACCTGAGGAGAATGAACCAATTCCTCATGAGGTAGATACTAGGGTTACTGAGCAAGATAAGACCAACCCACTTATTGAGGCTATCCCTGTTAATTCGGCACCTCCTTCTGTTGTACCCCAAAATCAGGATTATATGAAAGGGAGCCCTCATGCATTACAAAACTTATTGGAACAAACAAAAGTATTACAGACAGATATTGAATCTCAACTTGCAGCTTCATCAAAATATTATAGTATGGAAGGCCATTTGGCAATTAATGATACTACTAGACCCTCACATGAAACCTCCATTGTAGAACCTCAGAACAAGGAAAATAAGGAAACAATTCTGGAGGAGGGAGAAATCGAATCCTCTACCTCAGAATGGGAAGAATATTTTGACCCGGATGGATCAATAATCATGGATATGACTGCTAAAGGTGTTGAAAAAACAACCTCCATCATGAAAGAGCCAAATATAAAAACCAATGGCAAAAGGGGAAGGAAGTCGAGGAAAACTATGCTGAAACTTGTTGGTTCAGCAAATGGGCAAAAAAATCTTAATTTAGGGAAGGGCATTACCCTTCCCCAAGAACAATGAGATTCCTATCTTGAAATGTCAGGGGCATAAATGCCCCTGACAAATGGTGCTTAATCAAGCGTCAAATTGATGAGACTAAAGGAGATGTTTGGGTGCTGCAAGAAATTAAATGGAACCAAAATGAAATTGACAAAAGATTGAGGTCTTGGAAACAATAGCATAATTTGATAAGGCATTTTGAAGGTGCTTCAGGTGGTTTGGGAATACTTTGGAATCCCATGACTGTGAAAATACTGCTCGTAGGAGAAGATAAATTCTGGCAACACTTTGTAGTAACCCATTTATGTAATATTGAAAGTTTCAATTTATTCAATGTTTATGGACCAACAGCTAGCAGTGAGAAGAGAAAGATTATGGGGTTTGCTAACTAACAAAATTCAGTCTATTAATGATGGACTTTGTATTTTGGCTGGGGATTTTAATGCTATTCTGGCTGAATCAGAAAAAAAAGGAGGCATAAAAAGGCTTGGCACTACTCAAAAAGATTTTCAAAACTTTGTGGACCTGAACCATTTGATGGATATTATTCCCAAGAATGGATCCTTTACTTGGAC
The DNA here is from genome assembly GCF_030272615.1 of Cryptomeria japonica. Taxonomy (NCBI): domain Eukaryota; kingdom Viridiplantae; phylum Streptophyta; class Pinopsida; order Cupressales; family Cupressaceae; genus Cryptomeria; species Cryptomeria japonica. The sequence goes on from NC_081413.1 coordinate 380,146,221, forward strand.
TAATAGGAGAACAAGTTTCACTAATATTGCAGAGAGATTGGATAGGTTCTTGATGGCTGGAAATTGGTTGGGGCAAAATAGGTTGATCGAAGCAACAATTCTTTCTCTAGTAGGCTCAGACCATTATCCTATAAGCTTGAAGATCTTGAGGGGGCAATTACTGGGAGGTGCCCCGTTTAGGTTTGAAAAGATGTGGTTTAGAGATCCATCTTTACAAGATCTCATATCATTGTGGTGGAATGAGCTAGAACTTGGTAATCATTCTAGGCTCTTCAAACTAAATCAAAAACTCAAGTATATAAAGACAAAAGTCAAAGAATGGAATCTTAATCAATTCAAGGATATCCATAAGGAAAAAATCAGAATCACAACAGAATTAGAAGATGTGGCTAACTCCATCATTAACTTAGGAATGGATGAGACTTTGTTTCAAAAGGAGAATAGCCTAAAATCTAATCTAAATGAGATCCTTTGAAGAGAGGAAATTCATTGGAGACAAAAATCTAGGGAACTGTGGCTTAAAGAAGGAGACAGAAATACAAGCTTTTTCCACAGATCTGCTATAGCCAATCGATACAGAAACAGAATTTTAGAGATAAAAAGATTGGATGGGAGCACTGTTAATAATCAAGAAGAAATTTCCCAGGAAGCAATAAACTATTTTGAAAACCTCATGAACAGGGTTAGTTAGACTGACCAAGAAGCAAAAGATAGCCTTCCAACTTAATCTGGATAAGACTTCGGGCCCAAATGGCTTCTCTGCAACCTTTTTTCAAATTTTTTGGGACTTTATTAAGCAGGATCTGTTTCAATCAATAGAGGAATCTCAGAAAAATATGACTATGCTTGGAGCATTTAATCATACTTTCTTGGCTCTTATCCCAAAAAAGAAAAACCCAGAGAAAATGAGTGACTTCAAACCAATCTCTCTTTGCAACATAGTTTACAAGATCGTGAAAAAGATTATTGCCAATAGACTGAAGCCAATCTTAAATAAGGTCATCTCAGATGAACAAAGTGGTTTTGCTCCGGGAAGGTAGATTGTAGATGGAATAATTACTGCCCATGAAACTTTACATATGGCAAGAAAAACAAAGATTTCTTCCATGATACTTAAGTTGGATATTTTAAAGGCATATGATATGGTAGATCAGGAATTTTTAACTGATGTTTTAAGGAAATTTGGCTTTTGCAAAGATTGGATTGCATGGGTTAAGAACTGTTTAGCTTCCTCTAAATTCTAGATGCTAATTAATGGTTCCTCACATGGATTTTTCCCTGCATCAAAAGGAATTCGCCAAGGTGACCCAATGTCTCCATTTCTATTTATAATAATGGTTGAAGCTCTTGGAAGATCAATTAGAGCCCTTCAACTGGAGGATCGCTGGAAAGGTGTCAAGGTGGCGAATGGGATTGAAAATTCAACACATTGACAATTTGTTGATGACACGATCCTTTTTGGAGAAGCAAGTAGAAGGGAGGCAAGAACAATTAAAAAATGCCTGGATGATTACTGCAAAGCCTTAGGCCAAAAAATCAACTGGAGTAAATCAGTAGTCTTCTTTATCAATTCTAATCCGATTCTACAAGGTATACTCTCGAGAATACTGAATCTAAGAGTTGCAAATTTTCTAGGGAAATTTCTTGGAACACCCCTATTTATAGGAAGCAATAGGATAGACTATTGGAAGTATTTAATAGGAAAATGCAAGTCTAAACTTGAGATATGGAAAGGAAAATGGTTATCATCAGCTGGAAGGCTTATGATGATAAAATATGTTCTATCAGCACTTCCTGCTTTTCAATGGCATGTCTAAGGCTACCCTCGACTATAGAAGATGAGTTGACTAAGATCATGAGGAATTTCTTATGGAACGGCTCAGAGGAAAAAGGCAAATTCCCTTTAATTGCTTGGAAAAATATCTCACAACCGAAATCAACATGGGGAGCTGGTATCAAACAAATCTCTACAACGAACCTTGCAATGGGAGCCAAATTGGTCTGGGAGATATGTAAGGGTGGAAGCCAGAAATGGGTGAGGATTCTCAAAATAAAATACCTAGACTCAATGGAACCCAAAAGGATACTCACAATTGCTAATCCACCACGAGGATCGGCTATTTGAAATTTCTTGCTAGATTGCAGAGATATTATCAATGATCAGGCCTCCTCAGAGATCAGGAATGGAAAAAGTGCATCCTTCTGGCATGATTCCTGGGGTGGTAAGGAAATCTTAAGCCAGAATCCAGAGTTACAGGCGGTAATGAGAGAAACATGCAACCTTTGGGGCCAACAGGTCAGTGATTATGGTTTTATCTCTAATGAGAATGGTTTTAACAAATGGAATTGGAAGTCTGTAGATCCTCTAAACCTTGATCAAGATCAGAAAGACTTATTCAATAAAATCATCAAGGAAAGAATAATTTGTCCATCTCCTGAAGATGACATTATAAGATGGTGTGGCTCCTCTAATGGAAAATATAAGGTTTGCTTTGGTTACAAGTTAAAAGAAGCTGCAATAGACAGGAAAGAATGGTCGGTAAATCTCTTTTGGCATAAACACCTACTCCCTAAAGCAGGGTCCTTTGCTTGGTTGGCCTTTCGAAAAAAGATCTTAACAAGGGATAGATTGAGAAAAATTGGAATCCTGGGTCCAAGCAGATGTGTCTTATGTTGTCAAGAAGAGGAAAATATGGATCATCTCCTTCTGCATTGCGAATACACCAATAAATGTTGGAGGCATTTCATGGGGAAGCTAAAGCTACAATGCCCATTTCCAAGAGGATTAGATGAATGGTTCTAGATATGGCCCAAAGCCAAAAAAAAAAGCACCATTTGGAGATATTTATAACATCCTTCCCTCATTAATAATATGGGAAACTTGGAAGGAGAGAAATCGAAGAATTTTCCATGACAAAGAATTGTCACCAGTTTCCTTATGCGGGAAAATTAAAAAGAGTCTTATAGAACTAATGAATGAAGCTTCTAAGTATAAAACTCTGAAACAGAATATGTATACGGATTGGGATTCAAAATTAAGAATTTCTCTACCAGACCTTATAATTCCGGCCCTATTTGGAAATGGGAATCAACAGGTAGCTAGTAATCCGAGGTTGAATGTTAAGTGGGAACCTCCTGAGGTTGGGTGGCTCAAATTTAGCTTTGATGGTGTGTCTTCTGGAAATCCAAGCCAGAGTGGTATCGGTTGTATAGTGAGAGATGCCTAGGGAATATGCATCAAAAAAATCACAGAAGACATAGGCTTGGCAACAAACAATGAAGCAGAATTCAGAGCAGCTTTGTGCAGCCTGCAATTGGGGGTGGAATTAGGTATTCAAAAAATACATTTGGAAGGTGACTCTTTGAATGTCGTTAATGTTATTCATCAAAAATCGATGCCAATTTGGCACCTCAATCAGTGGCTACGGCCAACCTTGGCACTGTTGTAGAAAGTGGAGGAGTTCCGTATTAGCCACATATATAGGGAAGGAAATGTAGAAGCCGATAAACAATCTAAATCCGCATTATGCAATGGTCATGGCATCCCTGGCTTGTGACAAACTCATCATCAAGTGACATAAACAATCTTGCTAAGTAACGACTCAAGAATAAGGTTTCTGACGACATGATGTATTAATAATGACACAATCTATTAAAATCTAGGGAAAGCTTTACGCGGCATGAGTAAAGATTATTCTCGATTTCTGAGAAAATAGATGGGTTGTCACAATAAATAGAGGTAAATCCTTCATTCAAACACCTCATCTCTTGTTTCTTTCTATGCGAAGACATGGAAACACCTATCCTGTTGGAAGCTACCTGCAGACAGATGGCCTTCTTGGGGGAAGTTATGGATAAGAGATTGTTGGAGGTTCTCGATTCTAAGCATCCTCTGATTCTACATAGCGTTAAAAAAGTCCTTGGCGAAGAATTTCTTAAGTCATACCATAGATATAGAACAAATGTCGACATTGCTACTTTCTTTTTAGCAATGCTTCTCTATATGGGTGTATCCAAGCAATTGGCGAAGAAGATCACTGAGATGACCTTCAAACACAGGTGGTTAGGAGCTATAGATGTAGTGTTGGACAATGTGGATGGTAATCTCAGAACCCCTATGCCACAAAATTTCTATATGTCCCTGGGGAGTGGAGAGAAGGTTAGAAAATATGTTATAGTGAACTCTCTGGATTTCGATACTTTAAAATTGACCTGGCCTGAGAAGAAAAGGAACATCTCCTTCCTTCTAAAAGTAGATGGCTTACAAACTGGTTTCTCTTCAGCCTGGAGGTGCAAGTATCTGCATGATGAAGCCCTTGTTGGTAGAAGGGACATTGGGATCCTAGAAAATGGGGACATTGAGGACACTAATTTCTGGGGCTTTGGCAGTGAAGACGAGTGGATTCTAGACGACGATAGACATCCCAGAGAAAAAGCTCAGTTGGCAACACACGCTACCTGTGGCAAAGAGTGTCCCATCATATTGGATGCTTCCCTAGCGAAGGAGCAGAGTTCCCTTGACTCAAAATCAGACGAGGAAGCAGCCCCTGACACTAGAGGTCTGAGCAATGTTGAGGGCAAGGCTTCATGATTTCGCTCCAAACCAGATTCCCCCTGCGACTACTACCATGTTTATAATATGAAGAATATGAATTAGTTAGATTATGAATATGGCCATGGGCCTGCTATCCCTTTTTGCAAAAATATATAGATACTTTTGTATTACAATTAGCATAGTGGATGGTTGAAGGCCACAGGCCTAGCTCTGTATTAACAATATGATCCAGTTTTTTTGTTAACAAGTATGCTGGTTTTTCTGGAGCTATGGTAGGGGTTTTTCTTCGCTTGGTTCTTTCCCCCTACTGCTCCTTTTTGAACCAGGTTGTAAATTTTTTAATAGATAATAGAAACGGGTATTGCCCCTCTGCAGTTAGTTATCTATTAAAAAAAAATTAAACAATTGCTTATTTAATTAATTATCTTCAGATCATTTTTAGGTGTATACATTTTGCCCCTCTTTGAAGCGAGGTGTGATGACACGTTGATTCAAAGAATAATCTCATTTTGATGATGATATTGGTTTGATAGGATGCCCTAACTATTGATTGATAAATTGCAATACGATGATTCCCCCTCAGGAGATCAATTGAGATAATTGATTTGTTGGAGTTTTTGGATTTTTTGTGAAATTGATATCCCGATTAGAAATAATTTGACTTCTACAACTGTGGTTGATGAAAATGTGAGTTCTACAATCATGGTGATGTGGTTCTTGATGATTGATAAAGTTTGATTGGTTATATTGATTAGATTGAGATTTAGTCTGGTTTCAGGAATGACACCTCCTGTATAAGACAAAGATGATCAAAGCGTCTGGTTTTAGGAATGATATATCCTGTATAAGACATGATCAGAACGTCTGGTTTCAGGAAAGATACATCCTGTATAAGACATGAGAAAATTGATTTAGATGTGATTGATTGATAGAATTGATAAGATTGATTGGATAAGGAACTGATAGTTTATTGATATCAAGTTGCAGAAAGATTTAGATATGCTGATGTTGCTTCTGATGAGAGGGTAGCATAAGATTTTCACTGGGTCGGCAATATCTGGAGAGATATGAGTCATTAGTCTGATTGTGTATACACTTGTGATGATACCTTGATAATTCATGTGATAGATTTAACCTTGGATAAAAGGAGCATGTAGGATCCCATGCAAGAATGAAATGCAAGCTAAATGAAAATGAAAATGCAATGCAATGAAAAGCTACAACCGGACCAGTCACTTGATTATTGCATTTTTGTCATCATTGAGCTTTTTTAAATGCGGGAAGAGTGCAAACATCGATGGTATAATTAAACCATGATGACCTAAGTGTTGCTTTCCTAGATTTTGATATGGCAAGTTAGCACAAGCATCAAGGTATAATTGAACCGAGATGACCTGAGTGTTGTTTGCGTAAAACATGCAAGATTAACCATTTCAATACGCAAATCAAAAATGTCTTCAATGATACTCTGATGATCATGTCCTGAGACAAATTTGCACATATTAATGATTAATTTTTAGACAGTAGAAAAGAAAAATATCATGTTCCTTCCTTGTTCCTCTAGTCAAAGACATCCTGGAGTCCCTCAGAAATTGTGATAGCGAAACTCAATATAGCAGATAAAAGTTGAACAATGATGTTAAATCACTATCCAAAAGATATCATCCATACGTTTTGACTGACTTTGTGATAGTTTGATGGTTGATAATTTGATCTCGTGTTCAATGTTGGATATGTCACAGTTTCGCTTGATAAAATTTGTCTAACTGTTTGTTCTACCTATTTGATTAAGCTCAGAATGATTTAGAGTTTTGCCCCCAGCTAAGTGTAGGATTTTTCCCCAAACCTAGAAACAAATTCGTTATGATATACCCAATGATCCCAACAATGGTAAGAAGCCACCCGGGATGCCTGCATATATACAAAGGCTTTTATGATGCTGATGGAAAATGAATGCAATCGGAAAGATGCATGAACTAATAGATGGAAGAGCTAGCTGACAGATAGCACCTGTTTGCCAGGTTTTCACCATCTATTTTTATTGCACTTTTTTCTCATATTTGATTTTTTTTGGATTTTCTGCTTTTTCACTATTTTTTTTATTTTTCTGCTTTTCCACTTTTTTTTGTTTTTGGATTTTTTGCTTTTTCACTGTTTTTATTTTTTTGCTTTTTTACACATAAAAATTCTTCAGATGCATGCTATTGATGGGTTCTTCGAGCTGATCTTTGTCCTATGTTGATATTTGATATGCTCCTGATCTGAATACTATTGTCATCACAAATGGACCTAACCAGTTTGGTTCAAACTTTCCTTTCTTTTCTCGATCTGCCTGGTTGTGTGGATATTCTTTTAGTACTAGTTCCCCTACTTGAAAGATTTGTGTTTTGACCCTATGATTATAGCTCTGGCACATTCTTTGTTGATATACTTTTAAATGATCAAAGGCATTTTGTCTTCGTTCCTGGATTAGTTCTAACTCTTGTAATCTAGATACTCATTGTTCTTCATCTGGGATGAGACCTTTTAATGATACTCGTAGAGAAGGTATCTCTACTTCTATTGGCAGTATTGCTTCTGATCCATAAACAAGAGAGAAAGTTGTGGCACCTGTTGGTGTGCAGATACTAGTTGCAGATACTAGTACGGTAGGCCCATAGAGCAGGGTTCAATTGAATATGCCAATCTTTTCTAGCATCATTCACTGTCTTTTTAAGGATTTTCAAAATAGTTTTGTTTGATTCTTCTTCTTGCCCATTCCCTTGTGGATAGTAGGGTGTGGAGAATATGTGTTAGATCTTGAATTTCTCACATAGTTCTTGTATATCCTGATTCTTGAATGGTCACCCATTATCAGTGATGATGGTCATTGGTATTCCATAGCGACAAATGATGTAATTCAAGATAAATGCAGCAATTTCTTTTCTTGTGATATTTATGGGAGGTACTGCCTCAATCCATTGTTAAATATTCTATAGCTACAAGGATGAAGAAGGATTTATCTTTCCTATGAGATCAAGACCCCATTGGAAAAAAGGCCAAGATGTTGCCAAAGCATGAAGTTCTTGTGCTAGTGCATGAATCAAATTCCCATGGATCTGACATTGTTTGCATGTTCTAGATATCTAACAAGAATCTCGTTCCATGGTCGGCCAATAATAGCCCAAGCGTATGAGTTTTTTCAAAAGGGTAAGGCCACTTGAATGAGTTCCACAAATGTCGTTATGGACTTCATGTAAGGCCTTTTCAGATTCTTTTTGTTCGAGACATCTTAAAAGAGTAACATCTAGACCTCGTTTAAACAAGGTATCCGTGACGAGAGTAAAATAGGAGGATTGGTGAATAAAGTTTCTCTTTTGGTTCTTCGATAAGTTAGGAGGTAGGGAGTTATCTTTTAGGTATGTGTAAGTTTGTCCATAGCGTGAGGAATCATGTCTAAAAAGGTGACAGATAGTTTGGGAATCGGGACAATTATAAGTAGGGTGAAACAACTCTTCTACCAATAATTCATAACATTGTTGATTTTCCTGTGTCTGAAGGAGAGAAGCAAGTGTAGCCATGGCATCTATTGCTTTTTTGTCATTCCTTGGAATCTGCTAGAAAGTTATTTCTACAAATTTTTCCTTGATATCATCAACCATCTTTTTGTGAGGCATTAATTTTTCGTCCTTTATTTGATAGTCATCATTAATTTGATTGATTATGAGCTGAGAGTCTCCAAAGACTTGAAGTTGTGTAATGTTCCATTCTATAGCCATTTTGATACCTGTAACCAAAGCTTCATATTTTGTTGTGTTGTTGGTGCATGGAAAGCTTAATTTGTATGCTTTTGGGATTGTATGACCTTGTGGTGTGATGAATAGAATGCCTGCTCTTGATCTGTGTTGTGTATATGAACCATCAAAGTATAGTTGCCATGTTTTTGTTGTGACTGTTAGGGTATCAGCATGGGGAAACTCAATTTGTAAAATATGATCATCTTAAAGTGGTGCCTTAGCTAGTTGATCTGCAATGACTTGTCCTTTTATAGCTTTTCTATCAATATACTCAATATCAAACTCACTCAGGATCATGAGCCATTTTGCTAGTTGTCTTATTAATGTTGCCTTGCTGAGTAAATATTTCAATGGATCAATTTTAGCTATTAACTTGATGGAGTGAGATAGTAGATAGTGTCGTAATTTTTGAGAAGCAAAAACTACTACCAAGCATGCTTTTTCTGTTGGTGAATAGTTGATCTCGTATCCTACTAGTGCTCTATTGATGTAGTAGATAGCTCGTTCTTTTCCTTCATTATCCTGTTGTGCAAGCAAAACTCCTAATGATGCTTCGGTGGTTGATACATAAAGTAATAATGGCTTTCCTGGAATTGGTGACATTAGTATAGGTGGTTGCATGATATATGCCTTGATCTTGTTGAATGCATCCTCACATTGATGGTCCCACTTGAAATGAACATTTTTGTGCAATAGATGAGTAAATGGTTGACATGTATCTGCTAGTTGAGCAACAAATCTTCTGATTGATTGGAGTCTTCCTTGGAGTGATATGAGTTGACTTATATTTTTGGGAGATGTCATTTCCATGATTGCTTTTACCTTAGCTGGATCCACTTCGATACCTCTAGCTAAAACAATGTATCCCAATAGCTTGCCTGAAGTGACACCAAAGGCACATTTCTTAGGGTTTAGCCTTAGCTTGTATTGTTCTAACCTATCAAAGATCTTTTCCAGTATCTCTATATGTTCTTCTCTATTGTATGATTTAGCCAATATGTCATCCACATATTCTTTCATGAATGTATGCATCAAGTCATGAAATATAGTTGTCATAGCTCTTTGATATGTAGCACTTGCGTTCTTTAATCCAAAAGGCATGACGTTCCAGCAGAAAGTACTCCATGGACATGTGAAAGTTGTCTTTTCTTGATCTTCGGGTGCTATTTTGATCTAATTGTATCAAGAGAAACCATCCATTAAAGAAAACATGGAGTGTCTAGCAGTTAAATCTACAATGATGTCGATGTTAGGCAAAGGAAAGTCATCCTTTGGACATGCGTTATTAAGATCTCTAAAGTCTGTGCATATTTTGATGCTTTTATCTGGTTTTGAAATAGGAATGATGTTGGATACCCATTGAGGATATGCTACAAGTCTAATGAATCCTACATCCAATAATTTTTTTAGTTATGCTTTGACTACGAGAGCGATATGCGGATGCATTTTCTTTAACTTCCGTTTGACTGGTTTGGCTCCTAGACTAACATTCAAGTGATGCATAATAAGCTTTGGATTTAACCCTGGAATGTTTGCATATGACCAGGCAAAATTGATTCCATATATTGTTGCATTTCTTCTTCTGATAGAGAAGTCACTGGATGAAGAATCTTTGGTTGCTTTGTTGTGCCAATGTTAACTGCCTCTGTTGGTTCGATCAAAATGGATGACCTTTCTTGATAGTGCTCAGGTAAAGTGTCAAATCTCCCATCTTCAGGTTCAAGGAGGTTTTCACTGTTAGATGTGTCCTTTCTTTTTACTTTTTTCCGATCTAATGTTGCCAAGAAATGGTTTTCAGCATTAGACCCGATATTGTTTTCGTTATTTTCACTTTTGCAACTAGGAGATTTGGCACCCACTTGATTGGAAGGTGTGTTGCTGAAATTCCTGGTGAGAGTTATTACGGGTTTGATTGCGTTAAAATATATAGTTATGGCATGGTCATTTGGAAAGGTATCAATGGCGGTATGTCCTTCATTTTCCCAATCAATAAGCTTGGGGTGGATTAGAGGTAGGGGATCTTCAGGGTGGGATGTTTTGAGGGTTTCAAGGGTCATTATAGATGTATCAAAGTTTTCAATATGTATGTTGATGTCTAGAACGGTACTCTCATTAGAATGACCTCGCATAAGAAATCCTTGATCGTCCTCGATTAAGTCCAAGTCAACTGAATGTGATTCTAATTCAAGTGAACTATTTCCTAACGTTTGTCCTACATACGTGTGAACTACATCAACTCCTACATCTCCTTCAAAGAAATTTTCTTCAATTTATTCTTCAGAGTGATAGGAATCTCATTCCCATTCATTAGACTCTATATCACTTGCAGCCTGCAATCTACAGATTTGTTCATATAATATTTCTTTTGCTTTTCTTGTTATATCTTTTCTTCTTTCATATTCAACTTCTTCAGGACTGAGATTGAGTTTTGTCAATTTTGCTATAAGATTTTCTTGACTTATATTAGCTTCTTTCTTATTTTGATTGAGATTTAATGATGCTTGAGAGATGTTTTTAGTTTGTTTCTCTTGTTGATTTGAAGCTTGCTTCTTTTCCCATTTCATGTTTGTTTGTGTTTGTTGCTTAGCTGATGTTTCTTCTCTTTCAACTGCCAGTTGTTCTTGTCTATTTTCATATTCCTCTTGTTGACTAAAATATGTGTCTTCCGGTAGAGTGACTTGTCCATACCCTAATCTTGTTTTGTCTGTAGTCTACTGAGTGTAAGTTTGGATAGGTTCTGAGATAGCTTCTTTTCTTTTTCCTATAGGACTTGTTCTAGTGTATCCCATTCTTCTGAGAATGTTAAATCCTTTTCCATACTTTTTTGTAGGTATTCTGACATTGTTAATATTTTGTTTAAATTCTTCGTCCTTGTATAGCCACTGTAGCACATCTTTGTCTTTTGTTTCCTCTAATAAGGTTCCAGCACTAACAAATGCTCCATCAAATATCGGAAGATGTTTTACGATTGGTTTTTGTTTAGAGTTCGATGGTTTTCCAAAGGATTTAGGAGAAAGTGGTAATTGTGATATTGAATATTCTTTGTTCCCTCGATCTCTTAGCTGCATTTGTTTTTCCATACTTGATAGAATTGAAGCAAATGATTGTTCTTTGGATTGTGTGTTCGAAGATGATGCCTCCCTGTTATGATGAACAATGACTTCTTGGGCTATTTTTAGATTGCTACAGTATTGAAATGGATTTGAATCTGTAGATATTGTGATTTCCTGCCCATTGTAGGGAAATTTTACACACTGATGATATGTTGATGGGATAGCTTATATGTCATGTATCTAGGGTCTTCCCAAGAGTATGTTGTATGATAAATCTAAGTCTAGAACTTGGCATGTTGTGTCTTTCTGTAAAGGTCCCACTCTGATGGGTAACATCACAATTCCCTTAGAGGAACGTTCTTCTTCATCATAGGCTTTAATGGTGATCTTTTTCCGGGGATCCACTGCATCTTCTGAATAACCCAAAGCACAGATAAGACTCAAAGAGCATATGTTTAAGCCAGCTCCCCCATCTATCAGGACACGTTTAACTCGCATCTTATGAATGATGACTTCGATATGCAAGAGAGCATTATGGGGATGTTGTAGGGACATGTTATCTTCTTTGGTGAATGATAAGCAATGAGGGGTTGTGAGGTTTCCTACCATGGTTTGGAATTGATTGATATCAAGATCTTTGGAAATCATTGTATCTACTAATGCTCGTTCAAGAATTTCTATGTGTGCAGTTGAAAGCTTTTTCAATTCTAAGATGGATATTTGTGCGGGTGTTTTTTGCAATTGATCCACTAGGTTGTATTGTTTGGTAGTGGATGACGTGTTTGTTGTAGGACCCAAAAAAACAACTTTGGCTTTACTTCGTGTGATAGAATGAGCATGTTCTTGATTTTGTTTTTCTTTAACTACAATCACGTTTACCACATTATCATAGGTATGAGCGTAGTTTACCTTCACTTTACCCTTACCATTGTTTGTTGTTGATGATTCACCTTTCTCATAGTTTGGAAGCGGAGTTTTAAAAGTTGTATGAGATTCATTTGTTGTATGTCCATCCACAGTTATTACTACATTATCAATCAAATCTTGGATGACATGCTTCAACCACTGACAACTATCTATGTGATGTCCCTTGTTTCGATGGAAATCACAATAATGGTTATCATTCCACCAAGGTGGTTTTATTTGAGGTTCATAGTTCCTTTCTTCTGGTAAATTGATCAATTTGTTTGTGAGAAGCATCTTTAGTGTTGATCCAAGGGGTTCACCAATGTTTGTAAATTGCCTTCGAAAGAAATTTTTGATAGTTGCTTTTTGGTGATGGTTGTTTTGTTGAGCCACTGCTGAGTGAGTGGATAAATTAAAAATCGGTTGTTTTGGTTTCACATTGTTGTTATCCACTATTCCATCGTTGATGATATTTCAATTTCTATTCCAAAACTTTGGTTTATCATTGTGATTGTTGTTATTGGTGTTGTTATTATGAGGATGGACTTCGTCTTTGTATATTTTTAACTCGCCTTTCTTTATCATGGCTTCCTCCATTCTGATTCCGTTATCGATCATTTTTTCTGAAACTTTGATTTCCTTGCATTTTTAAGTAATAACTCATTTGATCATTTAAATTGTTGATGAATATGTCCATTTTTTCATAATCTAGCACTATACGAGGATACCGCGAAGCTAACCATCTCCATTGTTGTAAAAATATCGTGAAAGGTTCTCCAATTTTTTGTTTGGCATTACATAGGTCTAGCATTGTTACTTCATGTTGTATGTTGTAAGAGTATTGTGAAACAAACTTATCCACCAATTCTGAGAATGATCTGATTCCAAGTGGAAGTTTGGAGAACCATTCCATAGCTAGTCCAATTAAGCTTTTCAAAAATAATCTCATTAAGTAGGTATCCTCATGTGCAAACTCCATACTCATTGTGCAAAATTCTCATATATGATCTTGAGGGTCAGTGCTTCCATCATATTTTTCGTATCTAGGAGTTTCAAAACCTATAGGAAATGGTATCATGTTTAGGTTTCTATCGAATGGATAAGAACAAATTTCTTGAAGTGAGTATCTTCTAACATTTCCTCTCTGCATATCTTGAATTTGTGTTTGCAGTGTTTGTAGTTGTTATGTGAGAGTTGTGATAGGATTATCAACATGATTTGTTCTTTCATGACCATGGTTTTGTATTCTAGGAGGATCTAGATCTCTTCTGGTGTCATCTCTAGTCCTTGTATCTTCATTGGATTGAATATTATTCAGAATTTCCATTTCATCTCTTTTGGGTATGTAAGTTTCTTCATTGATTCTGGTATTATTGGGGATTGATGTGTCATTCATTTTGAGACCAAAAATATCTTCGTGTTAGCATTATGTGAACCGGTATGAGGACATGATGACATTGTATGTTGTCATTGATGTCAATATACTGAAGAAGAGAGAACCGGTATGTTACCAAGAACCGGTATATGTGAGAACCGGTATAACATTGTGAAGTAGTGTGTTTGTTTAAGGTGAACCGGCATGTGGATATGGGAACCAGTACATGGAAGCTTTGTATGACTACCGGTTGGTAGTCTCAACTTCAGGGTTTCTGGTTAAAGTGCTTTCAAGCTTGTGTGACTCAACCGGTGACTTTGTGTGATGAGTTAGCATTGTAACGAAGAACAGATCATGTTGCCACGCCAGCCTTGTGCACATGAAGGATCTTGCATGAAGGAGATTGTTCCTTTCTACCTCGGGAATGTGCGAAGTCTGTAAACGATGAAAATGTGTGATGGGTTATCAGCCGCAATGAAAGCGGTGCAAAACAAATGATGGAGAACGTCTTGAGATTGATTCAAGACTGTTGCATTTAATATAATGTGCTCAACGCTCAGGATTGAATCATTTGAATTGCTTAACCTGACAGGTTTAGGGTTTAGGGTTTATGCTACCGACCTATATGTTTCCTATAAGGTCGTTGTTGTGTTTCTTTCTGAGGTTGTTGGTAAAAGTTGTGTGTGTGTATCCAAGTGAAGAGATACGTGATTCTTGCCAGACTAGAGGAGAGAAGTGATACTTGCAAAGTGTAAGTGCAGAAGGTGAAGAGGAGCTAAAGCGGATCTGCATTGGCATTAAGTGTTGTTACCAGATCATTGTAATACCTGTTGATCTCTAACCACTTCAATAGTTGGGAAATCCCTTAACAGGGTAGCTTTAACCGGCTTACTATAAATCCTTTGACAAGGTGACTCAAAACCATTGAGTTCTTGAAATCCTCTAACAAGGTTTAACCCTTAACCGGGTATTCTAGCCATCCCTTAACCGGGTGATCCCTAACAGGATCGGTTCCTAACAGAACCTATTGCATCAGTCTTTAACCAGACAAGGCTCCTAACAGAGAGGACTTCTAAAGAGTTCAAAAACAGCTTGTGGGTATTCATCCCCACCATGGTTTTTCCAAGTTCGGTTTCCACGTGAAAAATCTGTGTGTCATGTGTGGTGTTATTCATGTGATGGTTTAAGTGATTTGTGTCTGAAGGTAAATCATGTTGATCTAGTTGTTTATATATTTTTGATGATAGATTACCTGTTCATGCACTAGGGTGAAATGGAAATGAAGTATTAGATTGTATGAAAAGATAAGTGTCAACCGGTTTATGCTTGTCTCAGTTATTCTAGGTTTTTTCAGTTGTACTCTATTTAAGACCGGTGTTACTGTTTGTCTGCCAAAGCACAGTGTCTGCTGAAAAACCGGTTTTAGGAATGTGTTTTTGTCTATACTGATTCACCCCCCCCCCTCCCTCTCAGTACCGGTTTGGTACTATCTGTTCATCATTGAGTTATCACTTCGTATTGTTCATTATTAGGGGGAGGGTCACTTTTCTTTTGTGTCAATTTGTTTACATCAAAATCTTGGGGAAGTGTAGCACTGAATTTTGCTAACATTAGAAAATATTTTTCTTTTTCTCCCTCCAATAATTTTTGCATAAATTTATCGAATTGAGGATCCTTTTTTATGTCTCTGATGTTTTGTTCTATTATTTCTCCTTCAACTTGTATTTCATCTTCATGTTCCATGGTTATATGCTCTTCAGTTGTTTCCAATGTTTCAATTTTCGTCTCTACGATTCTTCGTCTCTAAGCTCTGGATAGAACGGGCATACATGTGTGTTATTTTGCTATGATTCGATTGTCTAAAAGTTTGTTTTGATAAGTGATCAATTGTCAAGGTAAATGTGGTAGTGCGATATGACACGAAAAGATGGTTCAAGTGTTTAAAGGTTTGCAAGTTTTTTGATCTTTGGTTTTGGATTGCAATCATGATGATTTGATAAAAACCAAGTCCAGTAGGAACGATATATCCTACGATGTGGGAGAAAATTATCCTGACCAAACATTTCAGTTTCATGATAAAGGATGATAGATCCTGATGAGAAACTATGTTTGAGTGATCAGTTTACCAAAGAGGGTGATAATGCACTTTGAGATGTTTAGATCTTGAACTTGTTGAGGGTGAGCACTTGAAAATCTTGAGGTGTTTATGTTCTAGAGTCTGATTTCGATGGATGATAATTTGACCAAGTGAACAAAGGAGACAATCCAAGCACAGAATGACAGAGAACATATGTTTATGATTATTGCAAATTGATCAAGCAGAAATGACAAATCTAAAACAGGCATGCATGACAGCTCTGGACTAGCAAAAATAGAGACTCGTACGACAAACTACACAGCTTCAAATGATAAAAGATACAAGACCATACGACAAACTAAAATTTTCATATGCCAAAGAACAGGCTTGTACGACAAGCTTTTTTGAACCATACGATAAAACAGGTTACTCATACGACAAGGAATACTCAGCAATATGACAAATCACCAGTTGGTACGACAGACTTTTCTGAACCATACGACAAGATAAATGACTCGTACGACAGAGGACAGGACAGAGAAAAATGTGTTTGTTTGGTTGAATTTTGATCACTGAATTCTGATGTTTTGCTTATGTTTTCCAGTTTTAGATGTCTAATTTTTCAATTTAGGGATGAATACACAGCAAACACGCGATATGATAAGTGACCACAAGTATGCTAACCCTAAGGAAGTTGGTTGAGGAGAGAAAAACTTTGCTTGCAAACTTAGGTACACACCCAATAGCTAATCAGAATACGGTCGCTGAGTCACTGAGTCTCACGCAATGGATTCTCAACGTCATATTATCCAACTCCAAACACTAATGTGGGCACGATATGGCAAGTATCTTGGGAGAGTTACTATCTCTCTTGCATAAAGATTATCACCCTTTTGGAGGTGAATCGGGTAGCTTCTAATTTTAACCGGAACTAGTAAGGGATTTGTTCAACGCGTCGGGGTATAATACTCAATTAAGAGGTCTCCCAGCCTTGAAAACAAAGGTTTTCTATACCCGAAGGTACGGAGGAGAGCTATTCTCGAGCACTATCATTGACTTGATTTTCATCAAATCAAATTTATTTTATAGTGGGTTGGATTACTTGGCGTTAGCCGTTCCCACTTAGGTCGTTCCCCTCTCACCAACCTTAATGCCTAAGAGTTATTACTCCTCGGGAGGGAAGGTCTGCTAAAGATATGCACTAATGAAAGCAAATGATGAGTCTAGCTTTCTGATCACCTAAGAAAGGTGAGAGCATACTCGCCTACCATCAAAGACACAAAATACATGATTGTTCATTCCTTTAGCAAAAGATAAGTGTGCCTAGAAAGATTAAAGAAATACATAAAGTTTTGATGAGTTCTTCTTAGGCAACCTACAAAATAGATCCATTAGTAGTCATTGATGTGTTTTGAATTTGGTCTTTGACTAGCCTATCTTCGACAATCATCCTGCAAAAAAGAGTTAGGCTACCAAAAATCTCACAAACCAATCAAGGTTAGCATTAGTAATGATCGGATTAAAATCTGAAACCCAAAAAAATGCAGTCTATTTAAAAACACAGAGGCAGAGTGTCATACGACACAATTTACCAGATCGTACGATAATATTTCTGATATCGTACAAGTACAGAAACAGGCTCGTATGACAGAGAAATGATTTTCGTCCCATATCACAAAGTAGTTCATACAAGTCGGTAAAGGAGATCGTACGATATTATGATTCCAGCACGATCAGAAATGAAGGTTGATGAAGCTTAAGAGGCCAAAAATGATAATTTCGGCCCCACAGTGGGCGCCAAAATGTCGTGCCTGTGAAGTGTATACCTGCAACTACAACACAAAACACTCAATAGATCATTACAAGCATGGTTAATGAATTTAAAGCAAAGAATGATAAAACCATAGCTAAGTGATCTATCGCCTCCTACTAAATGCGAGTATGGATTTTGCTCTCAGATCTGGTTAGGCAAATTCCAGTGACTTGACTACACCTAGATGGAGGATTTAAATGATAAATGATGCATTTAAGCTAGCAATGATAATGATTAAGCTACATGATTCCATGATTATGCTAGAAAATAAGCTAGATCTAAGAATGCAATTGCCTATAATAACAATGCTCAAATGATATGCTAAGATCAATATGCCTATAGTAACAATGCTCAAAATGCAAATGAGATGGGATGATTATTGCTCCAAAATGGGGTCTATTTATAGGATTTCCAAGGCCAGGGGTGAGGTGGCGGGAATCAATGGTCAAGATTGAGTCTGAAGATATCAATGGTGAAATTGGAGGAGGTTGGAAAAGAGGTTGAATGAAAGGAAACATTTGCCATCTCTATAGTGACAAGTGTCAAGAAGCTTCTAGAAGAGGTTGGATGAAATGGAACATTTGTCATCTCTATGGTGACAAGTGTCAAGATACTTTGCTCATGATAGAGCAAGCGTCTAAGGAAATGGGACATGTGGCCCAAGAATGCCATGTGTCTCAAGGGAAGAGTTGGTTTAATTAAACCCAGGGTTAGATGGAAGGGGATAGATTTAGAAGGGGTTAGGTTAGGTGGTTAGAAGTTAGGAGGCATGTGGGTAAATTTGAACTTAAAATTCAAATAAGACTAATTAATTCTCAACAACTCATAAATTGATTTTTTTTAATTAATTAGAAGATTAGAAGAAATGATTTTGATGGGGAAGAATTAATTAATTTTAATTAATTAATCAAAGGGGATTATGAAATGAACCTATTAAATAAATCCTTAGATTTATTAATAAGTAGATGAAAGGGGGAATTTAATCAAATTGCTTAGTGAATTCAATTAAATTAGGAAGGGGGATTAATTAAACAATTGCTTATTTAATTAATTAGCTTCAGACCATTTTTAGGTGTATACACTATGAATTGGTTGTATCTGGTATTTATATTGCTTTGGCATTTGATGTCAAAGGGGGAGAGATATCTATGGAAAAACATTATCCTTTGGGGAGAGATTACTTATTGGGGGAGTGATATATACTCTCTGCATTTGTATTTTGATTTCTAGTGTTGATCTATTCTAGAGATTGTTGGTTTTTGGCATTATGTTTTGGCACTTAGATGTTTTTCCATCTTGTGTTGCCATCAATGCCAAAGGGGGAGATTGTTGGTATTATAGATATGTTGCATTGATTTTTTCATTTATGTCAACACTTATCAACACTTATCCTTCTGGAGGTCTTTGGTTATGTTGAACCAGCACATTATATTCACCGACAAGTTCAGTGACTTATGCACAGTCACCGATATATCACTCACCGGCAGGTTATATTGTTCACCGACACTGAGGATGACTTGTTATCATCTGGAGATCACTTAGTTATGTCAAAGACATGGTTTTGGTATTTTGGTTATTGGTCTAATCGGGATGACATATTTGTTATTACCGGCAAATTGGTCTAGGTTATGGACCGACATGCATTATCTATTCCAGATCAGCATGACACGTTATGGAGATGATTTAATTAATTAGATATTGTTGTAATTGTATTGAGCCGACATGATGCATCGCATCTTGACTTATCTGTAATTGATTTAATTGTAATATTCTTAATTAGTCGACCTACACATTTGGTCTTAGGCTTTGGTATATATGTAAGATCTCATTTGTGAGATGATGTAAGTAAGGAGAAGATAGAGAGACGGTATATGGTTATGGTATTGTAACATGGTATGTGTGAATATTGAAGATCATATGAGCAGACCATAAAGAAGGTTCAAGGAAGGGTTGAAGGTGATTATCAAAGCTTAACCGGTACTGAATCCAACATTGGAGATGCTACTTTTAGAAGTACATTATCATTGGATTTAATCATCCAATTGTAGTCAGTGTGACTCCTATTTTGTGATTGCGCAGTGAGCTCTAGGCGGTTGGCCTTTCTGCATGTGCAGACCCCATTTGTATATACATACTATATGTAGTAGTATCATCTGATTGTGCGTAAGATTTCCCACCATGGTTTTTCCCCTTACAGGGTTTCCACGTACAAATCTTTGTGTTATGTGTTGTGGATGTTGTTTCTCTTTCTATTATATGCATTGAGTTTCATTGGTATTAATATTAACTGCTAGTCTGTCTACCGACATTAGGTTTGGTCTACCGGTATTAAGTATCAATTTTGGTTAAGTTATATTTGGGTTGAAATTAATAGACAACTGATTCACCGCCCCCCCCCCCCCCCCCCCTCTCAGTTGCCTCCGGGTCCTAACAATTGGTATCAAGGCTAAGTCCTCTTTTTTCTGAAGTTTAACAACTTGAGGAGATTCTATGGCAACTAAATTTTTCAGGAAGGACAGTTTGAAACTTGATGGAACTAACTATGGTAGACATATGGGATGTTACAAAGAATGGCTATGTTGGTCCTACACCGAATCAACCTAATCCACCAACATTGGGTAAGGATCAAGAGAATGATTGCAAAGCGAGAGAAGCACTCTTGAGCGCCTTGTCAGATCAGCAAATCATGGGATTATCAAACTGATCTACTGCTAAATCTATTTGGGATAAATTAGAGACATTGAAATAAGGAGATACCACTGTCAAAATTGCAAAATTGGAATGCTTTCAGGTCAGGTATGAAAATCTAAAAATGGAAGAAGATGAAAGAACTTTTTCTTTTATGGAAAGGGTTAATGAAATTGTTTTGGGAATACAATGTTGTGGAGGTTCCTTAAGTGAAGATGAAATTATTTCTAAAGTTTTAAGAGCATTGCCACCGGCATACAAAATGAAAGTAACTACTATTAATGAGTTGAGAACAATGCCTAATACATCAATATCTAGAGATACCTTGGTTGGAAAACTTTCAGCATTTGAGCTTGAGGAATTTGGTCATGTTGTTGCAGTTAAGACAGATTTAGCCTTCAGAGCATCATCATCTACAGCATCATCATCATCATCTGACAAATCTGATTGGAAAGCACTATATGCTAAAGAACTTGAAGATATCAGGAGGGAGAATGAAGAACTGGAAGAACTTGAAGCACTATTTGCAAGGAAAATGCCTAAAGGTCTAGTTGGAAGTAAGTATGAAGGTAAATCATCGTTTAAATGTTTTAATTGCAATAAAGTTGGTCATATAGCATCTATATGTCCTGATAGACATGCAAGATTGATAGAGTAAGCTAAAGGAACATATAAGCCTAACCCTGAATATCAGAGATACAGATTAAAGAAGAACAGAGATAAATCTTGTTACTATGTTGATGAAGGAGTTATAGATGATTCTGATGAAGAACCGACAGACAATGGATGGGCATTTGTTGCAATAAAAGAAGATCAACCAACACCTACTATTCCACCGGTAGAGCAGGCCCTGGCAACTAAAATTGAAGAAAAAGATGAATGGATCATTGATAGTGGATGTTCACATCATATGAGTGGTGATAAGAGTAAATTCTTATCTTTTCAGGAATACAATGGAGGTCTAGTAAGATTTGGCGATGATAAAGCTTGTTTAATCAAAGGAAAAGGCACTATATCTTTGGATGGTAAGCACAATACTGATAGTGTTTATTATGTTGAAGGTTTGAAGCATAATCTTTTGAGTGTTGGTCAATTAGTTGAAAAGGGATTTCAGTTACAATTCAAGAATGGAAAATGCAAAATCATGAACATAATTGGATTGGAGATTGCAATTGGTAATTAGACTAAAGGTAATATCTTTCATTTGAATAATAGTGATAAGACATGTTTGATTGCACATATTGATGAAAGTTGGTTATGGCATAAGAGACTCTATCATGTAAATTTTGATTGCATTGTAAAGATCAGTTCAACTAAGGCAGTAAGGGATCTACCTAAGATTATGAAACCTCATAATCTGGTATGTAAGGAATGTCAAATGGGAAAGCAAGTTAGAACAACCTTTAAGAGTATTTATGAGAAATCCAATAATGTTCTTGATTTAATTCATACTAACTTGTGTGGTCCGGCAAGAACAAGAAGTCTATGGGAAGATAGATATTTTATGCTAATCATTGATGATTATTCTAGAATGTGTTGGGTTACTTTTCTCAAGGAGAAATCAAAAGCTTTTGGATTCAAGGCAATGATAGAGAATGAAATCGGTAAGAAAATCAAATGTTTAAGATCTGATCAAGGAGGAGAATTTACATCTAAGGAATTTAATACATTCTATGAAGTGAATGGAATCAAAAGACAACTATCAGCACCCCAGACACCTCAACAGAATGGAATTGTGGAAAGGAAGAATAGAACTATTCTGGAAGCAGCTAGAAGCATGATATTGGAAGCAAATCTACCTCATGTGTACTGGAGAGAAGCAATGAATACAACGGTTTACACTTTCAATAGAGTTCACATCAAAGGTGAAACCGGTAAGACCCCTTATGAACTATGGTTTGGTAATACTCCTACTCTTAAATACTTCAGAATATTTGGAAGAAAATGCTATATTAGGAGAGATGAGTATGTTGGTAAATTTGATCCTAGAAGTGATGAAGGAATATTTCTTGGTTGTTCATCTAAGAGCAAGGCATATAGATTTTTTAATAAAAGATTGCAGAAGATCATTGAAAGTGCTAATGTGAAGATAGATGAACACTTTAGAGGAAATTCAAGGTCTGTGGATTCTGAACCAGCAGTTGAGATGATCATAAATGAACAAATACAAAGTGCATCGGTACAGAATGTAGATCTAGTCACACCGACATCATCAGAGAATTCCACATTGACTAAAGAACAACAACATGTGAATAAACCAAGGTATGTAAGGCTGAATCACTCAGAAAATTAGATAATTGGGAATACATATCAAGGTGTTATGACTAGAGGAAGATTGGAAAATGAAGAGGTATGCTTAATTTCTCAAATTGAACCAGCATATGTTATTGAAGAATGTCAAGATGAACATTGGATAAAAGCAATGGAAGATGAATTAGAACAAATTGAAAATAACAATACATGAACATTAGTTCCCCGACCTAAAGCAAAAATGTAATTGGAACTAAATGGGTATTAGAAATAAACTGAATGAAGATGGTAAGGTAATCAGAAACAAAGCAAGATTAGTTTGTAAAGGATATTCACAGAAAGAGGGAATTGATTATAATGAAACCTTTGCACCGGTAGCTAGAATTGAGACAGTTAGATTATTTCTTGCATTTGCAGCTCATAAGAACTATAAAGTATATCAGATGGATGTAAAATGTGCATTTTTGAATGGTGATCTTGAAGAGGAAGTTTACATTGAACAACCTAATTGATTTTTATTGACAAATGTTAAAGATAGGGTTTGCAGATTAAGGAAAGCTTTGTATGGACTGAAGCAAGCTCCTAGAGCTTGGTATGTTAGATTGGACAAATATCTTTTGAAGCTTGGTTACACTAAAGGTAATGCTGACAACAACTTATATTACAAAGTGATTAATGATGACATCTTGGTTATTGAAGTTTTTGTTGATGATATCATTTTTGGAGGAGAAGATGGATTGTGTAAGGACTTTGCTAACAAGATGCAGGAAGAATTTGAAATGTCTATGATTGGGGAGATAAAATTCTTTTTAGGATTGCAGATTTCACAAACTGATAGAGGTATATTCATATGTCAAACAAAATACTTGAAGGAACTACTGAAGAAATTTGGTATGGAAAACTCTAAACCGGTAAGTACTCCTATGACTACAACTGATAAATTGACATTGAAGGATGATTCAGCTCCTGTTAATCCGACAAGATACAAATCCATGATTGGAGGTTTATTGTATTTAACACAAACCAGACCTGATATAATGAATGCAATATGTATTGTTTCAAGATTTCAGAGTAATCCTAAAGAAAATCATGAATCGGCAGTAAAAAGGATTTTCCAATATCTACAAGGCACAACAAATCTTGGTTTATGGTATCCTAAAGATGAAAATTTTGATCTATGTGCATACACCGATGCAAATTGGGCAGGAAATGTAGATGACAGGAAGAGTACCACTGGCGGAGCATTCTTTCTTGGTAGCAGATTGATTTCATGGATAAGCAAGAAGCAGAGTTGTACATCATTATCAACAACAGAATCAGAATATATCGTAGCAGCAACTAATTGTACTCAGGTATTATGGATTAAGCAAATATTGAAGGACATAAAGGTAAAATGCAAAGAACCTATAATCATTTATTATGATAATTCAGTAGCAATTGATATGTCAAAGAATCCGGTATTTCACTCTAAGACTAGGCATGTTTCTATCAAATATAACTTTATGAAAGAGAATGTTGAAGCAAAAGAAGTAAGATTAGTTTATGTGAATACTAAAGAGCAGATTGCATATATCTTTACAAATCCTTTGCCTAAGGAAATATTTAAATATCTCAGAGAGCAGCTTGGGGTAATACCCTCACCGGCAGAGACTTAGATGATTGAAGATTGGCATCAAACCGGCATAAACTATCAGAGAAATTTTTTTTCCGGCTTTGATGGAGGAGAGCTACTTCTCAGGGGGAGTAGTTGGTTGTATGTTCTGGTATTTCTTCTTAACTACTTTGGCATTTGATGTCAAAGGGGGAGAGAAATCTATGGGAAAACATTCTTTGGAGAGATATTATTCATTGGGGGAGAGATATATACTCTTTGCATTTTGGTTTTGATTTCTGGTATTGATCTATTCTGGAAATTGTTGGTTTTGGTTATTGGCATTTTGTTTTGGCACTTAGATGTTTTTCCATCTAGTGTTGTCATCAATGCCAAAGGGGGAGATTGTTGGTATTATGGATGTGTTGCATTAGTTTTTTCATTGATGTCAACACTTATCCTTCTGGAGATCTATGGTTATGATGAACCGACAAGGTCAGTGACTTATGCACAGTCACTGGTATATGCTCACTGATAGGTTATATGGTTCACCGGCATAGATGATGACTTGTTATCATCTGGAGATCACTTGATTATGTCAAAGACATGGTTTGGATAGTTGGTTTTGGTGTTTTGGTTATTAGTCTAATCGAGTTGACATATTTGTTGTTACCAACAGATTGGTCTAGGTTATGGACCGGTATGTGTTATCTATTCCAAATCAGCACGACATGTTATGGAGATGATTTATTGATTGGATATTGTTATAAATATATTGAGCCAACATGTTGTATCGCATCAAGACTTATTTGTAAATGATTTAATTGTAATATTCTTAGTGAGCCAACCTACACATTTGGTCTTAGGTTTTGTATAAGATCTCATTTGTGAGATGATAGATAGGATATGGTTATGGTATGGTATTGTAACATGGTATGTGTGAATATTGAAGATCATATGAGCAGACCATAAAGAAGGTTCAAGGAAGGTTTGAAGGTGTTTATCAAAGCTTAACCGGTATAGAATCCAGTATTGGAGATGCTATTTTGAGCAGTACATTATTCTAGGATTTAACCATCCTACTGTAGTCATTGTGACTCCCATTTGAGCAGTGTGCTCTAGGCGGTTGGATTTTTGGCATGTGCAGACCCCATTTGTATACACATACTATCTGCAGTAGTATCATCTGATTGTGGGTAAGGTTTCCCACTGTGGCTTTTTCCCTTACAGGGTTTCCACATCAAAACCTTTGTGTTATGTGTTGTGGATGTTGTTTCTCTTTATGTTTCATGCATTAAGTTTTACCGGTATTGATATTAATTGCTAATCTATTAACCGGCAATAAGTTTGGTTTACCGGTATTAAGTATCAAGTTTGATTAAGTTATAACTGGGTTGAAATTCATTGACAACTGATTCACCTCCCCCTCTCATTTGTCCTTCCAGTTCCTAACACTAAGTGGTCAACGTCGTGAAATTTTGATTAGAGAATTAACATCACGTTTCGATTTCGATCCCAAAAATGGATTCAAGACAGTCGATTTAGCTTAGGGTACAAGTTTTACGTCCATCGAAGCAAGTTTAAAAATTAAGGTTTGGGCTATATAAGGGGTTCAATGTGTCATTTTCAATTCATTTTTACCTCTCAAAGTTTAAAAATTTGAAAAACCTCCTGCGAAGAAAACTGGCCATTCCGATTCAAGCGCCAGAGACGACATAATTGATCATGGAACTATGACCCAATAGTAAGTGATCGATCTTTATACTTTGCATTGTGTAATTTTTGAACTTTTGTTTAAATTTTTTGCATTTTTAATTTCGTTTAAAGTCGTTTATGTCATTTTGTCGTGCGGTGTTATACCATTTCTCATACGAGTATCTATCCTTTTATGTTTTGTCATTTGAGCAAGTAGGGTTTGTCGTCTAATGTATACCCTTGCTTTGTACGAAAATTTTCTTGATTGACCATTTTATCGTGCGAGGAGTATTAAATTGTCATATGAGACTTTTTACTCGTTAGGCATGTAATTTTGGCTCGTACGAGTTTCTGCTTGTCTGTGGAAACTTGTATCAAAAACAACAAGCATTTTTTAGAGTGTAAACAACAATTTTTTATTCTGAATGTTGTATATTTAGATTCTATAGCATTTTTATCACATTCTTAGCACAAATTAGGTCACGTATTGACGATTGATATGTTCGATTTTGTAGATTCAGTTTCTTGATATTCTTTTTCGGTATACATTTTCGCCGATGATGAGGCTTGTTCATGAGTTATCAGATGCAAAAAGAGGTCATATTGGTTTGTGTGGATTTGGATGCCTATTACAAATGCCTGATATCTGTGTGAATCACGGTATGTTGACTGCTTTAGTCGAGCATTTTCATTCAGAGCATAACACCTTTCATTTACCGGTTGGAGAGATGACTATCACATCGAAGGATATATACAGGATATTGAGGATTCCATTTGTTGGAGATAAGGTTGATTATGATTCTACTCCACGACCTGGTATTTTGGCATTGAGATGAATATTCCATGACGAGACTATCCTTGATCACGCTATTACATGGGATGATTTGATGAGTAGATATGGTGCACAGTACCCTCTGGCATGCGTTTTGGTAGGTATGATTGGTTATTTTGTGATGCCTGATAGGGGACAACAGGGATTTCTATGTGGTTGGGGTAGGATGCTTGAGAGGTTGTTGAATCATACCGTGAGATTAGGATGGGGATCATGTTTACTCGCTCATATGTATCTTGAGATGCATGAGATTGTGTATCGAGAGGGGAAGAGCATTGCAACAGGTGTTTTAGTTATACAGATATGGGTATGGGAGCACATCCCAGTATGCAGACCTATTGTAGATGATTCTAGAGAGGTGCACTAGTCTATTACTTATTTTTATTCGGGTTATGTTACTCAACCCCACCTAAGCAAGACTGACTATTGGAGGAGGTAGTTGGATGATCTGATTGTTGTAGTATGGAGACCATATAGGGGTCTAGAGCTATGGGTTGATTGGAGAGCACAGAGGAAGGATATGTTTATAATTCGACCTCTCATTGGCATATTGGTGTCTATCATTAAGAGATTTGTAGTATCTAGGATGATGAGACAGTATGAGAGACCACAGTATATCCCAGGAGTTCACAAACTATGCTTGATATGGGGAGGAGGAGAGATGAGGATGGGCACCAAGACTGTTATATGCATTGAGCATGCAGGAGTTAGCGGGTTTATAGACATAGAGATGGGATTACCTAGAGGATGTTGCAAACGCGAGAGGATTGCCCCAATATAGAGATTGGTTTCAGAGACATCTATTTCCTCGATTTACAGATCTGGGAGAGCATGTGCCTCTTATAGATGAGGTTGAGGATGATGCACCAGCACAGGTATCGGTACCAGGTCAGGTACAGGGATGAGGGCAGGTACAGGGACAAAGAGCGGATGTACCTAGGCAGACATGAGGTGATCCTGGTGCTAGTAACAATAGGGCAATAGCGGGAGGTCGACAATGACAGAGAGGGGAGGGTGGATCCTTAAGAGTTGTTGGGGTGGAGGATGGCAGTTCTAGGGCAGTAGAGGGTAGAGGTGAGGAAGAGAGAGCGGCTCCTAGGCAGGTTAGGCAATGAAGGGATGAGTAGGGAGGTGGAGAGGGAGATGTTGGGAGAGAGGAGGGAGTACCAGATGTAGTACGGTCTTTGAGGACTAGGTTGACAGCTTTGCAGTCACAGTTGATAGTGGCGCAGACGTAGCTGGCAGAGCAAGACCGACAACTTATTGAGGTGAGAGTAGAGCGTGATGCTCTTCAGCGAGAGGTTTTGCATCAAATATGTCATTCAACTTATTACGTTGTGGCTTATAGTGTTGCGGTCCTAGTAGCGCTTCAAGTTGTTATGTATTCTCAATATATGGCTCGATCTGAGGGAGCTAGGGCACCCAAACAAGACGTCGGTCAACAGGCACCACCTCCTCCAACTGGCGATCAGGGAGAGGCAGAGAGATGGATTTGTTATATCTCATAGATTTTGTTATATACCCTAATTTTGTAGCCTATACAATTCTTGCTCCAATGAGACATTGTATTTGACAGTTGATATCATTTGTACTCTGAGACATTGAGATTATGACAATATATACGAGCTCTTGATTTGATTTCATCGTACTTGTGTTGATTGATTATGAGATGTCTTTACATATGCTTTATTCTATATGTATGCATATATTTTCAGTATGGATGAATGTAATGCATATGAATATGGATGTTTTTTTCTTTTTCTTTTTCATATGCAAATAAATGATGAAAATGAGTAACTAGTAATGCAAATATTTATTTTTCATGCAATAATATAAATGCAAATGAATATAATGAAATGTATGGATCTATATAAGATGCTCATGTATGCAACTAACATCTCAATACACAAGTACTCGATCAGAGAAACAATGATGAAAAAGAGACCACTTAGCTGAGAAATGACAATTGCTTCAGACTCTCATTCAAAAGATAAATAGATCATTGTTATCATGTCGAAATCACTTGAAATGCATAAAATTTAAAATGAATACAACCTAAAGGCAGTCACTGGATTTGGTATGCTTAATTTTCATCACTGAGCGTTTAACAAACACAATAGGCAAAATAGAGTTCCTTCCTTTTCATATGCAATGTTAATTATCTTGTCCGCAATGACCCTTTTTTCGTTCATATCCTTGGACAGATTACACATGCATCTGGATTGTACATTAAAGAAATTCCCTCAAAACAGACAAAGAAATGACTTCAACCTCCCTATAGCATACAAATAAGCAGAGTCGAGGTATGTGTGGTAATTTCACCTTGATGTGAAAGCACTTATCACAGACACCTAGTTGATTAGATGTTTCCAGATCATCAGAATCATTCCTACAAGCAGAAAACAAAGAAAAGTATTATGCCCCCAATCCTTGCTCCTCTTAGTCAAGATAGACTTCCTCGAGTTACTCAGAGGGAATAATAATCGAAAACCAATTTAAAAGACAACACACAAAGAAAAATTTAATTATATCTCAAACAATTTAGTGATTGTTTTCAGTAGTCTTGTTTTGCTTGTTTACTCAGTGATAAAACTCTTCAATAGTTTGGAGATGGGTAACTGAGTCAGAGTGGATGACCTAGTACTATCGATAGAAAGATGACTTGGTTGATACTTCTTAGGACATGTAGATTGACCAATTGATTACCCTAAGACTGGGACATTGATCGGTTTCAAGCCATGAGGGTTCCAAAAGAAATAGGATGTCACAAAAGTGACTAAAAGATATGTACAAGTGAAAGCAAAGATGCAGAAAAGTGGGAATGAAAATGAGAAATGCCAAATTTGCGTTGATAGATGGAGCACTTGAGTATAAGAGGCACCTGTTTACTAGGTTTTCACCTGCTTGGCAAAGATCCTTTCTTTTTCTTTTTTACCAAGGTGCCTGTTTATCAAGTTTTCATCAAGGCATATTTTTTTTATTTTCTTCAGGACTTTTTAGTTGTACGGGTTGCTAGAGCAGAGAATACTAAGTGAAGAATTTCTTCAAGTGGATGGTGTTGATCGGTTCACAAAGTTGTTCTCCTTCCGATGTTGAGAGTTGATAGGCACCAGAACCAAAGATTGCAGTAACAATGTAGGGACCCAGCCAGTTGAGCTCAAACTTCCCTTTGTTGTCTCGAAATTATTGATTTTTAGGATTTTCTCTCAAAACAAGGTCACCAACCTGAAATTCTCTTTGTCGAACTTTCTTGTTATAACCTCTAGACATTCTCTTTTGGTAGATTCTTAGATAATCAAACGCCACTTGCTGACGTTCATCTAGCAACTCGAGTTCTTGCAATCTAGATATTTTGTAGTCTTCATCAATAATAAGACCTTGCAAAGAAACTCTCAAAGATGATATTTCCACCTCAATAGGCAAGACTGCTTCGGACCCATACACCAAAGAAAAAGGTGTAGCCTCTGTAGGTGTTCTAATACTTGTTCTATAAGCCCATAGTGCAAGATTGAGTTGTAGATGCCAATCCTTTCCAGATTTATTTACTGTTATGTGCAAGATAGTCAGCAGATTTTTGTTAGATGCTTCAGCTTGTCCATTACCTTGAGGGTAGTATATGGATGACCAGTGTTGTTTGATTTTGAACTTTTCATAGAGCTCATCTAGATCTTTGTTTTTGAACTACCCTCCCTTGTCAATCACAATGGAAGAAGGTATCCTATACTTGCAGATGATATAGTTAAGGATGAACAGAGCTACTTGTTTACCAGTTGCTTTGATTAGTCAAACCGCTTCAACCCACTTAGTGAGTACTCGGTGGCAGTTATGATAAACTCATGTCTGTTAGATGATGCAGGATAGATTTGGCCAATGAGACCAAATGTCCATTGTTGAAAAGGCCAATGTGTGATGAAAGGTACGAAATCCCTTGCTGGAGCATGTATGAGGTTCCCATGTAGCTGACACTACTCACAAGTTTAAAAAAAATTTATAGCATCTTTTTCCATATCTAGCCAGTAGTAGCCAGCCCTTAGTAGTTTTCGAGCTAAAGTAAGACCGTTTGAATGAGATCCACAAATACCTTCATGGACTTCAGATAATGCACATTGAGACTCTTCAGTTTGTAGACACCTAAGCAAAGTACTATCCAAACCTTGCCTATACAAATCATTAGTGATGATGAAATATCGTGAAGCATTTCAAATTAGGTTTCTTTTCTCATTACGGGTAAGATTAGCATGGATAGTTTGATCGTGAAAGTAAGAGTAAATGTGGCTATAGTGAGATGAATCATGTCCAATAATAGAACTAACCATTTGGGACTTAGGAGAATCATAAGCAGGATAATGTAACTCTTCCACTAGGAATTCAAAGTAGAATTCAGATTCTTGTGGTTGTGGTATAGATGCCAAGGTAGCCATAACATCTGCTGCTCTGTTTGTTGATTTGGGAATATGCTGAAATGATAAAAAGGTAAAGTATTTCTTGAGGTCATCAAGAATTATTTTATAGGGCATCAGTTTCTCATCCCGAGTCTGATATATATCATTGATTTGGTTGATAATCAACTGAGAGTCTCCATAGATGTGTAACTCAACAACCTTCCACTCGATAGCTAGCTTGATTCCATTTACCAAGGCTTCATATTCTGCAATATTTTTTGTGCAAGGAAAGAGAATCTTGTAATCCTTTGGGATTGGATATCTTTGAGGAGTGATAAAAAGTATTCCAGCACCAGAACCATGTTGAGTGAAAGACCCATCAAAGAACATTTTCCATGATCGTTGAGTAAGGTACATGATGGATTCATCCAGAAATTCTATGTGCAAAGGTTGATTGTCTTCAAGCGGAGCATCAACAAGTTGATCTACAATGACCTATCCTTTGATAGCTTTGCGTTCTACATATTCAATATTAAATTTTGTAAAAACCATGACCCATTTAGCCAATCTCCCTGTAAGTGTTGCTTTGCTGAGAAGGTATTTGAGCGGATCAATATTAGCCACCAACTTGATAGAATATGCTAACATATAGTGTCTTAATTTCTATAATGCAAAGACTAATACCAAACAAGCTTTTTCTATGATAGTATAGTTCATCTCATAGGACACCAAGGTTTTGATGATATAATATATAGCTATTTCCTTTTTATTCTCATCCTGTTGTGCCAAGAGTGCCCCCAGTGATGTATATGTAGCTAATATGTAGAGAATCAAAGGTTTGCCTTGAATTGGTGGCATTAGTATATGTGGGTTAGAAAGATATTCCTTGATTTTCTTTAGATGTTGTTCAGAATCTTCATCCCAGTTGTATTTGACTCATTTTCGTAATGCCTTTGTGAATGGTTGAGCCTTATCTAGTAGCTGAGAAATAAAGCATCTTATTGATTGGAGGCGCCCTTGTAAACTTTGCATTTGACTAATATTCTTTGGGGGTGACATTTCCATGATAGCCTTAACTTTTGTTGGATCCACTTCAATTCCTTTCGTTGAAACAATATATCCTAGGAGTTTACCAGATGTAACTCCAAATGCACATTTCTTAGGATTTAATTTGATTGAATTTTTCCATCCTGTCTAATATTGGACCTAGTTCTGATAGATGTGTTGATCTAGATTTAACTAGAGTATCATCAGCATAATCCTCCATGTTTGTGTGCATCATATCATGAAAAATTATTGTTACAACTCTTTGATAAGTAGTGCTTGTATTCTTTAAACCAAAGGGCATTACATTCCAGCAGAAGGTTCTCCATGCACAGGTGAATGTTGTTTTCTCTTGATCCTCAGGTGTAATTTTGATCTGATTGTATCTAGAAAAACCATCCATTAAAGAGTACATTTCATAGCCAACAGTCATGTCCACGATCATGTCTATGTTGGGTAGTGGAAAATCATCTTTTGGACAAACTTTGTTTAAATCTCTGAAATCAGTGCAAACACGTATTGATTTGTCAGGTTTAGAAATAGGTACAATATTAGATATCCATTTGGAAAAATCAATTGCTCTAATGAATCCAGATTTTAGTAATTTTTCTAGTTCAGCCTTAACAAGCAATGCAACATGAGGATGCATTTTTCGGAGATTTTGCTTAACAAGTTTAACTCTGGGAGCGATATAAAGATGATGCATTATGAGGTTAGGATCCAGACCCGGTATATCAACATATGTCTATGCAAAATTGATCTTCTTTTCTGTGAAGAAATCAACAAATTCTTTTAGTTCTTCGGCTGACAAGGATTGAGCTACATGTATGGTGTGTTGAGCTTCTTCTGTTACAATGTTTACTGGCTATGTAGGTTCAATTAGCACCGATGATCGCTCTTGAAAGTGATCAGGAAAATTGTCAAGTATCTCATCTTCAGGTGCCTCAAAGAGGTTTTCACTGTTAGGTACGTCCTTTATTTTTACTATTTTTTATTCTGACACCACCACAATGTGGTTTTCGCCATCAGAACTTTTTTTAAATTTTTTTTTTTTTTTGCAACTAAGATACTTGACATTTGTTGCTATCATGTTCGCACTGTGTTCACTGGTGGAAGAGTCCATTGGTTCAACTACATTAAGATAACAAGCTCATGTATAGTCATTGGCAAAGTTAGGTATATTCAAAGGTTGATCTTGGAGAGTATAGTCAATAAGCTCAGGATGTACTAGGGATAAAGATTTAACAGGTTCAAGGGAATTCATGGTATTGTCATCACAACCTCGGACCGACAATTCAAGTTCCAGAAGACTACCTTGCATAAGTGTCTCGAGACCAGGAAGAGTTAGAACATGATTATTGAAGTGTATGTTAATATTTAGGGGACCTAACCCAAGAGACTTACCACTAGCATCATTTTTTACTTTGGACTGGACTACATATCATGGTTTGACAGTATCAGGTTCAACAGATAGAGTTTCAACATTCATGACGAAGTAGTCATAGTTTGGTGTCGAGTAGGTAATGTCATAAATAGAGCTTATGTCAGAGTGATCAGAGTCAGAAGATGAAGCCTCTGACTCTTCTTCAAGTGGTTTAGTGAAAGTATGTATAGTATCATTATCTACATCTTTGATGTTGCAAGTTCCTTCGTGATTTGGTTCAATGATCACTTGTATTTGACATACCTGTTGACATAACCTTGATGACTTTGTTAGTCTCTGTCGTCTTTTCCATTCAACTTCTTATGGACTAATGACTGGTCCTACTTCTGTAGCCTTTGATTCTTCATTTGTAGTCCCATACCTGATTGTCTCTATCTCATTAGAGGGAGATATAGTAGGTGAAGAATTTTTTGTGCTCTTTCTTCTTTCAGTCGTTGTTCATAGTCTTCTTGTCTTTTTAGTCTGATTTCCTCTATTTCCTTTTGTAGTTTTAAGCGCGCTATCTCTTGTGCTTCATCTATGATATCACTAGATTCTTCAAGAGTTTCTCTAGTAGATACATCTAACAGAGGCTCTAGACCCCATTCATACTCATTTGAGTCAAATTCTGAATCATCTACTTGCATTCTACCTGTGAATGTGACTGGAATGTTCAGTGGTGCAAACAACTCTTTAATTCCTTCCATTTCTTCTCTCATGTCTTCTGGGACTTCTACTCGTAGTGTTATTGCTGATACAGTTGGAACTTGATTACAATTTGCTTCTTCTCTCTTGATTGCCATTTCTTCTTGTTCTTTTTCATACTCTTCCTGAGTTTGCTGAGTATTTATTTCCTGTGATGTTGAAGGTAGTATCTTTTTCCTCCACTTAGACTGATGATGAGAAGTATGTTTCCGATCTGATGACTCCTCTAAATGGTATCCAAGTCCAATTTTGTCCTTTGTAGACTTAGTTTGTAGCTTAATAGGTTCAATAATACCTTCTTGACGCTTGCCTAGAGGACCGGTACCTAAATATCCCATGCGTTGGATCATCTTATAGCCTGGACCATATTATGCAGGGAAAATTTCACAGTGTTGTACTTCTTTGTTTTCAATATCTTCTTTGAAAAGTCATTTGAGAACAACCTCCTCTTCTATTTCGTCTGCAAGGGAAGTAGAGGACTATACAAAAATACCATCATAAATGACATTTGGAGTGGAAGTTTGTGGCTTCATATCCTCTGATGGTTTACCAGACTGTCTTGGTGATGGAGGAAGAGACATTAGTGAAAGTATAGGTTATATCTTGTATCTATCCATGGCAGTTGTTAGCACATATTTTTACAAAAAAAAATTGTGCTATATATGGATGCTTTTGCTTATGATTCCATAATAGGAGAATTTATTGCTAGGTGGTATATGCAGGTGACATGATTGCAGTGTCTTCATAAAAAGGCATTACTTGGGCATATTCAAGGGAAGTGTCTAGTGAAATGGCATTCTGGTAATCCACAGCTTCACAATTGGTCTTATTGCAAAATCATTTTTTGAAAATTAGCATGAAAAGGTGTGATCATGTTCAGAAAGGTAAAAGGTGTGGGAGAAAACCCTTCAGTATGACTCTTAAAAGTTGCATCCATAAGAGGGCCTTCTTTTGCAAAAACTGCAAAATTTTGCTTATCAACATAAGTCATCCCGATGAGATGGCCTAAGGAGGAGGGAATATGTTGACCGGAGTGACTCATGCCGATGGTATTTTCTAAAGAGTGAGTGGCGGGAAAAGGTGTGACTAAGCGAAAATCCATCGAGGCAGGTTTCAACGATGAAGTCCAAGCCATCGGAGTAACACACACTATAGGAAAAAATGTCATCCCGATGAGGTTATCGGTGGAACTCTTGCCAATAACCGACGAGGTGATCTATTCATAGTGGTACGTCGGGTTATTGGGAGGTCCAAATCTATGTTACCCTGATATCCAATGGACCGAGTGGAGAAGGTAGTCTTATCGGAGAGACTCTCTCTGATAAAGTGATACCAAGCGAGGAAAGAAGTAGGACTCATCGGGATAGCATGCATTGTCGGGGAGAGGCATTTTGGGTTATCTCGATGCCTGATGAGGAAGATGAGCTCGACATAAGTGAAGTTGACTACATCGAGAGAGACTACACCGATAGACCAAAGCAGCCCGATAAGGAGAGTAAAGTGCAAAAGACTCATCGGGATAGCTTCCACTACCAGAGAAACATCCTATGAGTTGTACCGATGCTCGATGGGTAGAATGCCACAGAGGGCGAACCTATCGAGGAGACTATAACTATCGGAGGTAAGAGAAATACACTACTCTGACACCCAATGAAGTAACGGTGAAGGTTACGCCGATCAAAGAAAAGGTTAGATGTTGTGGGCCCACTAGGTGAATTGTAAAGTAATTTCATTCTGAAGGCCGATTGAGCAACTGCAGAAATAAGCAAAAGGAGGTTTCATCAGAGAGATATACCTTGATGTAACATAAAGGAATGTTGACTAATAAAAGTGAAAGGTGGATCCATTGGGATAAGTCAAGCCTTGAGGGAAAAAGTGAAACGACCGGAGCAGGATCAGATGGATTGATCGGAATGACCTATGCTGATCAAAAAGACAAAAAGGTAATTGAAGGAACACATGGCGTCAAATAATTGAATTATCGGGTGGGGTTACATTGATTAGCCATTAGAATGTCTGATATGACAACCATTATTTAATACTCGCGATTAGGAGGATTTGATCCGCACGAAGCAAAATTGATGAGTTTTTTTATCGTTACAGATCCTAGCTATTGCATATCCAACATAAAGAAAGAGTTCTTGTGCCAGGAATTTTTCACAATCTCTTCAACCATTAGCATTCAAGTTGCAGATGGGAAGCACGAGTAATTAAAGAATTTGAGCACTTAATCATGGAGGCATCTGGTTCACAAGGAAAGAGAAAGGTCATAGAGATTTCAGATACACAGTCAACTAAATAAAAAAAGGCGAAGTCTATGGAGGGTATGCAGAAGCAAAAATTGAACCAGGATATGATTGACCAGATGGAGTCATCTGGTGCGAAGTCGAGGAGGTCTAAAACAAATTTGCCACCCAAGGATCAGTTGGAAGATAAGTACAAAGGGGTGGGGGATGTATGGACAACCATAAGGGGCCACGAACTATTTTTGTATCATTACCTCGGGAGGAATAAGGAGATGCCATTGTCCAACTCTTGGACAACCAATTTAGGCAGACTGGTAGTGCCATATGTTTTTCAAAATCTCAAGCTGCTAGAATTACTCACAAGGAAATACAACAAAGAGAAAAGATACATTCAATTACTGAATGGGGATCCATTCATCCGCATATCTCCCGGGTCTATACAGAAGGTTTTCGGCTTGTCTTATGAACCCTACATACCCTTATCCTTCACAGACCTAGAAGGAGAATATACCCAAATGGACACCGCTCACACAACATGGAAGTTGGCAATTCACAGAAAGGAGAAGGGATGACTCACGGAGCAGGATGGTCCCCCTTTTGAGATTACCCTGTTTAGGCAATACTTGCAGTACACATATTGGGCATGCGGCCAGGTCTGCGGGGAAGAAGTTCCTAATGTTACAAGAATAGGCCCATTGGTGTTGGCTTCAGACATTCAAATGCATGAGCCGAGGCCATTTGACTATGCAACCTACTTGGTAGAGAATCTGCATGAAGAGCTTTTGAGTCTGCAAACAGAGCCAAACCCCACCTTCAAATTTTACTCATTGCTAATGCATATGGTTTTGTTTTATGGTCATATGAAAGGACTGTGGCCCAAAGAGTTAAGGGTAGCTTCCAGAGACAAAGAGGGACAAGACCAACCAGTCCAACTATGGGTATCCTTGTGGGACTCAAGGTTCGATAAATCACACTGTGTTATTTGAAGAATACTTCATCAAGCCCTTGTACAGATTGTTTGGGATAAAATGTGACGGGTCTATCTCGCAAGAGATTAAAATATTTTTGAGACCCCATGATTTTGGAGACACTAGGGTCAATCACAATTGGGGTGACTGGTTTGTATGCCAGAATTTCACTTTTTTCAGATTCTATGGTTTTGAAGGTGTTCCATTCATGCTACCTACATTAGTGCCTGATGAATTGCATATCTAGAGATTGTTAGGTAGCTTAGCATGTCAAATGCAAAGCATTTAAGTGGTGCACACAAGCAGGTGTTTATGCCTGGCACTTTGCATTTCAGAGATTTCACCATTGTGTCTACCAAGGCATATGAAATGATTGAAAAGAAGTTGGTAGAGGAGTACAATCTGTATGGACAACAGGCTCGGAAGAATTATGATCCAGAAGGATATATTAACCACTAAAGGAAGAGCCAGAACCTGGGAGAATATTTGCACATACCCATGGAGGCAGAGGATTTATTTAGGAACAAGGAGCGGAGTGAGGCTGATGGAGTCTTAGAGGTGTTGAACAAAAAATTGGAAAAGCAGAAGCAGAGGCTTCATGAACTGAAAGAAGAAGGAGACTCTAAGAGTGAGTCTGATGAGAATGTAGCTGTGTCTACTCTTCGTGCACCTGAACTAGAAGAAATTGCAGAGAGCCAAGAGTAGGCTATAGTGAGACTCAACGCCAACATAGATGTGAGGATGGAGGAACATGTAGCATTTGTGGCAGATGAAATTTTTGTACAATCCAAGGAGTTTAAGTCCTTCTTGTACCACTACAAAGGAAAAAGATTGAGGGAGAGCATCCCAAATGTCACCCCTAAGAATGAAGCAGAGATGCTAAAGAGATTGAAGGAGGACATCAATGCAGAGGTGGCTACAATGACACCACAAAGAGGGAGGCAAATTCTCAGTGAGGTAGGCATCATTCTGTTCCTAGGATGGGATTTAAGTGCCTCTTTCATTTTTGACAGTTCGTTGCATTCAGATAGGAAAGATGTAAAATTAGACATTCAGGGAGTTGATGACATTTTTATTGGGTCAAGATATGATCCAAACGAAGATGAAATGTTTCTTTGGGCCTTATACCCCCCAAATAAAAGACCCAAGATTATAGATGTAGATAACGCATTTGGGCATATGATGAGACTAAAAGCAGGAGAGGTTAATCTAATTGTCACTACTGACTTAGGGATTGACAT
This sequence comes from Cryptomeria japonica, assembly GCF_030272615.1. Lineage (NCBI taxonomy): Eukaryota > Viridiplantae > Streptophyta > Pinopsida > Cupressales > Cupressaceae > Cryptomeria > Cryptomeria japonica. The sequence continues at coordinate 380,184,841 of NC_081413.1, forward strand.
TGCAAAATTGAATAAAGCCCAAAGGCAGTGGGTGTTAAAGGAGGGTCAGAAATACAAGAATTTATATGAAGATCTGTTAAAAAGTCATGGTCATGAAGTACCACAGATAACTGATACTGGTGTGCAATGGAAAAAGAAATATGAGGATCAAATGAAAGAAAATATAAAGTTGAGAAGGCAAATTAGGACTGCTAGGGTGGATGCTGCATGTGTTTTGTTGACCAACAAGTTTGAGCATTTGTTGGAAGTCCTCAAAGAATTTTGGACCAACTGTCAGAAGACTCAGGATAATTTATCTTCTCATGAAGGAATTTTGAAGAGGCTAAAGGCGTTGTTGAAAGAGAAGAGTGTCGAAGAGAAAATTGTTGAGAAGATCTAGAGAAGATTGAATAAACATAAGGCATATGGTGTGGACATCAAGCAGAAATTTACAAACTATAAGGACATTATCAGATATGGCATACCAGATGTTTTGGACGAAGCAAAACAGTTAAAGGATAAAGGGGTCTGGGTTGCAGAATACCAGAATGTGCTCAACACATCCCTAAATGTTGCCCGGGCAGATGTTTTGGACATGAAGGAGACAGGCGATCATATGGAGAGAATGGTTACCATGGAGATCGTTGTCAGAGACGCTATATTCAATACCAACACCCACCAAGATAACAAGTATTTGGACCATATTCAGAAATGTAACACATTATTGGGTGACCAGGATTAATTGCTTAGTTTGTAATTTTGTTTTATATATATAGCAGTTAGGTAGTTAGGTATTAGATCTTAGTTAAGTTTAGTTTAACGAGATGAAAGGGTGTGTCCTTTCACTTGAATCCTTTGGCTCACATACATATAGTGAGTCATTTTTGTAAAAAGACGGATAGAAAGAATCCTGCTGTTGGCTGGGCTACAAGTATTATGTTCTAGAAAAGTCTAATAGGAATGAAAGGCTTATTTTGTGCAGACTAAGTATATTGGAGTATTTTGTAAGTGCAACTTTTGTATACACTCTTATTTTAGAAGTTAAATATACAAGATTTCATGTCTTTATATTCACATCGTTATGTATAATTTTGTGTATGATGAGACCATATGTCCTCTTGATAAATCTTTCTAGATTTGTTGTGATGTGCCATCACATGATGTGGTACTGAATATAAAATTGGTTTATATTATTCATACAACACATAATGAAACCTTCACAGTGATGATCTTATAGTTGTCTCTTGAGTTGATATCGATTATTGTCTACAAAACTATTCATTAAACTGTCATATAAAGGCAATGGTCTGTTATTATTCCTTACTGAGTAGGATTGTATGCATCGGGTCTTTATCGAAGAAACAGGTCTCTCAATTCATATAAGTACTGCTCTTATCATAACTACTTAAGGCCACGGTAGTAGTATTTCACACAATACAATCATTTATATTTATTTTATTATTTTCAAGAGTATTAAATAAAAAGAACTTATGTTAGCATAATTGCAGGAATACCATTTGCCACATCTGCAATTGCTAATCTCCACAATTTAAATTCACTTAAAGTAAACCTCTTTTGTGCTTGAGAGTGTAAGGTACACCCACCTGGGTTTAGTGGAGCCTAAAGTGCTGAGGAATTTGGTCTTCGATCATTCCTGTTCGTTGGCCAAGGCTGATTGGGTTAACTGAGGATTAGGCAAGTCTTTGGTTTCCCAATCTATGGTTTTGGGCACCAACACCAGTATCTGTGATTTCAATTTCTTTTCTAAATCTTTCATCAAAGTTTTTGAACTCTCAGCTACAGAGGTTGCTCTGTTATGAGGAACAAAGGTATCGCTACACTATTTTAATGCATTACAGTTGTAACTTATATTAGCAGGAATACTGACTTCAACTCCATTATAAGGAAATTTCAAGCACTGATGATAGGTAGATGGTGTTGCTTGCATTTCGTGAATACATGGCTTGCCCAGCAAGATGTTGTATGAAAGAGGAAGACCGAGCACCTGAAAAATAATGTCTCTTTCCATAGGTCCTACCTTGGTCAGTAATAGTACCAAACCTTTAGAGGTTATTTCTTCTTCATCATAAGCTTTGATTGTTATTTTCTTTGTTGGATCAATGAAATGTTCAGAAAATCCCAACTATGTCAGTATATTGTAAGTACACATATTCAACCCAACGTCTCCATCTATTAGAACACTTTTGACTCGGTGTTTATGGATCATAGCTTCGATGTGCAATGGCTGGTTATGTGGGTGATTCAGTGAATTGTCATCTTCTTCAGAGAAGGTGAGGTAACGAGGCGAAGTCAGATGACCCACCATAGATTGAAACCAATCTACATCTAATTCTTTGGGGACATTAGTAGTTAGCAAAGCTTTGTCCAGGATCTCTCTATGAGCAGAAGAGATCTTAAGCAGTTCAAAAATGGAGATTTAAGTGGTAGTACATTTCAATTGTTCGACAATGCTATAACCAGGAGAGGATGATGAAGCCAACTGCTTAGATTTAGCTGTGATCGTATCTGGTTGTCTGTTTGAAGAATTCAATAGGTTTGATGTTGCTTGATTAGGAGTTGAAGAACTAGCTCCTTTTAGAGTAACATTCTTTTGAGCGCAGGTTACAACATTTGCAATTTGTGTTTTATGTTATTTATCTTTAATTATGATCACGTTGCAATACTCAGATTGGGAAGATTCAATCATGTTGATCACATTGTCATTGTTAGTGTAGGTGTAATTGAATTTGGTACCTCCCTTGGATTTTGAGGAATCACCTTGTTCATAAGCAGGTAAGGGATCTTTAAAAGCTTTGTGATCAACATTAGTCGTGTGACTTCCAACAACAATTTTGCCAGCATCGATGAGGTCTTGAATCTCATGTTTGAGCTTCATGTTGTTGTTTGTTGTATGACCCTTATTTCGATGATATTCATAGTACTCATTTTCCCTTGACCATTTGGGTTTAACTTCTGGATCATATGGTCTAGAGTTGTCTGACAATGTTATCAGATCATTTTCCAATAAAGTTTTAAGAGTTGATTCATATGATTCTTCTAGAGGACTGAAATCGCGTTTAGGCTTTGAAAGCCAAGGTTTCTCTTTAAACCACTCTTTGATTTCTTCAGAGGATTTTCTGCTGCAGTTTCAGCTGCTTTGAGTGCTTGTGTGCCGCTAGCCAGATTAAATCTTGTGGGTTTTGATTTTGTTTTAACAGTGTCCACCACTCCATCATTAACAATGTTTTTGTTGTTATCTTTATCGTATTTCCAGTATTTGTTCTTTTCTTTGGAACTAGAGCCTTGTTGTGTTTCTTTCCAAAGTGATATATCTCCTTTCTTTATAAGCACATATTCCATTCTTAGGGTACTATCTACCATTTTGTTGAATGAGGGGTATACTTGCATTTGGATATTGTATTTCAATTTAGGGATCAGGTTATTGACAAAAATGTCCATCTTCTCAAAATTTGGAATAGGCCGTGAATATCTAGAGAACATCTTTCTCCAATGTTGGAGAAAAGTGAGAAAAGGTTCTCCTTCTTTCTGTTTGGTATTGCAAAATTCGATCATAGTAACTGGATGACGAATGTTATAGGAGTATTGTTGGAGAAACAATTTGACTAATTCCTCAAAAGTTTTAATTCCCATAGGTAGGCTTGAAAACCATTCCATATCTTGTCCTCCTAAACTCCTCGAGAAAAGGCGCATGAGATATGTTTGTCCGTGCATGAACTCCATACATAAAGCACAAAATTCTCTGACATGGTCTTGAGGATTTGCATTACCATCATATTTGTCAAACTTAGGAATCTCCACTCTTGAAGGAAATGGAGGCATGTAAATATTTCTGTCAAATGAAAATGGGCATATCATGTCCAAAGAATATTGTTTTGATGATTTATCCTTGTTTTTCATTTCTGTGATTTCAGTCTATAATGCTTGTAATTGTTTGTTTACCAGGGCTAAGGGTGTCTCTTCCTCTTTAGTGATAAGGGTTTCAATGTTATAATCAGTAGGAAGTTTAGTACCTTGTTTTGCTAGCTCTAGAAAATAGTCTTCTTTTTCTCTAGCCATGATAATCTTCATCATTTTTCGGAAATCTTTTATCCTTCTGACAGCTATTTATAACAGCTTTTGTAGGTTCAGAGGCTTCAGACTCGCTAGATGAGGAATCACTGTCATTGGCATGGGTGTTGATATTGTCATAAGTATCGTGTTTAGTAGCTTGTCTTTCTTGCCTTTCTCTAGACATGATGAGAGATAAGGGTTGATAAAAAATTGGTATATTTGATGATGAAGGTTTATTAGAGACGGGGTCCTCTACGAAGAATGGATTATCTTGAAATGAAAAGGACGATCCTTTACCTTTGGTATCTTTCTTGTGAGAACTTCTGGTTTGAATAGGCATTTATAACTGATGTGATCGAGAACTAGATGTGATGCAGAAGTCAAGATCAAATTGAAGCTAGTTGTTCATTTGACGCAGTGATTGAGAAAAGTGACTAAGATTCAGTCTGGTTTCAGGAATGATCGATCCTGTATAAGACGTGATCTAAGTAACTTGGTTTAATTTGAGAGAAGTGACTAAGACTCAGTCTGGTTTCAGGAACGATCTATCTTGTATAAGACATGATCTAAGTAAATTGAGTTTAATAAGTAGTTAATTGAACTAGCTGAAAGATGATCGACAAAATCGTGCAACACAATGGCAGGGGTACACTATCAAGGTTGTTTATGCACAAAATTATGATGACCAGATTGCTTAGAATTATAATGACTAGATATACGCTCACTATAGACTGATTAGGCAAGTATGACAATTATAGAAAAGTGTGTAGATAGACAAGTTTCTTGACTAACAAAATCAAGAATTCATACGACATAGTTTTATGACCCAGACGACAATTTAATAGTTCTTAGACGATACAGACAGTTTCTCATATGAGTTGTTGCCTAAAATCGCATGACAGTTTAATGATCTCTAGACAAAAATCTGATGAGTATGATGATTATTCGTACGACATTAGACTAAAGGCCAGACGATAATTTTCCAGTAACAAAATGACAATTTTGCATACCCGGACGACAATTATGACAGGGCCAAATGATAAATTGACATGACCAATTAAGACTCGTACAACAACATGTATATAGCCAAACGATAATTCAATAGACTCGTATGACAATGGACTAGATAGAGACAAGATTCTGACACAAACAATTTTATCGACTGGTAGAGACCAGATTTTGACTAGGACTAAGTTTTGATCACTGACAGAGACCAATTTTTGACACGGACAATTTTGATCACTTAGTTGTTTGACAATGTTGATTGTTTTCTCCAGTTTTAGTATTTCAGTTTCAATTTCAGGGATGAAAACACAGTAAACACGCAAGATGTATAATAACTTCAAGCACAACATGCTAACCCTACGGAAGTTGGCCTAGAGAAGAAAACCTTTGCTTGCAGACTCAGGTACACACCCAATAGCTAATCAAAATACGGTCATTGAGTCTCACGCAATGGATTCTCAATATCGTATTAGTCGACTCCAAACACTAATGGGGGCACGAAATGGCAAGTATCTTGGGAGAGTTACTATCTCTCTTGCACAAAGATTATCCCCCTTTCGGAGGTGAATCAGGTAGCCTCTATCTTATAGTTCTTAGTCAGGAATTCCATTCGAAATTACCCCTTGAAGTCACGCAAGCATGATTGAGGCCTATAGCCCGACAAGGTAACAAAACAAGTTGTAGTCGTGTAAACGTGATTGAGACCGTGAGGCCCTACCAAATGCTCAATATGAGAGATCTCAAAGAGAAAACTCAAATAATCCCATCCTCTGAGACTTTAATCATCAAAGGCCTATTTATTATAGTGAGTTAGAATGCTCAGGTTTAGCTGTACTCAGCTGGGTTGTTCTCACAGGGTGATTACTTTTTCCCACTGTGACAGGTCCACTAAAGGTACACAAATCTCAAACTTAGAAAAAGCTTCAAGGGTCTGGATTTCTGATTGTCTGTGTAGACAAGAGCATACTCTCCTACCTCTTAGATTTTTCTTAAAACACAAAAGACATATTTGTTCATTAACCAGATAGCAATTTAAGTGCCTAAAAAATGAATTTAAAGAATACACAAAGTTCACTTGAATCTCCTCAAGCAACCTGCAAAAACAACGAATCAGTAGTCATATTGTTTTTGTGCGACAGGGTGGTTCTTCGATAAACGTTCTACAAAAATTGGTTAGGTTGTCAAAATCTCTCAGGCAGACAGACAACAAGCCAGGGTTAGCATTAGTACCATAAAAATTCAATAAGAAAACCCCCAAAATTGCAGTTTATTTTAATACAAAAAATCAGAATACCATATGGGTATTCTCACCGAGTCGTACGATAATTAGCGACAGACCATACGATAGCTGCAGTTTGTCATTCTGGCCTTTGCAAAAACTCGTATGAATTTTTGCAGTAACTGTACGGAAAAAATTCAAAAAATAAATCTGAAAAATAGAAATAAGTTAATTTGCGAGGCCGATAGATGTAGTCTTATGCCCCACGGTGGGTGCCAAAAATGTGTGTGTGAAAAGTGGATAAGGTCTGCAAGCTGTAAGACACAACACTTCAATTAAGTCGTTGCATGCATGGTTAGACAAATATAATCATGAATATAAAAACCATACAAATTGACCTATTGCCTTCTAAAAGATGCGAGTATAGACTTGCTCTTAGATTTGTCTAAGAAATACCAGTGACTAGACTACACCAAGATGAAGGATTTAATCTATATGAGCACAAGAATAAGCTAAATGTATGCAAGATTAAGCTAGATGAATGAATATTAAGCTAGATGAATGAATATTAAACTAGATGAATTCAAGCAATAACTATTAAACTAAATGAAAAAAGCTAAACTAAGATGCAATAATCTCAAAGCACAATATCTTCAATGACTCCAGAAAAAACTACATAATAACAATAAATCTCCAGGGTGTTTTGAATGAGAGATGAAGGTTGAATTTATAGAGACTCAAAAGAGAGACCAACGGTCAAGATCGATTAACAATGAGTGGTTGAGATTCCTCAAGAAACAACACAATTTAGGATAATTGAAATAATTGAGAGATCAGATTTAGTTAATCTTGAGATATATTCCAATTATAGCCTGATTGAATGCATTCAGATTATAAGTCTAAGTTTGCATTGGGGATAAATTTAGTTGATTCCATGCACTTGAGATAAAAATAGGTAATTCCATGCAATTTTCTTTAATTTATTCAAGATTTTAATTTAGAAAAAGCCTTTTCAATGCAACTTAACCTTTTTTCCTCAAGAAAAGCTTCAAGTTTTATTTTTAGAGAAAATAATTAATTCAATTTAATTGCTTTTTGATTTCTCAAGTTATCTCAATTTTAGAAAAATAAATATCTTAAGTTTGATTTCTTCTCTCAGTTTAATTCTTTTCTTTTGTTTTCAATTTAACTCTTTCTTTTGCAGATTAATTCCTCTTTTTGTGATAAATCTCTTTTTGTAAATTAATTTCTTTTTTTTTATGATTAAATGATAAATTTATTTATTAATTAAATATGCTAGGATAATTAATTAAATAAATAGGATAATTGATCAAAATGATTTAGTTGGAATGATTAATTAATTAAATAAATATTAGAGTGATTAACTTGCCATGTAACATTAATGATTGAAGAATTAATTAATTAGGTGCTCAAGTTTGATTTAATTGCCTTTTGGTTAGGACCTTGGTGATGTTGTCGAGATTAGGGGCCCATGGTTTAGATGACCATTTTTAAGGGTATTACATGGACTAGTCAGAAGAAAGGATACCCGTCAAGGGTGAAATGCAAAAATTACTTCCTGAAAAGGAAGTGAAATATTTAGTGGTCAAGTCGGATGACCTCAAAGCTTAAATTCTCTTTGAGTCATCTGGAATGGGTACTTACTTTCTACAAACAAAGGAAGATTCAAGTTCTTGAAATGGCTCTGACAATGAGAGTTTGTCAATTGATGACATTTTGTAAGTTTCCTCTTTTGGTGAAACTTCGGGTTCACAATCTACCATTTCATATAATGATAACCAAGTATAGTTTATGGAATTTGATGGTAGTTGTACTTCTGATAGCTCCGGTGCAAGAGTTGTTTTAATTTCTCCACAAGGTGAAATTTTTCCTTACTCTTTCAAGCTTCAATTTTTTGATACAAATAATACGACTAAATATGAGTCATTATTATTGGGTATTGATATTGCATGCAAGAGGGGTATCAAGAATCTTCGTGCACACAGAGATGTTGAGTTGGTTGTTTGCCAAGTCAAAAATATTTATCAAACTAGAAATGACCGGTTGAAACATTACCAAAAACTATTTTGGGATAGCATTGCATGTTTTGATGCTTTTAACATCTCAACAATATCTATAGAGTTTGATTCTAGAGAAGACTCTCTTGTTCAGTCTGCTACTCTCTTGATTTCTCATAAGGATTTTTCCCAAAATAAGTTTTCTATTGAGTTAATATGTAGGCCAAGCGTACCGGATAATTGGGATCACTGGCAAATTTTTAAATAATGATAAGTAAATTATTAACTTTTTGGAAGCTAGTGATAGTTTCAATAACTTGTACTTTGAAGGAAATAATTGCTCTAACTCAGTAGCTAGTGATGATTCCTCTCATGATGAAGGTTTTCTATAGTTAAAGGGAAACAAGATCCCAAAAGGTCTAGTATCACTAGAAAAGTTGTTTGATAAGCATGATAGATACATAAAAAGCAACAACAGATAACATCAAATGCTGTCATGGGATATGAGAAATATAATATTGGATCAGATAAAGATCTGAAATATGTTAACATTGGTAATAGTTGTACTCCAGGAGATACGAAACAATTCATTCAATTGTTGCATCAATACATTGATGTATTGACGTATTCTTATGATGATATGAAGTCTTTTCAACCCAAAGAAATACAACATGATATTCTTCTTAAAGATGGGGTCATGTCTTTCAAGCAAAAACAAAGGCAATATAATCCTAAGATTTAAGGTACTATTCTTTCTGAGATTAAGAAAATGTTGAATGCTAAAATAATAAATTTCTAATTCATCATTCAACATGGATTGCTAATATTGTACCTATATGAAAGAAGAATGGTGAGATTCACATATGTGTGGATTTTTGTAATTTGAACCAGCCATCTTTAAAAGATAACTATCCTTTACCAATGATGGATCAAGTTCTTCAAATAGTGATGGGTTCTTAAATATTCTTTATGCTTGATGGCTTCTTGGGCTATAATCAGATTGAGGTCAGTGAGAAGGATCAACACAAGATCACATTCATAACTCCTTAAGGCACCTTTGCTTATTAAAGAATGTCATTTGGGTTGATAGACATTGGTGCAACATTTCAGAGAGCTATGGATATAGCTTTTCATGGTATTATTGGAAGGTATCTTGTTGTATACTTAGATGATTTAACGGTTTTTTCAAAATGTGTTGAAAAGATGTCGTAAGCATGAAATTTATTTAAATCCTAAAAAGTTAGTTTTGGGGGTTATAGAAGGTAAGCTTCTTGGACATGTAGTGTCTAAAGAAGGTATTAAGATTGACCTAGAAAGGGTCAAGGCAATTCAGAGTTTATCTCTACCAACAAGTAAAACTCTTGTACACTCTTTCTTTGGCAAAGTTAACTTCTTGAGAAGGTTTGTTCTAGACTTTGCTGAGAAAACTCATCATATTGTGAATATGATGAAATTGAAGACTTTTTCACTAGACTCTAGAAGAGAAATCAGCCTTCGAGGAAATCAATGAAGCCATAGCTCATGCTCTGATACTGGTATGTCCTGACTATACCAAGGATTTTATAATGTATAGTCATACACTTACAACAATTCTAGTTCAGAAGAATTCAAAGGGTATAGAATCACCCATATCTTTCATTATTTGTCCCCTCAAAATTCATGAGCTTAAGTACTCTCAAATTGATAAACATGCTTTCACTATTGTTAAAGCGGTGAAGCATTTCCGGTTTTACATTTTGAATTCTCATATCATATGTCTAGTTCTGGATACTACACTCAAGTCAATTTTGACATGACAAGATTTGGGAACAAAGAGGGGTATCTGGATAGCAAAAATCTAGGAGCATGATTTGGAGATCAAGCATACCAAATTGGTTCGATGAAAGGGTTTGTGTTAGTTTATGGCAGATAATAAACTTGAAGAAGCAGTCTCTCTTGAAAAAGATTTACAAGAAAATGTTCCCACAATGTTATTTGTAAAAAATGTAGATGAGTGGTTTTCTAATATTTCTTATTGTCTTACTTATGGTGAATGTCCTGCTCATCTCACATATAAGGAAAAGAGGACTTTAAAACTAAATCAAAAAATTGTCCTTTGGGAAAATGGATTGTACAAAAGGAGCCTTGATGGTACCTTCTTAAGATGTGTGGATAAAGCTCAACAAGCCAAGTTGTTTGAATCTTTTCATAATTTGGCATGTGGTGGACACTTCTCATCTCCTGTAATAGCTCACAAGATTTTACGAGTTAGGTATTATTGGCCTACTCTCTTTTAAGATGCTTATGATTGGGTTTAGAAATGTGAATTGTGTCAGTAATTCATTGGTAAGCCCAAGCTTGTAGTGTTTCCTCTCGAGCTAGAGGTGATTGAAGAACCATTCCAACAATGGGGCATTAACTTCATTGGCCTGATTCATCTTGCATCTAGTGTTGGTCACTATGTTCTCACTGCATGCTACATCTGAGGTGGTATGTGACTTCATCAAATAAAACACTGTGAGTAGATTTGGTGTTCCCAATAAGATCATAGCAGATAATGCTGCTTATTTTTCTTCATATGAGATTACCCAACTATGTTTTGAGTACCATATTACTCTTGCACATTCATCTAATTATTACCCATGAGGGAATGGTCACGTGGAATCTAGTAACAAAAAATTGGTGACTATTATCAAGAAATTGGTTGATGAGAATCAACAGTTATGACATAAAACATTAATTAATGCTTTGTGGGTTGATCATATTACACCTAAAAGGGCTATTGATTTATTGCCTTTTCAGTTTTTTTATGGTATAAATGCATAAATTCTAGTCACTTTAGAGATACCTACGTTGAAGTTAGCCAAAATAATTGAAGATCAAACTTATGAGAGTTATTTGGACAAACACATCATGTTCCTTTCATAACTTGAAGAAAAGAAGGTGAAAATAGTAGACCATATTTTAGAATGCCGGAATCAAGTCAAAGCTCTTTTTGACAAGAAATCTAACAGGAGAGATTTCAAGGTGAGAGATCTTGTCCTACTTTGGGATAAGAGGCATGAACCTAAAGTGATGCATGGCAAGTTCGATTGTCTGTGGACAAGGCCTTTCATTATTCATCAGATCTATGGTGAAGGAAGTTATCTCCTTGTGTACAATGATGGAAATCCATTTTCATTTCCACATAGTGACCAACATCTCAAGTTATTTACTCAATGAAGTTTGTAATACCTTTGTGCATTCTTTCTTTTTAGTATTTTCTTTCGTGTCTTTAGTCTTTTGGTTTTTCCTCATCGCCTGACTCGGGCCCAATGGATGAATGAAGGCACATAGAGCATTGGGATTCTACAAACTTCACTCATTTCAAAGAATGGCCAAAGGTAGTTCCCCAGTCAGAGCCAATGTTATCCCCAATTTGGAAAAATTGGGGTAACTCTACAAATTTTTGGTCCATTTGTAGTTTAAATGCTCTATGCACACTTTTTGAGAGATTATATCACCTCGTGCATGGTTTTTGTTTTGGTATATTCCTATAATTCCTACCCTTTTATGTTTTAGGTGTTAATCGGGCCTACAAACCCAATTTACACCATTTTGGCCTTTAGGTGTCAATCGGGTTCATAAACTTGATTTACACCTCTCCTTTATGCTTTTCCTTTTGCACTTAGGTGCAAATCGAGTTCATGAACCTGAAATGCACCTTGACTTGGCCATAAGTGCAAATCGGGTTCATGAACCCGATTTGCACCTATTAATTGTACTTCATGTTGGATTTAATGTCTTCTATGCTGATTTTATTTAGGACTTTTATATTCATTTTTTATCTTTTCGGCCTGCATATTTTCATGTTGTTTTATCATTTTTCTCAGTGGTGAATTCGTGGAGCATTATTCTCCTCTGAAGTTGCAAGGTTTTCTCCTTTTTTATCAGTGAGTCCTTTTTCCTTGGCTTTACTTGTTAGTCTTTCCATGGTTTTGCTTTTTGTACCCTAGCTGGGGTTTTTGTTTTGTGATTTGCATCCTTATCTTCCATGTTGTGGTTGGGGTTTTACAAAATTGAACCACATTATTTTATTTATGTGGCATGATTCAAAATTTGAATTCAATGTCTTATCGCCATTCTTTTGGTTTGTTTTACCCTTGTTGGTATTCGGGTTGGTGAATTTGAATTGCATCAATACTTGGTGGTATTCGGGTTCATTAATTCAAATATCATGTTATTTTTTCCCTTGTGATGTCATTTGTGATAGGTGGTGTTCAGGTTTATTAGCTCAAATAACACCATTCACATGGTCTTGTTCATGTATGTAAACCCGAAGAACATCGTGTTTCATTTCTTGTTCAAATGCTTGTGAGTGGTGAGGTTCGAGTTTATATTTATAAACTTGAACCTCACCACTATGTTCCTTTCTTTTAGGTGTACTTCAGATCTATCGATTTGACCTACACCATGTCTCTCCCTTTGGTGTAGTTTTAACCTATCGATCCGACCTAGTATTTGTTCTTCCATTTTTTATGTGCAGTTCAGTCTACGAACCCAAGCTACAACTTTGATCCACACTTAGCTTTTAAGTGTAAATTAGGTCTGCGAACTCGAATTACACAAATGCACACACATGTAAATAGGGTTTGTAGGCTCGATTTACATTTGTTCTACCTCGATACAATGAGGGTTTTTGTAACCCTAATGACACCAAATTCAATACATACATGATTCTATTCAGTTCCGATGATCAAGAGGATTAATGATTGTTCTTCTCAAGTATTGATGATTTTGCTATGCTATAGTGTCATTCTTGTACAGATTACAAAACCATCTATAGGCAAGAAGACCATGAAGTTAAAGAAGCGAGATTCACATCCGGTCTTCCCACCTTGATCAGTATCTTCAAATATTGATAATATAAGAGATATTGAAATAGGTCATGTGGAATTAGTAGAATTTCTCAAAAGGATTGAGCAACCACCTTCATACTATAAGGAGCCTACTATCAACAATGGTATTCATCTGGTCTCAACATTTCTAATATCAACTTAGGATCCTGAATTTGTTCTTGCAACCGCAACTCACTTTGATCCTGTTAACAAACGTGTAAAAGATACTAGTGGAAAAAATCTTATCAAGCTTGATGAGGACTTCCTTGATACTATGTAAATATTCAGAAGTATTCCAATATCACCATGCAATCATTGCAGGCTTATTATGAAAGGAATTCAGATAAGTGTAGAAAGAATATGAATGACAATTGGTTGAAGACGTCAAGACCCACAATTGCCAAGTGGCCAAAAACCTTTCACATAAGCAATCTTATTGAAAAGTTCAAATACTTGATTACTCTTTTGAGGATGGTGAAGGGACTTCAAACTTTAGATACCTATTATAAATGGATGCATCAATACATCCATTAGGAAAAACAAAGAGGATTTTTTTTTGGGTAAACAAATAAGTAATGCCTTGTATGAGAAACTCACTAAGGTACCAACTACCCTCAAATTTTATATGAAATCTTATTTGGTGTACGCAACAACTTCTATGAGACATTTCTTAGGTTTGTCTATATCAAGAGAGAGAAGATGAGTTGTTGCGTATGAATACTATTCCTAGTTGGTATTGAAGAATAGCTTTCATTATTTTCGAAGGGTGAATGATGCATTCTTTGGCTACCATGTGTGAGGGAATGTTCTTACGTCATTCTTGTCTACTTTCTTTGAGATTAAATTTCGCTTTGTGAAAAGTATTTTTAGTTGAAAGAGATAAAGTAAAATATTGTAGACTTTGTGTTATGATATCTTATTGAAAAATTTGTATTAAGTGGATGATAAGGTGTGCTTTGTTGAGTTATCTTGTTAGAGTATAAAGTTTTGTGATATATTTGGAAGACTTTGTGCTTCCAATATATCAATATTTGGGTTACAGTGGTTGATATGACTTAAGTATTTGAAGGAGACTTTGAGCTCTTTACATACAAAAGACCCATCCCTTAGGTCATTTTTAGAAAATGGAAGCAATGAAAGGCTTTGTACTTTCATGGACACTTTGCTTCCAATTAGCATAGATTTTTAAGACTACTGCAAGTTAGAATTGTGTTTGTTACTCTTTTCTAAATAGAGAATTGGAGAAGTACTTGTTCTGAAAAAAGAGAACTAAGTTATTGTATCATCCTGAAATTAGTGTAGAGTTAGTGGGTAGATTAAGAATAGATATAGACTACAGTAGAAAGGGGGAGCCTTCCCTTATAAACATGAGATACCATATCTTGTCTTCTGAGAGGTATTGTCTCACATACTATGGTGAAAATCCACATTTTGTAACCCTCCCCAAGTTTACAAAATTTTCACTCAACAAGGTCAATGGTTCTTCATGTCATGATGAACTCTAGGGAGGCATAATTGCTTCGTGGTTGTGCCAAAAAGTGCTTGGGCCATGTTATTGTCCTCAACTTGTAGACGACCTCGTGGTTGGTGGCAAATAAGGATGATTGTTTTATATTGTATTTATTATGAATTATATTTGTTATTGTATTGATATCATCATGACATGAATGCCAACATTGTACTCTTGTAATCTCAAATTGAATATTTTATGTATATGTGCTTTACTTGGAACAAGCATTGGAACTCCAAATTGTATTTCTTTATATTATGGATTTATGGAGTTAATGTTCTTATTAAATATTTGATTATGCGTTAAATGAGTAATTATTTTAATTTGTGAGATATTGAGGTTGGAGACCTTACGCATCATCCACATGTGCGGATTTGATCGAGAATAATAAGTGGGTAAATGAAGAATTAGTATCAATAGGTAGGGATGTATGGAGATAAAATTAGGTTAAGTTCACACTATTAGCCAAAACTTACGTTAAATATGTCACTTATGCACTAGTCATTAAGTAAAGGACAATTAGGTTGAAGTGGGTATAAAATGAAGGGAAAAAGTACAAGGCATACATTTTTTACCATTGCTCTATAATAAGTATCATTAATGGTTAGTATTGATCCACTATTTATTATTGTAGTTAGTAAATGACACGATTAATAATTTGAGAAGATTCATATTGGTTAACTAAGACATATTGCTATTTGAAAGAGTAATTTTATTGGCTTCAATTATTTGCTAATGCAAGCAATAAAACATAATAAAATTACAAATTACAAAAAATACAAGAAAACATAATTAGTTGATTAAAAGTGTAATAGTTAGTCTAAACATTAATGAAATCGAAGGAATAACAATATACATTTTTATGTAATTGTTAAATGAAAAAAATGTGAAGATAAGGAAAGGCTTGTGTGCTACTGAAATATTCAGTAAGCCCAAAGCATCTTAGAATACATTGAATGATGTCATAGATCAAATAAGAACATAATTTTAAATTAAACTACAATGCAATACAAGTAGACATATCAAATAAAAGAATTGTGCCAATTTGTGAAGGATGCAATTGATACAATTTAAACATGTGTGAAGTAGTATAGCTACAACTAAAAGGAGAAGCTTAGATATGTGTGCATAGAAATCTAACATAGTTTTGCTTGCATGGTTGGATGACTAGGACTTGTAAGGCTGGAGTTGAGCTTGGCTCATAAGGTTGGGGCAAAGGGTAAAGTAACAATAAATGAACATGTGGATGAGGTGTTGGCTAGAAAGGCAATAGAGTTCTAAGAGTTGAGATAGTTGTGTTTGTTAATTGATCCTATATACTTCAAGTTGTTTAAGGAAAAAAACAATAAATTGATCCTCTACAATGTTAAGTTGTTTAAGAAAAAGAGTAAGATGAATAGAAGAAATCTTTCCTTAACCTAAGACACATTAAATGTCAAACAAAGAGAATATTTATGAAATTTTAGATGAAAATGGATAATTTTATAGTCCATGGTATTGGACAATCTGTCTCTGGGTCTATAGACAACTTATAAAAAATGAGACCACCCATATTCATGCATGAGGCACCTAACTATGCTATAAATGAGGCATACCACACCATACCACCTACAAGGTTTGAACTTGTGACCTAATTCTCTATAATTAGATGAACGCAATGATACTTAAATCACCTATCAAAAAATATAATCTTACATTAAAATCACCTATCAAATAATCATGCAAAGAACATGTAAAGTTACTAAAATATTTTAATTATATATTTTATAATATATCTATTAAAATAAAATAATACATATAATCACAAGTGTTATTAAAAAAAAAATACTAACTTTTTAAATAACTATTCAATTAGTAATCAAGAAAAAGTTAAATGAATTGCATGCAATAATACTCCACGAGGGGAGGTACTTATAGTATAATTAAGTTGTAAGGACATATCGATAGTTCAAAGACCGTTCAAGGCATAAAATAAATAAATGGTTCATCGAACCGTTTGATTCTATGAATTCTAGAAAGGCCAAGAGAAATGATGATTTTTTTTTTTTGACATATTGCGTGGAGGTCCCAGGGAGCCCGGTGAAATAGTTTGAATTGTGGTTTTCAAGTGGAGAGCCGATAGGTACCTACTAGTCCCCTAGAGGAAGAGGAAGAGGAAGAGGAAGAGGGAAAGATGTAAAAGCCGGGCAGCGAAACGAAATAATAAAAAGAACACCAGTCCGCCGGCAGACTTCTCCGGTCAAATACGCCGATGTGATGCCAACGCGGTCACATGCGGGGGATCTTTTCTTCTGATGCAGGCTATCCTATTACACGCTTGCTTTCCGCCTTCTCCTCTCAAGCGCAATAATAGATCGCCCTCTCCAGGTCTCGCTTTCGATTCTTCCCAATTTCTGTTTTCCTTGGAAATTGGTGTCAAATTCTTGCCCTACTCTGTATTGTTATGTGGTAGCCCAGAGCTTCGCAAAACCCAGTTGCGAAAGAAATTGGAGGTGCAGAGGAAAATATGAGCAGCAATGGAGGGAAGAAGGGAGGAGGAGCGGCAGGCGGTGGCTTTTTTGCCTCTCTCACGTCTAGCCTTTCCAGCTTTGGTAACGTCATGCAAAAATCGGTTAACAGGTATGCTGCTTCTCTCACTAGTTGAAAAAGGGCTTCGATCTTTTCGTAATCGCTCAGGTGCATGCGACATTAGGAAGCTTTCACGGTCGGCTTGTTTTTTGTTTTTAAGGTTTTGAATTCTTAGTAAGATCTTTAGCTGTCAAGACGATAGCTTGTTTTGTTGTATGCAGATATATAAGTAATTCAGTGTGTGTTGAACGAATTCTTCTTTACTTTCATTATAACGTTATAGCCGATTTTGTGCTTTCTTCCATGGCTTGACATTTACAGGTGTTTTTGTTAAGGCTGTGAAATAAGTCCTTTGTATGACCATAAGTTTGTTCCCCTGAGGTGATCATCTTTATGCATGTCCCTGATGTCCCTCACTTAATATGGATCTGTAAATTCACGCGTTTAACAGTCTAGTTTCTCGCATCCATCTTTGTTTTAGGTCCTTAAGTTTTATTCACCGTCGGATTTGAAAAGGGGGTAAAAGGATGCACAGGCAGAGTACTCTAGAGTATCTTGAAAAACAAGCAGATTCAGCTCATTGCCTGTTGATTTATATGTTTTAGACTCCCAAATATCATAATTAGTGTGTTAGTTTCACTTCAACCATCTAAGAAACCAAGCTAAGCAAAACTCACAAATTATTCATAGTCTGTTTTGTTATATGAAATCATAATCACAATGTAACCGCGATCACTAGTTTCTAGAATTTTTTATTGCCATTGCAAAGGTCTTTGCTGTTCTCAATCCGCTGTAGCAAAACACGATGACACCATTTAAAGATGATGCATGTAGAGATATTGAGTGAACGGAGGCAGGGACATATCTGCCTCGCAAAGGTCTTTGCTGTGCTCAATCCGCTGTAGCAAAACACGATGACACCATTTAAAGATGATGCATGTAGAGATATTGAGTGAACGGAGGCAGGGACATATCTGCCTCAATGCCAACCTGTTTAATCTCTTAAACAATCTCAAAAGCCCAGTAAATATTGTCTGAGTAGTTCATTTCAAACTCTGATTTTGTGGGTAAATTTTAGTATTTTAGATGATATGCAATTAATAATTTTTGGAATACCTGCTAATTAAATTTCATAAAATTAGTTTTATATTCATGATATATATTCTAAATATTTTTCTATGCTATAATTTTCCCTACTGTGGAGTTGCTAAATATTATTTTGAGATATGCTTTGATCATGTGGCTAATGTATATGGAGTTCAATACTTGTTTTTAATTTTGCTCAACTTGATACAGTCTTATGGGACATGAAGGCTTGGAAGTAGTTAATCCAGAAGGTGGACAAGATGATGTTGAAGAGGAAGCTCATAAAGGAAGATGGGAGAAAGAGGTAGGTCTGTACATGTATTTATCTTTCATGTTATATGATTAATGTGAATCTTGACACGTGTACTCAAAGATGCAAAGACCCTTTTCCCAGTCATTGCATTGGAGCTGGTATTCAGAAACCTTTACATGCCTTGCCAATTAGATGCGTTATCTGTGTTGAGGAGCTCATGTTTAACCATTAACACCACTATTTGTAGTTTCATGTTAAGTTGATTTGTGTCTAAGTAGTGCCCATTCCTCCTGTCCCCGAGGGGAATACAATGCCAATTATCAGGCAGGAAATTTTATCCTTGCTTAAATGCATGAACTCTATATTTGCAGTTGAAGTATGGTGTTGTACGGTTGCAAGAATTTCATGATCAAAATCAGTCACTATTAAATGTGCACTATTATAATTTGATTGATTCTGTGTTCAGAGACTAATCTGTTTGAATGAGTTCTTCTCAGGATCGGGATAGTTACTGGAGAATGATGCAAAAATATATTGGATCAGATGTCACGTCCATGGTTACCCTCCCAGTCATAATTTTTGAGCCCATGACAATGCTTCAGAAGATGGCTGAGGTATAACACATCTGAAGTCTGGCTATAAAGTTGTAAATTTGTGAAGTATGCTGATTATCTTAAATTGCTTTGATGCTTTGTATTGCAGTTAATGGAGTACTCTTATTTGCTAGATATGGCAGATGAGTGTGAGGATCCCTATCTTAAGATGGTTTATGCATGTGAGTTTAGTCATATTTTTGGTCTATTTTTGATATAGTTTTTAAATTTTGTTCTGTTTAAATATCTCATTTTGAAATTACGCTTCACTAGCTTAACGCAGTTTAAATGTATTATTTTGTCAGCTTCATGGGCAATTTCTGTCTATTATGCATACCAGAGAACTTGGAAGCCTTTCAATCCAATTCTTGGAGAGACCTATGAAATGGTCAATCATGGAGGAATTAAATTTATTGCAGAGCAGGTGACTGGATTTGTTTGTTCTGGGAGCTCCTTTATTGCTGGAAAGAACTTTCCTGTAGTTTAAACCACAATCCTTTTTGGGACACGGCCTTGTATACCCTGTTCATTCATGTTCTTGCTGCTGAGTGTGTTTATTTAATTAAAAATAAATTTCTTTTTTGTTCAAGGTTTGCCATCATCCTCCAATGAGCTCAGCATTTGCAGAAAATGAGCATTTTACATACACCATGACTTCAAAGCTAAAAACCAAGTTTCTTGGAAACTCTGTGGATGTATACCCACTTGGACGGTAAAATTCTTGAATATCTGTTTTCTTCATCTTATTTGATCTCATAGTTCTAGCCTGTGGACTGGAGGTATGAATGCATAATTTATTTTGATTTGTGGAATTAAATTATTAGAAGCATTCATAGAAGACATCTTAAGGAAGCACACATGTGGGCAGTGATTTGTGTCTATTGAAGCTGCATTCATTGTATGCTTATACAGGGGTGAATGGTTTGCATCCATAGAAGTTGCATTTAATGCATGCTCACATGAGGATGGTGTGTATCCATAGAAGCTGCATAGAGGATGGTGTGTTCCCTTAGGTTTTAGTTACATTGAAATGAGGGCTTCTGTTGTTTAACATGGTAGATAAGAGTTGTGGCTGTTTCTGGGACAATTAATCACTCATCTGTCATATATGGTGTATATACAATGCTAACAGCATGTCTCATATGAAGTAATATTAGCATTTTAGTCTTAAATATTGTCTGTTGGTTTCAAATACAATGACGATTTCTGGATATGTTCTTGACAATTGATTATAGCGCATCCATGATTCTGTTGAAGGGAGGATTTCAACATTGTTGATTTTCTTAAACTGGATTGTTAATTGGTAGCTTTAGACATCATGTATTTTTCTTAGTACTGGAACTAAAGCTAATTTGTGTTTGCTTGTTTACTTTTTCAGAACACGTGTAGTGTTAAAAAAATCTGGTGAGGTGCTTGATTTGGTGCCGCCTCCAACAAAAGTTCATAATCTGATTTTTGGACGTACTTGGGTTGATTCACCTGGTGAGATGCTAATGACAAATCAGACTACAGGAGACAAAGTTGTGCTGTATTTTCAACCATGTGGCTGGTTTGGGTATGTAAATAAATTTCTATTGCTGCATCACTGACATACAATATGATTTGAAGACTTCTAGAAGCCTAAAATAAGTGTCATCATCACTTTCTTTGAAGCTATTTATTGATGATGCAAAGGGTAATTCCAAATCTATGCTTAGTCATTACTATCATAATTTCTTGGCTTGTCTGTGTTGGGCCTTCCAACTTGTTAAAGTCAGACAGGGAACAGATCTCATGTGCTGCATGTTGTATATATATGCAAGAAATAAATTTAAGAGCCTATATAGCATTGTTAAGCTGGCTTTTTGTGTAGTCTCAGTTATCTTTTATAAATGTCTTGAAGATTGTTGATATCTTAAGCTGCTGGTATTGTCTTGATTGTGCCAACTGTTTTTTGTTTTCACTTCATTTTGTGCTCTCTCTCTCTCTCTCTCTCTCTCTCTCTCTCTCTCTCTTTCTCTCTCTCTCTCTCTCTCTCTCTTCTTCTCTCTCTCTCTCTCTCCCTTCCTGTCAATCACTACTTGAGGTTTTAAATTTTATAACTAGTTTAGGTGGTAAACAAACATAGGAGTATACATGAATTTTTATTGTTCAATAAAAATCACTTCCATGTTGAGATCAGAACACAATTTTACAAAATGGTAAGTTTGCTGTCCTGAAAGCTGCAAGTTGCAACCATAGACTAAATTCAATATTTTTTGTAGCATTGGACCCATTATTCTTTTCGTTTATGAAGGATAAATATATATAAAAAACAAGGAATGGATAGACTAAATTCATTTTTTTTTTGTATCATTGAACCCATCATACCTTTCATTTATGATATAGGTAAATATATAAAGCCATAGATGGAAAACTCAGCTGCGACTCGTGGGACTTGCGAGTCTGATGGCGCACCGAGTCAACTCACCACGGACTCATGAGCCGTGTCTCAATGAGTCTCCTCCTAGTACTCCCGAGTTTTAGTGTGTGACTAGCGCGAGTCCTAGGTTGGGTGTGATTTCCCCATCCAAATGATAAGTCTATAGCACTGAACAACTAAAATAAGATCTTTATATTATCTTAAAAGATAACTTACAATTCATTAAGCAGAAATGAATAATTGTAGACATGAAGATATCTACCTATATAAAGACCATTCAACATATAGTGGCATTCCTTAATTATATAACAATCATATCAATTATATACGAAAGCAGAACATATGTACTATTATCGATATTAAAGAATGACGACTTGAACAGAACGAATGTGAAGGACACCTCAAAGTGGGTGGAGTATTCATAGGAGTTAATTATGTAGTGCGAAGTTTAGAGGAAATCCATATTATCGAAGAGACCCAGTTTGATGTTCTATAAGATATCAATATTTAGCAAGTCGATTGGCTATAGAGGAAAGCCATATTTCCAAAGACAAGTATGTTCCGTTACAGATTCTAGTAAGCCTATAGTATTATTTGATGCCAATATAACTATTGGGAATAGACATTGAGGAATCGATATTAAGTAATTGAGGAGCCGAACATATTCGGGTGATGAGATAAATGTGTCACTTTAGTAAGACCAATCAGCAAAGAATATGACTTGCGATTTACCTACTCTCCTTATCATAGTTTAAAGAGGAACCGATTGAGGATTAAGAAATCTGTAGTCCATAATTATTACCGGTTAAACTCTTAACCATTAATCATTGGTTAATGAAGAGCCACGATTAGACAACTAATAAAGAGGCCCGATTAAGGAAAGGATATGACTGTTCCAAATTAAGAGATGCACCCGATCAGCATTACACGATATTTAATGGAGGTTTCAAACTCATTTGCTGGGGGGAATTGGATTTGGTCTTCTCTATTTGTACCTATTTGGATCGCCTCCCTTGAGCATTTTGCTTTGGCATATTGGTTGCATACATCAAAGTTTATATCAGGAATAGCACCATTAATTATTGTTGCAAGCATATAATTTCAGATTACGGACAACAACATATCACAGTAAGTGATATCATCATATACCTCTGCATATTAATAAGACCTATAAGGAACAGCAGACCGTCATATTGTTCTAAGTGATATTTGGAAGGTAATTGCATAAGTTTAAGGATGAAGATCGGACTGTTATTAAGTTCCAAACAGTAATATCTTGGGACTTGGTGGTAAGTACGGGAATATGCTTAATATATATATATATAGCCTGATAATATTTGTTATGCAGGATTTAATATTAATAAAAATATTAATATAGAGTGCATTATGTATTTAAAAGGGATACTAAGTATAATGATAGTGGCAGACCAGATCTGACATGCGTCAGATCTGTCTGCCATGACCAGCCACCAAACATATTACTAACAAGTAATGTTTAGTTAGTAGTATTAGCAATTTATAAAATAGGATATTAGCTAATACTCAAATAATTGGTAATTGATATTACTTAATAAACTTATTTATTTATGAATACATATACTCAAATCAGAGTAAGAAATAATATAACATATAGATGTTGATAATAATAAATGCTAATATAATACCTTTAGAAATTAGTAATAATTCACATAAATAGTAATTAATAAATACGTAATGATCTATAAATGAATTAGAACAAGATTAAGTATTTAGTATGGTAAGATAACAAGTACTTGATTGACTATAGAAAGATAGAACATTCCAGATTTGATTTATGCTAAGGTAGTCTTGACTCTTAATCCAGTTAGCTTTAGCCAAAAGTAATTTGAAATAATTAATTATGGTTAAAACCCTAGTAGGGGACATTACATTGGGACTCACGAGTCTTGAGATAGGACTCACACGGCAGAGTGAAAAATCCTAGCAAGATAAAAAACATAAAGTTAATGTTTTTTCATTTCTTTCTATTCCTTGGTTGTGCAAAACAGTTCGGAAACTTGAAACTATGAGTATGATCATTGATTATGATTCACGAATGATGAAATATAAAATATTGAGTGTTTGAAGATCATATGATATGTGTCATGTTTGAAATATGGCTCTTATGTTCTCTAATTGCATTGATTTCTTTTTGTTTTTTAGTAAAACTATGGTTTTCTTCTTTTCCGAGTCCTAGCTGAGTCCCAAGTCCGAGGCCTATTTTGGGCTGCCTAGTCCACGGCGAGTCCGAGTTTTCAAAAATTGTATAAAACAAACAGGACATGGCCAATGTGTATCTCAAGCAAATCAGATTATAAAGGGAACACAAAATCCAATGACTTAGTTGAGATCTTGTGCTTGTCAGCATGACAAAATCATAATTTAATTATTTAACTCTGAATATCCCTTGTATGGATTTTTCATGATCTATCAACCCATTTTAACTGATCAAATTTGCTTTTCAACCCTTTCTAGTAGTTTTTACTAAGTAGCTGTTTGATCTGATTTCACCGAATTTTCTTCCATCCCCTTATATACAGAGCATGTTGTATTTCTTTGTTCTCAGTCTACTCATCAAATGTTAAAGATTGCCTGGTACATAGATTGAATACTCAGACTTGGTACAGACACAGCAGTCCAAAATTTTGACGTGGACTTGAGATTTTGCAAAACTTGGCAAAGAAAATATAAACTACACACCAAAAAATAAAAAATTAACGTGTTTAGAGAATACACAAATCTATTCTGATCATCTAGTTGTCATAATTTAAAGATTACAATCACCTCTCAGCTTGATTTGCACCTGTAGAGGACTGTTTGAGTGCAAAAAGTGAAGGGAAACCATGTTTTAAAGCCTGGGATCTAATTTCCGTGCAGGAGAGTGCAGGCACGAGACTCATGAGTTTCTGTTTGAGGCTCGCCAGTTTTTGAAGGAAAATCGTCTGTGACTTGGTGAGTACTCAGCCAGGATGGAAAGCAGACAATGCACACAATATAAACACAACTTCTTCGATCCCTCATCTGCGAATAGAAAAGTCTGGCTCATAAGAGTGGAAAAGTGACCTAAGTCTGGCTCATAAGATTTTGCAAAACTTGGCAAAGAAAATATAAACTACACACCAAAAAATAAAAAATTAACATGTTTAGAGAATACACAAATCTATTCTGATCATCAAGTTGTCATAATTCAAAGATTGTGATCACCTCTCAGCTTGATTAGCACCTGTAGAGGACTGTCTGAGTGTAAAAAGTGAAGGGAAACCATGTTTTAAAGCCTGGGATCTAATTTCCGTGCAGGAGAGTGCAGGCACGAGACTCATGAGTTTCCGTTTGAGGCTCGCCAGTTTTTGAAGGAAAATCGTCTGCGACTTGGTGAGTACTCAGCCAGGATGGAAAGCAGACAATGCACGCAATATAAACACTACTTCTTCGATCCCTCATCTGCGAATAGAAAAGTCTGGCTCATAAGAGTGGAAAAGTGACTTAACTCAATTCCACTAAGAAACCATCTCTCCATTGATCATTATTCTCGCAGACATGGGATCACTTTTGACTTAAAAATTCTCCTCAAATTCAAATGAGAGAGAATGAATCCCACTTATTTGGACATCGATCTCTCCATTGAACTATCCCTGGGCCATGTCTCCCAATTAACCAGTACATATGGCCAGCCTTGTGCCTTAAAACAGAATTGGGGTTCCCCGTTAATGGATCGGGCTGGACTATTATCCGCCATTACGGGCTGCAAGGGTAGCGAACTGGAGTACAACACAGAATGAGCAGACCTGAAAGTCCGTAACGGTGGACTACAGCCCCACTCGAACCATAAATGGGGAAAGCCCATAAAACCTGCTTTATGCCCTACTAACTCTGGGTCGGTGAGGTCCGTGGTTTGCTATTCGCCAGTTTTTGAAGGAAAATCGTTTGTGACTTGGTGAGTACTCAGCCAGGACTTAGTGTGCAAGTCTTGTTCATGCCTTGGGTTTCATGAAATTTTTGACTGTAGAGTCTGTGTGAATCTCCACAAGTTGGGCTGAGCTTTCTCACTATGACCTAGTAGACATTAGAGTGTGTCCAGACCCTAAAATATATTCCTGATTTTTCTTTATTTCATTTGCTCTTCGATTACAAATGTCTAGTGTTGCCCTTGCTCATGTGTTGATGGTCCTTCGTAAAGGGCGAGTTAAAGGTTTGCAAATTCATCCATCGCCACAATTTATGGTGGCATTTTATTAATTGCATGTATATCATATCTTTGTAGGGGACGGTTGGAAGGAAACACATAAAAGTCACCTTAAGTGGACATACATATAAATGGTGCATTAAAAGTAATTACAAATGTGTATATGTTCTGTCACACTAGATGCTATGATGTTCTAATAAACTTCATGTTACACGTCTGGTATATTTTGATGGAAACACTACGAAGGGGCATATGATACTAATAAACTTGTGCAAACAAATAAAAAGCACACAACTCCGTGCAAGCATGCAAGGGTTGGCATATGCATAAATGGTTGTGCTAATGCAATTAGTTTGGGTTATAAGTTCTGTCATATTTTTTTTGTTGTATACATTAAGTTTGGTCTCGGGGGTCACTCTTATTATATTAATATCAGAAAATATAAATGATACATTTTGTATCAACCTATAATCTACCCACAGTTAGTGGAAAATCCTAATCCTCTCTAAGCCAATAAGCAGGAAAAACATTATGAAGTCCTGCAGAGGAGAGAAAAACTGAACTAAAGACCAAGGTTCAACTACCCCTGCAGAGAGGCGCAAAAAGGGATGAGTATCTCATGTGCTGTTACTATATGCTGATAGTCAACCTGCCTTGAGCTGCATTGTAAGAAATTGATTATACTAGAGTCAAAGTCATCTTCCAATGCAAAGGTTCAATCTATCTTGCCTGTGTCTGTAAATCCAGAAACAAATTTAAGGAATATTGATGCTTTCTTTGCTGTATTTGTGCACTCCTTGTCAGCCTGATCATCAATGGGAATGAGGAATGGAACCTTTGTGCCCACCAAAGAGCCAGCCACCGACATGGGAGCCATGTCTGTGTGCAGCAGTCCAACTGGGAGTAATTCTGCTTAGAGTTTTCTGCGATTCACCTAGCAACCCCTTCTTGATGAAGGCTTTTGGCCAGTGAACAGACAACTACAACCTCTTCATTGATGTCCAAATGAATGCCCATGAACATGGAGGCCAAATCAAAAGTCACCTTGCAGTTGTGTGTAGTGCGGATAAATTCTTCTCTGAGAAACATCTCAGTGGCATGCAAGATCACCATAGCTTTGCTTTTGAATGCTTTTCTAAGCTATATGTTGGAGATTTCACCCAAAAAAGCAATTTGTCATTTCTTGGCAAGCTGGCAAACATTTGTGTTCATCTTTATAACCTGGGAGAACTTCCACCTTTCAAACAATGTGTGGTGTAAAGCCACTGTTCTTTATATTAAGGACATTCCTTAATGCCACCTCCTAACACCCAACATCATATCCAGTTAGTGCTGTAATGTTCTAATGAATGATTGGAATTTGGTAGTATGGCATGAGTTGAGGGTCACTGCCACAAGAAACAATCATTCTCCAACATGTTTTTGAAATATACTGTATGATAGCAATGTGTGGGATGGATATTTAATCATTGCGAACAATCATCTCAAACTTAGGGCCACAAAAAGATGTTTTCACAGGTTAAATTGGTGACCAAACTAACCAAACTAGGCCCAAGCCAATGCCTCGTTGTCAATAATTTGTGAGGAAATTGTCTTTGCTATTTATTTTCCAATAGGTATGTTGACTAGAAAAGGAATTGAATGAATCCAGTAGGGGCTAGATACTGTGAAGAATGCTTGCCACTTTCCAATTTGTGTCATGCACCTCCTGAGATGAGGGCTTTATACCCTAGTTCATAAGGAGGGCCGACTGAGTTTTTAGACCTGTTTAGTATCTAAAATTAAATTAAATATTATTTGCTTTAGGGCCGACTAAGCATTAGGGGATAACTAAACTAATTTAATATCATTTATATGCCTAGCTGATCAGCATACAAATAATTAAGGGCAGCGATCACTACACACACACACATAGCAGCGATTTTAATGCTATTAGTTTAAAAATAAATAAAGATTAATCTTAAGAGCAGCAATTATATATATTTTCTGGCCAAGGGCAGTGATGGTAATTATGAAGGCTGATCCAATGGGTGTTTGATTAAAACTGCCAACCCCTTGTGATAAGTCACCTTCTTTGGGAAGATAGATAAGAATAATAGAATGAGAGTTTGCAAAAAGCAGAAAAGGGAATATAATATTCTAGCAGAGATAAGGAGAGACAAATCTTGAAGGCAGTGAGAATTAGAGCAGCCGTAGGGCAGCAGACATGAGAAAGAGAATTGGTCTGATGAAGAGGGAGGGATTCAAGCATCTGCCGAGATCATTACAAAGAACACAAATACAGATCAGGGAAAGATCATTGTTGAGCATCAAGTGCAAAGTGTGATCAGACCTGTAACAGATCAGATCTAGATTCATTATATCAAATAGATAATAGCTTTAATAATTAACTTTGTGGTATGGCTAAATTGTATAACCAATGCACTATAGCATTTATTATATTATCTCAAATATATATTAGATGTGAAATACATGTGTTTGAACATAAATCTGTTTGTACCCTCACAAGTGATTATACAGGGAAGGGAAGGTGGTGTAAGGAAGGGGAGCAGTTATAAAATCGCCATCTAGGTAGACCATCCCTAGTGGATGTCCAATGTGCCTGCCACTGGGGCCAAGATGGTTAGTCTCCACTCTTGGGCTTAGGTGGAATATGGGGCCTCCTATTGTGATCTCTCCCATCTCTATGATGATTGACTATGGACTTAAAAGGATGAGGCATGAATAGGGAAATCAGATACAAGCATCCCACTAGATAGACCACCCCGAGCGGATTTCCAATGTGCCTGTTACTAGGGCCAAGGTGGTGAGTGTGCGCTCTTGGGCTTAGTGCAGGGATGGCTTTGGGCTATCATGCTTTCTACAAACCCAATTGTGATTGAATACTAGGTAGTAATATAGATATGGTCTATCTTATTGAATTGTGATAATTACATATTTTCATATAACCCTAATGATTGAGAATAATATATGTATATAGCATTGGTTGTGGTTGCAGGATTTAAATCAAGGGTTATCTTGTTAAAGGCATGTTACTTGGTAAAGATATATCTCTAACCATATTTCATCTCTCATCTCTTTCTTTTATTGAACTTGTGATTATAGGGCAAATACAGAAGGGGACATTACAATTTGGTGCGTAGTTTCTTGGCTGCATTGATAATCAGCATTAAATCTCCCTCAATGCAGAAAGAAGTGATCCTATGCAAACTGTGTACTTTATCCTCTTTGTTGGTGCGCACCTTAAATTTTTGCACTCCTTTTCTGTGTGCATAAGGAATAATGCCTGGGCTTCATCCTTATTGTTGGTACCCACCTTCAATTTTTCAGAGGCTGCACAAATCAGCCTTCATAATTAACTTGTCACACATCCAGTACCAGATGGGCCAGAATTCCCTTGTAAAATTCTGTCATACGTGATGTTTGACAAGATTGTATTATAATCTCTGGTACACTTTTAATGGATATAATATTGATCTGGTGGGATATCTCTAAACTTTGTAGCTTGTTAAGGCTAAAAAAAATGACATTGACAGGAGAAGTGAAATGCATATATAGTAGTATCTGCCCACCATTTACAATTTTTTGTTGCTAAATTAACATAATTGTGTTGGCTCTTTGACATTGTTTGTATCACTTAAATGATATGGAGGATCTGGTACACTTTTAATGGATATAATATTGATCTGGTGGGATATCTCTAAACTTTGTAGCTTGTTAAGGCTTAAAAAAATGACACTGACAGGAGAAGTGAAATGCATATATAGTAGTATCCGCCCACCATTTACAATTTTTTGTTGCTAAATTAATTAATTGTGTTGGCTCTTTGACATATGGACAGATGCATGGATGAACAATTTGTTTTTCTCTGTGAAGTCACAATTGCTATCCATGGCAAATAAATGCCATTGTGTTATAATGGCAAATAATTACGTTTTTGCTCAGTAGAACTAAATTTACTTTAAACATCCCTTTTTAGTTGATATAGTTACCAGGAAAAATTAATTAGGAATATCATCTTACAGAGATGGGTAGTCTTATCCTGGCAAGATTGGATGTGCTTTTATAAATGCTGATTGCATATAGGTTTTTGATAGACAAATTTGGCTTGAATTATTTTGCCAAAAACTTATTGCTTTCTGGATCATGTGAAGCTTCAGCAAGTATTCAATTGTTCAAATTATTTCAAGATTGCAAGTTTTATAACATAGTTGCGACAATATTTCCTGTTTCCCATATATTTGCCACTTGTTCTCAAAATAGGTTAGCAGCAAGTTTGACAAAATTTGTCTTGTTTTTTTATTCCCTTTGCAGAGCTGGTCGTTATGAAGTAGATGGGTATGTATATGATTCCAAGGAAGAGCCTAAGTTATTGATGACAGGAAAGTGGTCAAAGTCATTGAGTTATCAACCTTGTGATAGTGAAGGCGAGCCTCTACCTGGTACAGATTTAAAAGAGGTATCTACAAGTAGAACAGTAAAGGATGATTCTTCCAATCACATTGAAGCAAAGCTGAGGCTAGCAGTTTTGAAATTTTTGTTATTCTATGTTTTTTCTTTCTTGATAACTTTTTTTAGAAGAGCTGTATAGATTTTTTTGTCATATTTATTGGTTTGGCTGAATCAGTTTTAAAAAAAATTGTTTGCATTTTCTTGATGACCATTGGTTTTAGCTACAAATTTTCTTGTATTAGTTGATATTGCTGTGTATTATTGCATGAAATTGTAATTGAGTTGAAATTCAAATCTAAAAAATGATAGATAGATTATTGTCTCCTTTTGACGGTTGTTCTTGTGAATATTAATGCAATTTCTACACTCAAGGATTTACGTGGCGTTGTGCATGTAGCATAGCCTTGGTGTTGAGCTAATCTCATATAGAAAGCTAGCTTTCTTTGCACATGAAGGTTTATGGCACCCGATGCCATATGCTGATTACTAAACTGGTATTCATCTGCCACTTTCATGATGCTAACTTTGAGATCTGTTAATTAAAACCAACACAGCTTTTGCCATGAAAATTTAAAGGCCCGTTAAAGAAAATGGACATCTAACTCAAGCTTATTATTCTCTGTAATGTCCTCACTTTGAAATAGGATTTAATATTATATAATAATAATAAATTTAAAATACAAAAGATGATCAAAGGGATAACGCAAAGAACAAGGCATTTGTCTGCATTCAATCTGAAGGAGTGTATCCACACTACCACTATCCATTGATAACAATAATCCCAAGTGATCATCCCAATGTTATCACCGAGACAACATGGAGGGAACACATATTGTCACAGTAACTACACGGATGGTGCCAGTCGCTTATCATCAGTGTCTTCATCAAGAGTGCCTCATGATGATCTCCATGCAAATCAGTATTAATATCGATTCAAATTTAATGATAAAGCAACAATCAAATATCTTTCAAGACTAATATGTAGCTACTTATAAGGATCGAATCAAAGGATTGTTGACCAAAGTAGAGATTAAACAATACACAGTTTGATGGTCAATTAAATGGTGGGAGAAGTGAACTCCTTGATATGAAGGAATTATTAAGTCTAACAAAATATCAAGTATCGGCCCTTGGATTAAATCAGCAATTAATAGTTATTAAGAAGGGATGCGATTATCAAATACAGTTGAGAGTTGTCAATTTTTCATAGAACTAATGCATCAATTAGACTTAACAAATAATAATAATGAAAGGGTGCGAGTTGAAGAAAGGCATCCTTTAAAATCCAAAGGGAGTGACCATACAATCCACAAGGTATAAGAAGTCAATCAAATCATTTCCAGCCAGCATGGTGGAAATTGTACTTTCTTAATCCCGTCGGATTGCTCTAAGGGGCAGATGTCCATTAAGGCACATTGAAGTTGCATTAAAGATAAAGGCAGACATCAGGAAAGGCGACCAGACTTTGCATACATTTATTGTTATATCTGGAACAGCAGTCCATCATCATGTGCAAGTGATTATCCACATATCAGAAGCAGCACTTTACAGACCTGCAAATATTATTGACTATATCAGACATAACAGCAAGAGCAACATGTCATTGCATAGTTCATCATCATATTTGGAAAAGCAATTAAAACCAGTTGCAGATTGGAAGATCACAAACATCACATACTTCAGAGGACAGATCAAAGATAGCTTCCTATCCAATCAATATCCCTCACCAGTATTGGTGAAAGGGAAAGTTTAAAGACATTCCAGTTCACTTTGGCATACATGTAATTGCATATATCAAAGATAGCAAGTGTCATTGTCTATCATATATTTATAGATTTAAGACAAAATGAGAAACTGCAAGTTAAGAATTGAAGTAATTGCTCCATAATTCCTAGTCATCTTAAAACGGGACATTACATTCTCTCATCATTTTCGTTGCTGCACCCATTTAGATTATGGTAGAGCAGATTCAGTCTTCTCCATGCTGGTTAGTTATTGGCTACTTTGTCTTAGGATTGGTAATGGTAGGTTGTTTATGTCTCCACCTTTTGTGTAGTCATAGAAAATGGTTGCAAAGAATTACCAGCAATGTTTGTGTTATCATAGTTTGTCTGAGTCAAATCTTCTATTAAATTGATGTTATGTCATACCCATCAGTCTTTGAAGGTCTGAAGAGGAAGCAAAGAATGCATGTTGGGATGTGTAGTTGAGAACTTGAGAGTGATTTCGGGTAATTATTTTACAACTTGCTAGCTTCTAGTCATCTTTTAATGTTTAGACCACAAGGCTTGAAATGTCCTAAGATAAAGCTAGAGGACATGTGTTGTGATCAAAGAAACGGGACTCGGACTCGGCTCGGACTCGGCAAGGTCGAATCAGACTCGGACTCGGGACTCAGAGTCAGACTCGGCATCAGACTTGGCTGGACTCGGGAAAGTGAAAATCTCAAGAAATTTAGAGATTTTTGAAGATTTAAAACTTGTTCCAGGCACCCTTTATTGAATACACCTTAAAGACACAATAACATCATCAAACTCGTCTCATTTGATTACATACACAAGTATACATCAATCACATAAGCATAAACACAAATTGTAGCTGAAGGAAATAACAAACATAGATATATAAATATTGTCAAATGTATACAATATTATAAAACTCATGGAATAAAAAATCCATGTCATCATATGATCATCATCAAATGTTTCATATAAATACCAAAGGTAAATACAACTACAAGCCTATGGCTTAGAGGAGCCTGCATGGCAGCACCCTCCGGCCCCGACCCCCTGCGAAGGCGTCTAAGGTAGGTCCTGGATGATTCGATAGCCATAGCCGCTCCCTGTGACACCATGCCATGCTCACCAACATTAGGAACATTCGTGTCACTATCTGCCTCTGAATCTCTTGTCTGTGCTCGTGC
Source organism: Cryptomeria japonica (assembly GCF_030272615.1). Lineage (NCBI taxonomy): Eukaryota > Viridiplantae > Streptophyta > Pinopsida > Cupressales > Cupressaceae > Cryptomeria > Cryptomeria japonica. The sequence continues at coordinate 380,217,976 of NC_081413.1, forward strand.
TCTCCGCTCCTCTTGCTATGGCTATAGTCTCAGCCTCTAAATCTACCTGGTCGATCCAATCAGTGTCAGAATTGGACATTAAATTTTCCCTACTTCTATCGACGCAGTTTCCCCCCATATTTTTTGACGGGGGTTTGCGGGCAGCGCCCCCAAGGTGGGGTCAAGGGGCATGGTCCCTTGCGGGGTCAAGGGGCAGCCAAAAAGCCTTATTATTTAATAAAGGCGTCGGGTGTTATTTTTCTATTGGTTGACATGTTGTAACCCTAATTTTTCTCATTCTCAAGCAGTAGCCGAGTTTAACCTAGGCAGTAGACCATTCATTTTAAAAAAACTTTTTAAAATGTTTTTTTTTGTCATTTTACTTAACCTAGGCAGTAGCTGAGTTTCGGGCACTGGACTCGGCGAGTCTCTCGCCAGACTCGGACGAGTCCGAGTCCGAGTCCCAGAGACTCGGCGAGCATGACTCAGACTCGGACTCACCGAGTTTGGCGAGTCCCGTTTCTCTGGTTGTGATTGATTGAGAGTGTTGGTTGGTAATGTTTTAGGACTTGGAATGCCTTTTTAATGGAAAGGTCCCATGCCTTAGAATTCTAGGGCTAATTGTCAACCATTGATCACTACTATAAGTTTTGTTAGACATACAATGTTTGTCATGCCATAGATTTCTAGTTGGACTTAGGGGTCTACATCTCAGTATGATGACTGGACTGAGAGTTTACATGATTTTATGGAGGTTTGATGTGATTGTTGGTGTATCTACCCCCTGTTGGTCTGCAACACTTCATGAGAGGTGGTTGGTTGTAGGTGAAGTCAAGATGGATAAGAAGAATGTTTATGTTGATCGCTGTTGTGGACTCCAAAGACTTGGTAGACTTTGTTGGTAGATTTTATTCTTGAAATCTTCAAGACCTTTATATTGACTTGCCTTTTACCACGTAAGAAGCTCTAACCTAAATCTTCTTTTTAAGGATGTGCACGAGCAACAAATGATGTGTATTATTTTGAGAAATGACAAAGGAAAAACCTATAAACATGGATTAGAAACCAAAAAATCAACTATCAAGTTTAGCAGGTTTCATTGGCCTGGCCAATGACTGGCAAACAATTTTGAAGAAAAAATGTATATCTTTGGTTGGGCTGATGAATTAAAAATTAAATACATACAAGCAAAAGGAAAAAGAGGGCTGGAGGGAGAGAATTAGGGATCCAGGACCAATCTGCTGATATGAAGGTCATAGTAGGAATGATGGCTAATGAAACATCTCTCACAAAGTACTGAAAGCTGGCCCACCCGTATCCCAGCACGTGTCTAGTAGGACTGCAGCTGCACACCAGGTGAGTTTTATGGAAACACAAAGCCCATTACCTTCCTCAGCAAGATTAATATGCTTACAAATTTTGCATGAGAAAACTGTGAAAAAAGAAAAAGTAGGGTGTATGCACATACCTTCCTCACTGTTTTCAGTGATGCTAAACCTTCATGGCGCTGAACAAATGCCTCATCCCAACAAGTTGGGTCAATAACAGAAACTGAGAGCTGTGAAGTTGATACAGCTATCTCCTTCCTCACCCTACCAGCATTGCACTTTAAAGAAGCTTACACTATGAGGAAGTCTTACATATCCCATTTCGCTCATGTTGTCTAGTAGGACTGCAGCTGCACACCAGGTGAGATTTATGGAATCTATCCAGCAATTTGGATTTTACACGACAGTGCATGTCAGGTGCAGGATTTAGTCCTTGCTTATGTTAAGTTTACAGCCCACAAACACAATAGAGTAGACAAGCTCTGATGCCATATTAAAATTTGAGCACAACATTGTAAGATGCCACTGTTTATAAACTGGTAGCCTGATAATACAAACAAAAATTGTGAAATAAATTACTAACAAGCTTCTGATTTCTTTTGTAGGACGTTGCTCTATTAGTAAGCAAACACTAACAGCTATGTTACATAACGTTTTGAACTTCACACAATAATTACAAAATGTTCTCTATGACAGAACAAAAAAATCTGTAAGGGATAGAGATTATTTTAGGGTAATCAAAACAATCTTTTCCCTCAAATCAGTCAAGCCTCATGTCTGCTACAAATTATGTAGCAGACTGTCTTCCACTTGTGAGTGTTATCTTATTCATCAAATATTTAGCTCAATAGTTTTTAAAATTGTGGCGACTTTATTTCTCATTAATACAAGTACTGTTTGCAGGCCTCTGGTTGTGCTGTCCATTTTAGAATCTTGTCAATAATCTTTCGTTCTGCTTATGAAAAAGCAACTGCTTTCTCCTTATATAACTTTGAGTTTCCATAAAATAATGGGCTTTGTGTGTCAAAAATGGCTTCGCTCTACTTCAATATCTATGTTGGTTTTGATATTAATGTATTCTCCTACTGAATCTTATGCTATCGACGGACTAAATCACTTTGGCCATTAAAGACAATCTAGAGTATGTAGATGAAGTGTGTCATGTGTGTAATGTTTTGAGCCAAAACATTAATGCAAATCTGATTATTGACTTTCCACAAACACTTATTATTTGGATAATAACACCATTGGGCTCCAATATTCAATTAGGTATTAGACAACTCAGATTAAAATTACTGTTTATGCATCAGCAATATCATGTGCAAATCCCGAGCTTTTTTTTGATTGGTGAGGGGGGAATTTTTACCCAGGTCCACACCAGGTGAGACTACAATTAGGGGACCTCATCTCTAGCATGAACACACAACATAAATGCGAATAATCCAGACCTCTGAGCATAACAGCTCAACAAGGGCACAAAGCCCATGTGGGTCTAGAGCACAGTCTGGAGCATTAAGTTACTTGGCATGAACACCAACTGCATCAAAGTGAAGGGTCAAACCTGCAAGCACACTGGATCAGTGAGGGCACATCTTGCGATCACAGTAGCCCAGCAGGGTTTTGATCCTTGGTGGCACCAACAACAATGCCACGCTTTAACCATCACACTTTGCCATGAATGGCTAAATCCTGAGCTTTTTCTTATTACAGTAATGGCTATATTACATTTAAATGGTTTTGCAATACAAAAACAATTCATATCAACAACAATGGCAAATTGGATCAAATCAATGTGACTGGAGTTTGTGTCCAATGAAGCTCAAATACAAACTCTATTGGAGTTTTTGTCCTAATTTTTCCACACTCAAACATAATTGCTGAAAAGGATTTTGGTTAAGTGTAGATGACGACCCTTGACTGGATGCATTCATCGCTTTATATCTGTCACAACAATAATGGGTTGGCCACAATGTAAATTTGCAACTCCAATTTGAACAATGGTTATGGGCAGGAAAAAGTTCCACTTTTGAAAGATATGGTACCAAAATCAAACATTAATGACATTGTGACACGTTCCAAGGCATCGTGGAGAGAACAAAAACAAAGGCAGAAATATTGGGATCGATGGTTGGAGATGCCACAAGACTCATACCACATGTTAGGGTATTGGGGATTGAGCAACAGGTGTTCCAATAAAGATAGGTCTAAAAGTTCAACAAATACAAAGGAAAAGTGGGGAAAGGATGGAAGATATGACAGGATGGAGAAATTTGAAAGTTTGATGGGGAGCAAGGAAAGGTTGGACTTCGATGGGAAAGCATGCTTGGACAAGGAACTGTGAAATTTTAATGACTGACAAACTCTTAGAAGAATAAGTATGCCTTCAAACTTAGAGACTTCAGAGACTTCATATAGACAGACATTGGGGAAAGAAGAAGAAGAACATGCACACAAAATGGGATGAGGGGAGATGCTGAAAATAGGAGAGTAAAGACAATGAACTGACCTTTGTTAGGAGAGTTGTACCTATAATTAGTACTCCCACAAGATGACTTGAATTACAGTATTTTAAACAGTTATTTTTTGCTGGTTTTCACAGTGAAGAACAATGGTAGAACCATTTTATTAAAAAGTGGCTAGCTGCATGGATGGTTACATTCTTCATGTAGCTGCAGTAACAATTGCATACATTAATCACTTACATTTATAGTCTTGTGTTGGATAGGATGCTTATTATTTCTAACCTTGATAGGGTCATATTGGACATGTATGGCCAGAATAATAAGTAATATAAGATTTATTTACTACACTTTCACTAATAACATTAAGCACACATGGCAAGTTTTATATTCCAAAGGTTTACTTTCTCTGAATTTTGCAAAGAAATGACATTTGATTGGGAATTCTCTGTATCATAATTTCCCAAACATAGTTTATCGTTTTCCTTAACAAAAACATGGTCTAGTAGATAACGGACAAGGTTCTATTGTCCATGGCACTTGTATCCCTTTCTCATTTAGGATTCTTCTTAATCTGTACTATGTTGACTTATTGAATTGTTACCCAGATGGAATCTAGCATATCAAATTGGAACTCATTGGCAATTTTAATAAGGAACAAGGATGATATCGAGCAAGCAGTGATATGAAGTTTAGTTTATAAGGCTGCATGACCTCTGAATGGTTTATGGATAAATCCTGCTTTTCATTTTTGATGTAATGCAGGTGCATAGTAATCTAGAAACGGTGCAAATTAATATGATGTGTGGAATGTTAAACCATCTATGCTTCTTCTGCATGCTTGGTTATGCATATTTAAGTATAATGAAATTGTATGTTCAGAGAGTCTATTGTCGTGAGAATTGACGGCCAAAATACAATTATCCAGCTAGGTGTTTTAGGTGGTAAATATATGCCCATACTATCAAGGTTTCTTAGCCTACATATATGAGGAGATGAGGGTACTACTTATTGTAGTCATGCTTAAATAGTCTTAGATAAATTGACAGTCACTTTTTCAATGAACTTGTTAAGTACACAAAATAGGTGCAATTGTTCGAGTACGTTTTCAAGCAGAAATAGTCAAACCTGGGCAGGTTTTTAATATCTCGGTAAACAACTTGAACTTCAAAACATATGATCCACTTACCAAGACCAGAGTTAACTGCTGGGCTTTGTACCAAGGGATATATATTTATCCAAACTTGCTTTTGTAATAACTCATGATATTAGTAGTCTAATGGTTAGTTAGATTTGTTTTTAATTAAGCATTGAGGGTTTTATTGGGGTCCCTTTTAATAAATTTATGATCATCAGTTATTTATGCTATGATGATGAGAGTTGGAAGCCATAAAGCCATGCATTATGCCATTTGAATATCTAATAATCTTGGCCAAATGATAATAATTTTAGAATATTAAGCCAGTTCACAAAAGACCAAAAAAACTGCCACTTCTCGGTCATTTACTCACATAGTCTCCAACTGCCAACCTCATTGATCCATACTACTAGGACAAACAATCCCAAAGCTGGTAACTTGACTCCATCGAAGACCTTGAGCTGCCTTTTTGCATGGACCAGCTTTACTGAATCGAAAGAGGGCATTGAGAAAATGCTCGAAATTTCTCTAGTCCATGGTGTGATTGACCATCAAGTTCACCAACACTCTGCACAAGTCATTACAGTATGTTTTTACCTCCTAAAATTATCTCTATTCAGAGTAACAATCTCCTTTTAAGCAAAGGTAACATCTTCGAATGCAGCAGTTGCTGATGGACCTTTTACTCCCTGCAGCCTTTGCTCCATGTTTTGGCAGAATCAAATCACCACTACAGATCTCCAGAAGAAAAAGTCAAAGCAGCCATATCCTTTGCTCTTTGCACTGAACTCCCACAAGCTTTTCACTGAAATCCTTGTGTATTGATGATTTTGACCCATGAGGCCCAGCTTCACCCAAACCAAGTCCGCCAAAATAGCTTTATGAAATCAACTGCAGCCTTATCTTTGCACTAGAAGATTTTAGACAGTCTGCGTTGTCTGTGAAGATGGTCCAATGGAGAGGCTTTGAGCTGACAACAAGACATGGCAGCACATCTCTTGACATCTCACAGGAGAGGAATCACCAGTACAGCTCCAAACTAGACTACCTGCCAAATTCTGCAACCAACATGCCAAAAAGATAAGACACCAAAAAATCTCCTGGCACAATCCTTTAATAACCATTCCCACATGCCAGCTATTAATAATTTAATACCAAATACCTGAGAAATAATGAAATGATCTTGTTGATCTAATGAAACATCCATCCTAAATTCCATCTTTATAAGCATTGGAAATAAAACTTCGAGAGATGTGGCACGGGTGGCATGCCAACATTCACAAGTCTGAGCGGAGGCATTATTTTTATTAAATATAGCTATGGTGGCTTGATTACCAGCAGTTCCTCTAGACCGACCAAGATTTGGGGAGTGCACTATATAGTGCTGTAAGAGGATCTTGATATTGGCCAGAAGGCTAGTTTCTGTATTTATTTCTCCAAAATATTGCAGGTATACAATTTCTTCAACTGAGTAGCTGATATCAATTGTTTCCTCCAGGAAGCATAGCCCCCTTTTACCACTAGCTTCTTTACACCAAGCCCCCTTTTATCACTAGCTTCTTTACACCAAGTGAGTTAGCTGGTAATAAACTGGTAGTTTATTGCTTCTGATTCAGCCTCATTGTTCAGGCAGTTACCAAGAAGATTGAGCCACCATGAACAAATGGACCTTTGTCATCCTGAATAATCAAATCAGCACCCACCAAACCTTGGTTTTCTCAAAAAGTATCATCAAAATTAAGCTTCAAGAAACCCTCTGCAGTACTCAACCAAACTGCAGGATTAATGTGGTAAAAAATATCACAATATTTTAATTTAGAGAAGATAAGTTAAATATATCAGACTGTTTTTTATACTGATTTCCTTAGATACTATGGGATTTTCTTTGGGGGCCCAATAGGTGTTGTTAATATGATTGCCATGATGAGGCATTCTGGCCGTATAAATATCTGAAAATGTTCCAAAGAAGCAGACTAAGAATCTTTCTCTGCTAAATTGTTGTTGGGGTATGTGTACAAGATACCAGATACACTAGTTTGTTCAAGATGGATTTGGCGACAGTTACAACTTTGATGTAACAATTTACTTTATTTATGGTTATGTCTTTTTAAACTGTTAAAAATATACTTGCTTGTATATGGTTGTACTAATTTGAATCAAACTGTTGATTTAGGTTTGGAAGGTTGCAGATGTACCAAAGAATGACAAGTATCAGTACACATATTTTGCTCATAAAATTAACAGTTTTGATACTGCACCAAAGAATCTTCTTGCATCAGACTCTCGTCTTCGACCTGACCGTTATGCATTAGAAATGGGAGACCTGACAAAGGCTGGAGCTGAAAAGAGCAAGTAATTGAATATTTTCTTAGGATATTAAATTTTTTTTATGATCTAATAGAAACTATCATAAAAGATTCTTGTTTTAGCATATTTTTGAACTCAGTGTTTCAGGGATGCTTTCAAACTTAATATTGTTATTCCTGCAGTTTAGAGGAAAGGCAACGGGCTGAAAAGAGATGCAGAGAGGCCAAATCTGAACAGTTCACTCCAAGATGGTTCACTCAAACGGGTGAAGTTACAGCCACACCTTGGGGTGATTTGGAAGTGTACGAGTATAATGGGAAATATTCCGACCATCGTGCTTCTATTGATAGTTCTAATAGCGATGATGGCATAGATAAAAAATCTATTGAGTTTAACCCATGGCAGTATGGGAGTGTAGAGGAGGTTGAGGGCAACGGAACTGTTGAATGACACATTTGTTTGCCTGTTTCAATTCTACAATAGCTCAATCTTGCAATTCTTTCCTTGTAATGATATAAACCATATAGGATCTTAGCAATTTTCTCTCATGGGATTTGACTCCGTCATTCTCCAAAATAACTATTTTGGTTGTGTATTTTGAACTTGGTGTCAGAAAGCAGTGGGAGCTGTGTTTCTATGCCATTAAAAACTGATATTGTGTACTGTTTTTGTTTGGAGAAGATGGGATTGTGTTTTGGCAATTGTAAATTATATGTTTTCATCAGAATTATTATAAAAAAATGTTATTAAGCACTTAGGAGAAATATCTAGAAGTGGTGAAATGTTTGGTAATTGATGAGCCAGGTGCCATCTTTTAACTTTTAGTACTCGTTTGCCTTGTTTTGAGTTGGCGTACTATTAATAGTTCATATTTAATTCTGCAATAGTCTAAACTCTGGTTTAATCAGACTCGCATTGTGTTAAGAGCCTGCGCACGCGTGGAAGCTTAAAAAGATATTCTACGTCACTTATTATATCGTCTTCTTTACGTGAGTATGCATTTCCATCAGAAGAAATATTAGAAACTTAATAAATGAAGAAATGAATTCTTAAAAGGGAAGTAAAACGACAAATTTATTCTGTTTACTGCCTGCCGGCTGCAGTAACTTAAATTTCAATTAATTTTGTGTCCCTGCAACAAAATCAGATGTTCTTTTTGTTGTTTTGTGAACTGAATAAGATGATTTATGTGGACAACCATTAAGTAACATTTTAATTTCAACATTGATTCGCATGGACTAAAAGCAAAAACAGGCGGTAGCATATCACCAAGAGAAAGAGAAAACCCTCGTTTTTTAATCATTACACAAAGTACTAAATAATAAATAACAATAAATTTGGTAAGGCACCAACTCTTCTGTTGCGGATGGCAGGATTATGGTTTAATTTAATTTAATATAACTATGTAATTAAAGAAGTTATCACGGATACATTTTAAGGCAGTTTTGGAAGATTGTCCTCTCTGAATCTTAAAAATATATATAGCTTAATCAATCTATTATCGCAACCCATAAATTAATTAAAAATTATTTTTCAAATATATTTTGATGACAAAAGTTAGTCGTCATACAAAACTTTTTATTAAATCCAAAGTTTCCATTAATGTTGTAGATAAAAAAATCTCTGTGACAACTTGTAATAGGAGCTCTCCATGGTGACTGACGAGTATTCCATAAAATATATGAAAATAAAACAATTAAAATGACCTTTTTAAGTATTGCAGGTACAATTTCATCGACGCTACCTTTTTTTCTAACATTATCTCAAATTAAGATCTGGTCGAATCTTTTAGATGGAGGATGTGAGCACTGAATTATTGTGTATCCATCAGTTTAGTCATCCTTAATATAAAAAATATTAGAGATATTTTACATATATATAAAGAATATAATTAGATAGTAAAAGATGTTGTAGTTTGAGGCTAGTTCCAGGTTACATAGAAATTCATAATTTACATGAGCACCCGCACCCACATCATACTTTGCGTATTGACTTAGTGGGACCATATCTTGTATGTGGACGATGGTGCGGTTTCTATAGAGAAGTGTTTTGCTGTTAAGGAGGTTCGACTACTGTCAGGGTCTCTGGGTTTTCTCCTCTCTCTGGTAGGGAGTAGGCGGGCCTTATGGAGGAGTGGTTAGTTATCCCTAATTTGTTGAGGGCTGTGACCTCACATGTTAAGAGGCGAAATAGGATGGGAAGATAAGGAGTTGTGAGTTGCCTGCCCTACCCTAGTAAAGGTGAAGGTGGAGGAGAGGAGCAATGGGGAGTAATGTTTGTATAGCCAGCCCTAATGAGCTGCGCGGTCATCTCTACAGAAATGGTTGGAGTTTGGGCACTTTGGCATATAAGATCTAATATGCTTGGTTTCAGAGTAAAGAAAGGGCCGTCGGATATCTGCACAAGAATTAGAACAGAAAGGAGGATTTAAAAAAATATATATAATTTATTATACTATCTCCATGGAAACCTTGACAGCAGTAAAAAGATTGGTTATTGATTTTGATATTTATGTCTGTTCATTTGTACATCATCTACTTATTCAAACTAGTATCACGATTTTTTGAAATATGAGTGGTTTTATATCTATTTATATGATTTTGAGAGGATTCAATCTCAGATCAATAGTTATTTCACTTAAACAGAGTTGATAAGGATAGGTGGCAGCTATAATTGTTAAATTTTAAAAGCCACCGCATGAACAGAGAAATTACAGTGGAATAGGAAATTACAGACGGCATGCATTATGTTAAACATGCACTCTTCCTTCGTTAGCTTAAACACAATTACTGTTGCATGCCATTGCTGTCCTGACTGGCATGCAACTGCAGTCTCAGCAGTCTCACTGTAAATCAGGGAGAAGACTGAACATCAAGCATGCAATCAACAGTTTTCTGTAATTAACGGAGAAGATTGTTATAGAACAAATGTTGAGTGCTTAGTTAAGAGTAAACATTACTCTAACAATAATGAGTTAATTAGCTTATTTCTTGATTTAATAAAATTATTTATTTATTTTGATCAAAGGAGAATTTATTTAATTTTGATTTGTTAATTGATTTGTCTATTTTGAAATTTTGTTAAGTATTTTGATCAATGACTTATTTGATTTGATTTATTATGTTCATTTTTAATTATTTTTATTGATTAATTTGAGAATAAGGAGCTTATTTTAATATTTTGAAAATGAATGGAAAAATGGACTCCTTGATTTGGACTCCTTCCAAATCAGGCCAATATAACGCCAAGGAAGGCTATAATCTCCTTGTTAGTGAGTATGAGCATAATAATCTTGGTATCCCACAAAAGCTTTTTTGGAGCAGCAATCTTACACCTAAAGCAAGGGTGTTTGCTTGGCTAGCAACTAGAAAAAAGATATTAACTGTAGAAAGATTTAAGAAAATGGGTTTCGAAGGCCCTTCAAGATGTATCTTTGCAAAGCACAAGAAGAATCAATTGATCACCTACTTCTTAACTGCCCCTTTTCAGCTAAGTGTTGGAGATGTCTGTGTGCCAAGTTAGGTTGGATTACTGCCCTTCCCAACGACATTGTTTCCCTGTTTCAGGGCTGGCCTATCAGACCAAAAGATGGTATCCTCAACCCTTTATGGGAAATCAACCATTCTTGTCTTATATGTGAGATTTCAAAAGAACGAAATAGGAGATTGTTTGATAATAAAGCAAGGTAGATTGAACCAGTCCTCAATTCCATTGTGGAGAACATCAATTGCAAGCTTTCTCTAAACCCCAATATCAATAAAGACTTAACTGATTGGGATGGTAGGATTAGATTTAGATGGAATGGCATTAGTGTTCCTCCATTCAAAGGGAAGAACAACTGTGACAAAAACTCTGTTGTTTGGACTCATCCGAAGGTAGGGTGGTTGAAACTAAATTTTGATGGAGCTTCAAAAGGCAATCTGGGTCCTTCTGGAGCTGGCTGTGTTATCAGGGACCATAATGGAATTGTTAAAGGTAAACTAGCTATCCCCATCTCTCTTGACACTAACAATGTTGCTAAGTTCAATGCCCTCTTATTGGGCCTCATTGACTCTTCAAAGAGAGGGATTAAAAATATTGAAGTTGAAGGGGATTCAACTATTGCCACCAACGCAATCAGATCTACAAGAACCCCTAACTGGAGGCTACAAGCTATTTTGGAAAAGAGTTTATCAATTATGGATTATTTGAAACTTTTTCTTGCAGGCATATTTACAAAGAAGCCAATTGAGAGGCAAATTCCCTCTAAATTAGTGGCAGAATTCTTTTCAGCACAACAACATATTTTAATGTTTTAATGTGTGGATCAACTTCCTTTTGTTTTTTTTCCTTTCGCTAAATAACCTCAAGGACCAAATTTTCCCGCCATTTAAGTCTTGAATTTAAATTTTCTAACGGGTACCCAGGTTGCCCCGTCCAAAATTTGCAGGAGGCTCTTTTATTATAAATTTGAACGTTGAGCAGGTCCAACGGTTGCCTATGGAATTCTTCCTTTATAGCTACCTTACTCAATTTATGGTTGAGGTACTTCAGATTGATGAGTTGGCAATTGAGTTCATGTGGTATTTTGAGGACATAGTAATCAGGGAAGGCGTCATTTGGAAGCAATTGAATGTTGTCAGAAGATTTTGAGCGACTCATGCCCTTTCAACTTTAGCGACCCAAGCATCTTGTCATCTCCAAAATTAAAATGGATAAATCTCGGCTTGAGTGTTGGCCAAATTGGCTGGGTATTTATCAACTTCAAAAGCATTGGTTTCCGTCTTTCTTATTCCCACATTGTCAGGCTAAACGACAAGTACGAGTGGCTCCCAACTAGTTAACCAATATTTCCAAATATCCAAGATAAATACTTCTATAAGTGTGAAGAGATTTTCGTATCCATCTTTTTATTATTGATTTTGGCCATTTGCTAGACAATCACTTCAAACTTTTTCCTAAATCAGCGGAGAACTCTTTTCAAATCTCTATGCATTTATTGTGGTAGGTTGTTATTGGGCATGTTGGCCATTTCGTTTCTTAAGCAACCATGCCAAATTTACTCTCCAAGTTGGCCTCTCCTTTTAATTTTTTATCTCGCCTTGGTCGCACTTTATTGTCAGAAGTCGGGTTTTTTTTTGACAAAGTGAAAAATTTCTCTTGCCCTGGATTTTTGAACCTGTTCTTCAAAATTTGTCATTAGGGCCTTTCCGGACCCAATTTCATGTTTTGGTGTGATACTCTGGTGTTCTTATCAAGTCCAAACAAACAGGTAAATTTCAAGGAAATCACTGACCAAAGATTGAAGAGACTTCTTCATACTACGGATGAATTGATCATCTTGGCAGTTAAAATGATCTTGGGAAGGGGCCATATTGAGAGAAATGAGTATTATAGGGATAATACTCAAATCTCTCTCTTCAAGATTTGTGGCGTCTCTGCTGGATATGCATGTGCCCAAGGTAGGTGAGAGATTTGGCCAACCGTCTTTTTGGTCCGGACCTCTTGGTCGGTTTAGGGAAAGTCTTGGGGTACTCCGTGCTCGGAAGTGTCTTTCTGCGGCTTGGTGATCTTGCTTCAATCTCAGAATCGGAAGAATTTTCCAACTTTCTACCCGTTTCTTTTAGACCTTAAAGGCCCAACTCTCATGAAACACAAAGCTTTTGTAGTAATGGCACATTTCTTATTGAAATGGAAATTTTTCTTAGACCAAGGTGGAGACCTAGACAAGGAAGAGGAATTTAGAGATTTCGCTATCTTAAACGGTTGGCTCTCTTCGAAAGGAGGAGGAGTACCTGCCCAAAATTGCTTCAATTCAACTGACTTGCAGAGTGGCCGGCAGTGGCCGTGGGCAGGTCAGTCAAGGTGGCGGTCGTGGTCGTGGTCGTGGCCGAGGAAGGGGTAGGGGCAGACGTCGGGGTCGGGGTCGTAGAGGTTATGGGGGTTGCGGTTCAACTGTATCCAGTCTCCAGCCTGGGCCTTTATCCTAGGAGTGTTCACAATCAGAAAGAGATATACTTTTTTTTGCAGACAATGATCTTTTTTGTTTTTGTTTAAGTTCTTAGTAGTTAAGCTTCAAACTGTATTGCCGAGTAGATTAGACTTGACGTTTTTTGATGAACTCTAGAAATTTTGCTTTGGTTTCTTAATAGATGTTGTCAGCAAAATCTCTCCTACTATGACAGACCCGGAAAGGGTTTTGAGATTGCTAAAATCTTTTTGTATTTAAGCACTTCTTTTTAATATAAAACTTTTGGCTTTGCCATTCGTTGACTAAAAAAAAAAGAATTATGGAAAAATAATTTATTTAAATTGTTTGAATAATAAATATTATTTAGTCAATCTAATTGTGATAAAATAGATTAATAAATGTAAGATGAATTATTTTAATGGACAGATATTGTTAAGTATTGAGATGGAGGCAATGACATGAAAATGAGTGGATGTAAATCTACAATTTTAAGTGCTTGACTAGCCTTTAGTGGGTTGTCTCTTGTTGGTAGCTCTTGTGTTGTTTAATAGCTTCATTTTTAGTCTTTGTAGTTGTTTCTCATTGGATCTATTGGGCTTCATTGTTCTGTTTCTTTGGATGTTTGTAAAAAGGTTAGAGCACTTTCAAAAGTCCATTTATACTTTTATTAAAAAAATTGAATACACTAAAAAGATTATTTAATAATATAATTTTGACAGTGGATTAATTAATGTAAAATGAATTAATTTTAATGAATAGATATTGTTAGGCATCGAGATGGTGTTGACAATATGTAAATGAGTGGATGTGAGTTCTCAATTTCTATAATTTCTAGTTGCTTGATTAGTCTTGGGTGTACTGTTTGTTGTTGGTAGCTCTTTGTATGCTATGTGGGTTGTTTAACGACTTTTTTTAGTCTTCATAGTTGTCTTCTATTTGTTTTATTGGGCTTCATTGCTCTATCTCTTTGGGTGCTTGTAAAAACGACGAAACACTTTCAAAAACCCCTTTTTCGCTTTTATTAAAAAAATGAATACACTAAATCCAAAATGATATAAATTTGAAAGAAGGTTTTCACATCTCATTTGGTCAATTGAAAATTTCTAAGGTCAAAATGAGGGAGTCATTCTACCTTGAATAAGATTTTCTTATCCACTTCGTCATCTTTTTATTATTAGAGCATGAAGAGAATAAGATCCGCTTATCCACCTCTTCATCCTCTCATAATCCTTTTCATTTTCTTATTATGTTTTTCATATAGAGAGTTTAGAAAGATAATTTTTACCAACATGTCATATTCTATACATAACATACCCATACCACATTGTCACCCCCTTGCTACGTTAATATTCCCTTGAATCCAATCAAAATGATACAAATCCACAAACTCCCACCCATCAAGAAAATAATCCCCATTATCAAGTGCATTATATGCTTCAATAATAGAAATACACTTAGAATCAACCCCATTATCCACTTCAATACTCTCTTTCCTATTTGCCGGATAAGATTTGCTTACCACTTCATCCTTTGGTTCAAGAAAACTTCTTTGTTATTCTTTCTTTTGAAACAACACTTTTAGAGTGGAGTTCAAACCAATTCTTTTTAATGTTCATACTCCTTAATTGTTGCTAAAAAGCAATGGGATTGTTTGATAGTACTATCCCACCTCCCCACACCATCCCACTTGGAAGAAATGAATTGTTCATCTTGATAAAATATTTAGGTCTAGTGGGGAATGAATCCACTCCCAGCCCCCCCTCCACCCCCACACCATCCCACTTGGGAGAAATGAATTGTTCATCTTGATAAGATATTTAGGTCCAATGGGGAATGGATTGATCCACATGTTACATATAGAATTTGGTTGGTCAACTATAAGGGAACTTTGGGCCAACCTAGTTGGTGATTGAAACATTAATTGAAATATTGGAATACCTTTTTTATTGGACAGATGGGTGTGGATGATTGTGTATTTATGAAGTTTGAATCCTCATTCATTCTCAAAACAAAGCTAGACATTACGACAAAATGTGAAACACTTGATCCTATTTTAATCTTGCCTTGTGAAACTTACTTGCACCATATGTATTAATTCTGCAAGAGACATGGCCAAAACTTGGTTCATGACACAACTTAACTACAATTTCCCCCACCCCCACCCCTTTTTGGGAAAGAGATCTGAGTGAGGAGAGCAAATAAAGAAACATATTACATATAGAATTAGTTCAAAAAATTGAAAAATAAATTAATTCTATTAATAACATGTTAGTTTTATAATCCTTCGAAAATTACTTTCTATTTGAAAGTAATCTTGCTGTTTAGATTTAGAATGAAGTTTCAAGCTTGTCTGGGTGTCCTAAATTGAGAATTTTTTGAACTAATTTTGATTGCAAATATTAGTTGTTAAAATTAAATTCTCCCTCCTCCCTGATCATTAGTATGAAATCATTTTATTATTTGTGTATTAGTTTTATCAACATTTGTATCATTGGTCATAAGCTTGATTCCTCGTCATGTGTATTTTCTATCTTCATTTTGGTCGTCCCTTGGTATGTATCCATGGGGAACGACTTAAATCACACACACTAAGATTATACTTCTAGGCTTAAGAGTGTTAAATACTTAGAGTTGGCTGACATTTTCTAGACTTAATATGCTGCTTAATGTATGCTGTCACACTAAAAATACACTTCTAGGCTTAAAAGTGTTAAACACTCAAGAGCCGAGTAACATCCTCTAGACTTAATGTGTTGCTTAGTGTGTGTGGTTTAAGGTTGGCCCATCCATAGTGACCTAATGTAAGAGTTTAAGTGAAGGGCAAAATTTAGTATACTCCATACTTGTTCTAGTTGAGTATATGGTGATGTGTTTGATCTTGATTCAATCACAATTGACACTTCATGTAAGTAGATGTGGTACAGTGGAGTAGGCTCCCTCATCAAAGGTAGAATTGAAGGTAATTTGATAATTTCTTCTTGATTTCTATGGATCGGTGGATGGCAAAAGTGGGTCCCTAAAACATTCTTTAGATCTTTCACAAGTATTAATCTTCTTTTAGAATGCTGTAGATGAGAATGCGTGACACAATTTGGTTGGCTTTTGTGGATTGAGAACTAGTCTCTATGGATATGTTGAAGTTGTTGGATCTTGTAGCATATCCATGCCATTGATCATGTATGCAATGAAAAAACATTAAGTGATGGACAATTTCTATGTGGCATAATCTGGTAAATTTATGTATATCAGTGGATCAAACTACCTGACACTTTTGCAATCTCTTGATTTTTCATAACCTTTTATTTCAAATGATATGAATATCAATCGTTGAATATTATTATTGGTAAGTAAAGGCTTAATATGATAAGGTCAAGTGATAATGGTATAAACAATTAATATGTATTGATTGACTCATGGATGGTTACTTCATTCATAAATGTTCAAACAAAACTAGACCATAGATTATCTCAAAATTGGTATGATGTAGTGTAATCTAGTTGACTTCTATAGATCTGTGGGTCAAAGTGCATGCACCTTTGTGATTCATATATCTATCGCAATCATTGTTTTTGAGAGCAATTGCATAAAGATTGCCAGATTATGGTTGATTCTTGTGGATGAGCCCTTCAATTGTCCTTTTAAATACCTTAGTTTATCTTTATATTCCTAAAAAAATGTTGAACTTTTATATGTATTTAATGGTATTTTTTAAAGCTGTGTTAAATATTAAATACTGAATACAATTTTATTAAAATGATAAGTATTTAATATGTGTATGTTTATTGGTTATTGTGGACCATCAGGCAATCAAAGGGCAAGTGATAGTAGATCAAATGGCAAAAGCTCCCATGGAGGGTAATCACCCACTCATATCAAGCGTTTTTGTTATAATATGATGGGATGGTATGCTTTATCATGATGAGAAATGTTTTCAAAGATTAACCTTTTTGCAACAAAACAATTATGAATGTGATGACATGGGTGTATAACACATATTTACTACTGAGAGTGGGGGAGGGTTGAATCAATAGTAAATAATTTTTTTTGATCCTTAATAATTTAAACCTTTAATGAGCTTTATGCAACTTCAATCTGAAAACTGAAACCATAAAGAGATGCAACCACACATTAAAGACAATGCCCAAGATTTACATGGAAACCAGGATGGGAAAAACCATGGTGAGAAATGCTACTAGGATCTACTGTTCCTAATCCAACCTCACAAATAATTCAATTACAAAGGGCACCAACCCTAAGGAATCACCCAATCCCTTACTAAGAAGAACCAACTCTTACTATCATAAACTCTTCAATCTGAGCACCAACCCAACATCCTTGAGGCACCAACCATAGGATGCTACAAATTAGATATGTTATTCTCAGACCTAGAGTATTACATTTAACAGTATTAGATATATACAAACAAATTATCACAAACTAGATGTTGTTATCTTCATATATCTGTAGACAACTTTACACTTGACAATGTACAACAAAGTGTTAAAGTCTAAGAATTGACAATCTCCTTTAGGTTTCCTGTAGAACATCATGATATCTCACTATAAAAAGAATTGATATGATTTATCCTTAAATTTATTTGCACTTACAACACTTGTCATTATATTGCACATTGCTCACTTACAACCTTTTATCTTTCATTGAATATTGTTCACTTAAAACACTCTTGAAACACATACTCTCAACATCTCCCCTTGTTAATTACTAATTCTTTAGAAGACCATTATACTTGAAGTCCGATTACCTTCACATACTCTCACAATCTTACAAACATTAACTCTTTCAACCATATGCCCCAAATGTGCACTCATATAAATAGAAGAAGTAATTGTTATAAACAATTTACAATTGTCTTCAACTAACCATAACTAATTAGGATAAGTAGAGATTAGTTTAAATAGTTAACGACCTTTGAAAATAATAAGTCAAGATAATACTCATCTCCTTTGATACAATTCTTGAATAAGATACAAATCATTTTGTCACCAATATATAATGAAATTTGTTTCCAAACAAATGACTAATTGCCCAAGACAGTTAGAACACATTAACAAGCTCTAACAACTACTAATTGCCAACATATATAACTACTCTTAACCAATGTATATTAAAAATTTGTTGTTGCTTAATGATTAAGATACAATCCCAGTTATAAATAGAAACCCATTCACCAATCAAACTTAGATACATTCTACAACAAATCTGCCATTAGTCATCAGTTCGAGAATGTAGAGGACAAACCGGTAAGCAAAATCTGATCCTTTTAACAATGTTATTGAAAAATCATTTACAATTTTATCATCATACTAACATGTTTCCTCTACCAAGTCTAGGTCTAAGGCACAAGAACCTCAACGATGTGTTGCTACCTAGAAGCCAAGGATAATTCAATCTAGAACATCTAAACCGTACAATTTGATCAAAACGTTTGCAATTTCAATATCTTTTTAAGTTTCATGAATGCATCTAACTTGACATCAATGACAAATATACAAACTTGTAACAATTGGTTCTCATAACTAAAAAGAGTGTAGCAACAATGATATTCCTACAGCCAAAGAGAGTGCAACAACATTGATATTCTTACAATCGGCTGAAACATGAACCTACAACAATATGTGGATGATTATTGAGTTATCCATCAAGTAGCTACATAAGACTCTTCTATTACAACCATTATTAATGTTGTTCATTACACACTTGTCTTCATAATCAGATTTTCTTCATGATGACAATTGATTTACAATTAGGACCCTATTTTTATTCTCTCAGCTATGACAATTGATTAACAATTAGGACCCTATTTTTAAATTACGTCACTTAGCTTTGGACTGTTCTCTCTCTTGCTGTAGAGGTGCTGCTACTTGGTGGAAGGACACTATTGATGATCATTTGACAATCAATGCTTCTGACTCTATTTCGGTTGATCCCTCACACTATTGATGATCATTTGACAATCAATGCTTTTGACTCTGTTTCGGTTGATTCCTCTCAGGAGGACAATGTTAGTGATGTCTGTGAAGTCCCAACTCCTATGGCTCCGACTTTGGATTCAACTCTTGTTGCCTTCGACTTGCAGCTCCGCTCCACATCTTTTGCTTCTGCTCCAGAAGCCACTCCTCTGCAGCAACCTACTATTGTTCTGCAAGAGTCCTTTGTTGCTGTTGTTCTGCATCAGTCAGCTGCTGCCTCACTGTTGCAGTCCCTCGAACCTTCTGATGGTATCCAAGCAGGGACCTTACCACTTGATCACTCTCTTGATGGTCCCAAGGATAGTATTGCCTGGACTGTTTTTTGTCGTAGACGAAGTGGGAAATTTTCCCTACCCCCCCCAAACCCCTCCTGGTGTGGGTGTCCCTACCCCTCCTTAAGTTGGGTCTGGGTTTTTGTTGAATTGTAAGGTTTCGTTGTTACATTTGTATTATTGATAGTCTCTGACTATGGAAAGGGTCGACACCCTAGTTATCACTGCTTTTTTAATAAAAAACATAGACGAGTGATAAATTTAGGATGATTAGTTTGAATTAGATAGATCAATGGATCAATCATTTTGTGTATTTTTCTTGTTTTCCAATTTAGTAATCAATATATCATTAACTTTCAATTTCTATGAACAATTTCATTTAAAACGTTGGGTGTAGTTATTACTTTGCGTAACGAGTGCACATACCCAAGTAAGGCCCACTTGAGGTACAAAGCTACTCTATTGTTTAATTTGATTAATGTTACTACATATTAGTTGTTATTCATTACATTCAATTTTTTTTAATGCATAAGTTAATTATTCATGTAGCAATTGTTTTTGATTAGTAAAGCAACATTAACTAGGGCACTGACCCTTAACATAACCAAAGACTATCAACATTACAACAAACAAGGGTGCTGACCCTTAAAATAATAGCCCAAAGCTACTAAAGGAAACAAAAAAATAGGGGTACGAACCCCAAAGCAACCAAGGTCAAACAGGTGAAAAGAACCTATCAAACTTGCAACAACCCAAAACCTAGCTCAAGAGTGGGGAGAATCATCCGAACCAAGACAAATTTGGGGGAGGGGGAAAGATTTTCCCTTTCGCCTACGATGAACAATGGTCCAGGCAATACTATCAAATGACCATCAAAATAAGGATTGGGTAGGGAGGGCCCCATAGAGTTATAGTCAGCATTGACAACAAGTTGTTGCAACAGAATGGCAACAAGCTGCCATAGCAAAACATCAATAGGTTGCTGCAATAGAACAACATCAGGAGCATATTCGATAGGAGTGAATTAATGACTTAGAACATGAGAAATAGTCATAGGGCCAGTGGAGGCCAAGTTAGTAGTAGCGAGGGCTGGTTCAATAGGACCTCAACAATAGTAAGAGGCACAACCTTAACCCGAGAGGAGTCATCATCCACTTGAGAGGAGTCATCAGTATCAACAAATTGTCTATCAAGTGATCAACAATAACATCCTTCCACCAAGTAGTAGAGCCTTTGTGTCGAGAGAGAGAAGAATCCAAAGCCAAGTGACCTATAGAGAAGCACCTTCGGCAATGTAAGGGAAGACCCTCATAGTCCAATTATTAAGTCCATGGCTTGTCCCCAACCATAAGAGCCACATCCCCAGGGAGAGGCTTGGAAATGTCAATGTCAATTAAAATGCAGGCAAAGGTAGAATGACCCATGGAAGACATGGCATCATCAACCTTGAAAAATCGACCAATAGAGTTACCAATGGCCTCATAAGTTAAGTCTTGATTGTTGTTTGATCATTTACACAAGGTTTTTCAGTTGAAATTGTCATAAGTTAAGTCTTTTAATTATTTGTTGATTATTAATAATGTTTGTTTCTAGAACTAATATTTTCTTCAATTCTTGAAAACATATTAGGAAACCCAAAGAACCTCTTAGTGTGCATATAACACATGTCTCATCTTAGATTTACCTTGATTGATAATTTAATGTATCTTATGATAATTGATGATTTCCTAATGCAAGATAAATTTGCCCTTTACGTAGAGTGCATGACCACAGTACTTCAGATCATTAGTTGATATAAGAAATTATATATTTTTGGTGCCATTGTAAGGGATGGTGTCAGTTATTTTATAAATTATTTCCCATTTTCATGGATATAATGTTTTTTGTTTTTAGCACTTAGGATCAATAAATAATGTGCATCTTTGTTGAAGTAAACCCTTATCCACTCCCACATCACCATCAATCATGAAAATTTCCATTGGGAAATATGTAACACTTTGAAAAAGTGTGTAGTATGATGTGGTTAATTTCTATGTCGATGATTATGTAGACTTGTATAGACATGTATCCCTATCAAAAAAAATGTAATGATGCCGTGTGTAGTCTAGTGGCAAAGATAATGGTGGTCATGTTATGATTTCCTTGCAAGGTCATGTTGTCATTCATTTGTTCGTGATTCAAAGTTGGAGTGCAGATAGATCTCAGTAGGAGAAGTGAGTGAAGAGGGAGCAGTAGAGGAACCAGATCTTGATGATGTCATCTACCACAAAAGACAAGGAAGCCATCGATCTAGTTCCATCCCTTGCCCTCTTTCAAAGTCTTTCAATTCTCTCTTTGTAGGAGTAGTGCGGTGGGGCAAGGTCAAAGCTCACATTGCAAAATTCGAATTACTGTTTATAATTTACATGGAACAACCTTCAAAGGACAAGAAAAAGGCTTCTCAAAGGATTTCACATTTTGGAGAGGTTAAAATTTGTAAGAAAGTCATCAATTTTGGAAGAATGGTAAATGAGACTAAGGTAGGTTTCTACGTGGTTGTTTGATTTGTTTTGGTTAGAAGCTAATGTTCAACAAGCAAAAATTTGTAGAGTTGGTGGTATAATGAATATTAAATTTTGTTGCTTATTTTTAAGCAATTATCTTAAGTTGTATTTTTAAATGAGATTATTATTAATAATTTTTGCATATAAAATTTGGAAAAAGAATTCAGAGGTAAAAAATAAAGTGTGAAAAAAGTTTGTGGAGCCACATGTCATTTTTCCCAATATGCAATTGCTGCTTATTTTCAGCCTCCCCTTTTTCAAAGCAAAAATTGCACTTAAGAAGTCGCATGGGGACATGGGGTTGGAGTTCAAGGAGCACTTATATATGTGAAATAAAATATGATTGATTGTAGAGATCATTATTGAATGGTTGTAACATTGATTACACAGATTATTGTTGAAGCTAAAAAAATATAGAGTTGATTGCAAAGATCATTGTTGAATGGTTGTAATAATCACAAAGATTATTGTTGAAGCTAAAAATTTATAGAGTTGATTGCAAAGATCATTGTTAAACCTAAAAAGTTATAGTATCATCGTACATATCATTATTGAATGGTTGTAATGTTGATCACAAAAATCATTGTTGAACCTAACAAGCTATAGTGTTGATTAAAAAAATCATTGTTGAATGGTTGTAACATTGATCATAAATATTATTGTTGAATGGTTGTAGCATTGTTGAGGATTGTTTAGTGAAAAAAATGATGTCTCACGTTGCTCTTGCAAACGGTTCTCCCGCATGTGGGAGTTTGAATTCTTCTATTCCTGCGGTTGGATCTAGCCTTCCCCCTTTGCTAGTGGGTACCACAAATGGTTCCGTTGTTGGTATGGGGGGATTGGTTGCCTATGCCCATCCTGGTTCGTGCCCTACTCCTCAAACTCACGCCAGTTTTGCTTGCCTTGACCCATCTGTTGGTGACGTTCATGCTAGTGCCTTGTCCTCGACAGTGGATGACTTTGGTCCATCTTGCATGGATGCCCTTGTCATTGATGCTGAACTGGCCTGACAACGAAAGGTTTTTTCCCTCTCCCACCCCCCGTGGATGCCCTCCTAGTGAATGCTGCTACTACTGTTTCTATGGCTTGCAGAGCTGCTATTCTTTCGGACAATGCTACTAGGGAGGATGACCCTACCGTGTGAGCTAGGGTGTCACCCATACCTCCTTTAGCTGATAAACGTAGCTTTGATCGTGTGCTCAAATTTGCTGCCTTCATCCTCTTCCTTGTGCCAAGTCCTCCACTATGGTGGTTTGTGGGTAGGATGTTGTGGACAACATTGGATTCTACTAACGTTGTGTTCTGGTGTGTAGATTCTTGGGGTTCTGGCCTTCGCTATCGAACCTCCATCGTTGGGTGAGTGACTCTTGGAAGCCTTTGGTTTCTCATAGTATTGAGCTCTTTCCTTGTGCTAAAGGCTTTTTCATTGCTGCCTTTGCTTCTTCAGCTGATAAGGATTTGGTTTTGGGCAAGTTGTGGGCTTGGGGAGTTCACCCTCTTTCTGTTAAGCCTTGGACAACTTATTTCAACCCTCTTACCGAACCACTTAACATGCGTTTGGTTTGGGTTCACCTTCTGAATCTTCCCCTCCATGTCTAGGATCTTTCTTGCTATGAGGCCATTGGTAACAATATTGACCACTTCTTGAAGGTTGATGATGCCATGTCCTCAATGGGCCACTCCAACTTTGCCCGCATCTTAGTCAACATTGACATCTCTTCGCCTCTCTCAGGGGTTGTGGTTCTCATGGTAGGGAACAAGCCCTGGACATAATTGCTAGATTTATAGGGCCTCCCTTTCATTGCCAAAAATGCTTCTCCATGGGTCATTTGGCTTCTAATTGCTCTATTTTGCATCATAAGGGTGCTGCTACTTGGTAAAAAGATGCTACTGTTGACCACTTGACTATCTATGCTTCTGATGTTGATTCGATTGGCTCCTCTCACGATGATGAGTTTTCCTCCCAAGATGATGTGCCTATTATTGCTGATGTTGCTGTTGCCACTATTGTAGCTCCTTCTACCCTTGAGGAATCACAACCTCATTTTACTCCTACCGATTCCGATCCTGATGTTGTTCCTTTGCAGCAGCCTACTATGGTACTACATCAACACTCTATTGCCGCTATTGATTGTAACCCTGTGAGGTCCTCCCCGCTTGATCTTAATATCGCTTAGATTGTGGTTTGTTGTAGGTGGAAGGGGAAGTCCTCCCCCCTCGCCGAGATCCCTCCTTGTCAAGGCTTGGGCGTCTCTACCCCTCTTTGAGTTGGGTCTGGGTTGTTTTTGGTTTGACAGGCTTTCTTGTTTGCATGTCTGACCTTGTTGTTTGGGGGCTTGCTCCCACGGTTATTTATTCTCTCACTGCTTGCAGGCTGTTGTATTAAGGGTCAACACCCTTGTTCTTGTTGCTTGATGTTATTAATGTGTTGTTGATAATCTTTGACTATGTTAAGGGTTAGTGCTCTGGTTAATGCTGCTTTACTAATCAAAAATATTGTTGAGCCTAAAAAGTTATAGCGTTGATCATAAAAATCATTGAAGTTGTAGTGTTGATAGTAGACATTGTTACTAAAGTTGTGAATTTTTTGATTACAAAGATTGTTGTTGAAAATGGTCACAAAGATTGTTGCTAAATCTATGAAGGTTTTGATCACAAATATCATTGAAAATGCTTCACCTTCTTTATTTGATATAATTGTAAAAGACATCTTATTATGGATAATGATGAAAAAGGAAATCAAGGGAGTTCAAAACAAGGATATGTTTGTATACCTTTGAGGAGGCATTAGTACTAAATATTTTTCATTTGTACATGGGTAGTTAATAAACCTATTTGTTATAGGTGACCCCCATCATCTAGTTAAGTTGTTAATAAAATAAAGTTTATGGGTGCTGAGGAGGGGAAGGGGGGGTGTTAAAAATTTAAACTAGATTTAATTTTACCCAACCTATCTATTATGTAGAGTCATGTCTTACAGACTCGATACACATCTCTCCAAGCATGATACCTATTTAAAGGTCTTTGGATCTATCTATTTGAAAACACATATAACATTAATTTAAACTCTCCAATTTTAGCAGTTTCAAGCTATAAATCAAATTAAGAGAGTATTAATCTGCTCTACAAATTGATTTTCAAAGTGATAAACCATGCCTTTGCAAACAAAGAATCCATTACAATCAATTGCACACTTATAATTCTCTATGTTCAAAGCATTCTCGGGTATGTTTGAATAATCTCTCATTTATATTAGTTTTATTTTGAAAAAATTGAATGAACAATTACTCTAGAATTTGTAAAAGGAGTGAATTGAAACAACTAGGGTGGTTTACTACTTGGGGAAATAATTTAGTGCTATCATTTTGTATATATCAATATATTGGGGTATAAAGTTAGCACTGGTGTCTTTACTTAAAAAATAGTAGAGTGTTCATTGCATCTTTGATTTTATATGATAATCAATTTTTAAACTTTTGAACTTGAATTCTATGAATTTTTAGTTATGTTAGAATTTTATAAAAGAAATGACCAATATTATGTTAAGAGCAATTAGGTCTTCCTATATGCTATTTCACTTAAGCTAAAATTAGGGTGCTTTTCCCATTCTTAGGTTTTACTTTTTTTTAAGGTTTTTGTTCCCTTATAAAAACACATTATAATATTATTGTTTATTCAATTATTGTGATTTTTTCATAATCAATATAATTCATC
The DNA here is from genome assembly GCF_030272615.1 of Cryptomeria japonica. Taxonomy (NCBI): domain Eukaryota; kingdom Viridiplantae; phylum Streptophyta; class Pinopsida; order Cupressales; family Cupressaceae; genus Cryptomeria; species Cryptomeria japonica. The sequence continues at coordinate 380,243,656 of NC_081413.1, forward strand.
TTTTTGAATCAATATTTTCATCTTCATAGCCTAGCTCTCTTTTTGTGTGTGACAAGTGTTTGATTGTAGGTGATCCTTGGGGGTTGTGGGGTTGAGGGATCAACTCCAACATGGTATCAAAGATCTAGATATGTAATTGTTGGTCTGATTTTTGAGAGATATGATCATGGGTGAAAGTTCAGTGCACCTTGATTCTAAACAAATTTCACCATTGCGTTCAAAAGGGTTAAAAACCTTAAGAACAAATATTTAATTATTGAAAACTTGAAACTAGAAAGTTAAAAAATTTGCAATTTTTTTAAGAGCATGAAATTCGAGGCCTCAATCTCATGCCACCTAGCTTTTGGATTTTTGATAAATCTAGAAGGTTTTTGCAAATTTTCTGGTTGATCTTTCTAGTAGATCAAATAGACTTTAGAGTTGATAGTTTTCCTTGTGTTTTTAATCATGAGGCAAATTTATTTTGGGTGGTGCTTCCTGGTTTGACTTTTTGGCTAGTGTGAGTTTTATTTGGTGGACCGCTCTTTACATTTCATGGTGTTTGTTTTGATCTAGAAAGTGGATATTTTTCTATTTACGAGGTTCCTAGCTTTGGTGAACACCAATTTGCATGGTGGTTTCACGCTTTTATTGGTGGGATTTTTGCATGTGGGTGGAGGATTTGGTGAATGTGATAGTCTTCATGCATGGTTGGTTGTTTTGTCTACCATTCGGTAGCTGAGTTTTTTGCCCTAGTCATCACAATAATTGGTTTTGTGTCGGTGCCTCTTCCTTTCCATCTTGCTTATTCTTTTTAAGGCAAATTGTCTTCACCATCCTGTTACCATTTGTGCATTGCATGGTGTTTGATGGGTCTCTTCTTGACATTTTTGTGTTTTAAGAAGTGTTCTTTGCGGATTTGGCGCTATTATTAGGTAACCGTTGGTGCTAGTTGAATTTATTTTTCTTTGGTGGGCACTCTATTTACTAGTGAGGTCATTTTCTTGGCAATTGATTCTCCTTGGGTGTCATCTTATTCTTTCTTTGGACCTTTTGTGGATTCATCAACCCTTTGGTTGTCATTTCCCATTGGAAGCATGGCATTGACGCGTTTGTATATTAGTAATATCTATTCTATTGTCTAACTCTTCAAGTGGAGTTTTCTTTCATGTAGAAATCTTTTATTGCAAGCCATGACCTTTTTTGGCAAGGTTAGAGTTTGCTTACCATACATGAGTGGTGAGTCCATTTATTTTTAGTGAGTAAGTTTAGCATAGATTTTTGGCGTTGCATGTTTTTCCTATTTAGAATTCTCTATTGAGTAAATCTATTTCGGGCTCCCTACTGATACATTTCCACGCATCCAATTTTCTTTTGGAGTTTTGTTAGTGTTGATTGATCTTGCGGTGTTACAACTTTTGCTTTCTTGAGTTCTGACATTTTTCTTGTGGAGGAGAGACTTATGGGCTATAGTCAACTTCAATGATGGTTGTTCATATGTCTGATTGGTTTTTTGCGTAGTGCATAGCCATTGATATCGACTTGTCTTCATTCTGGTAGTGTTGCTACCACTCTTCAATAGCGATTAATTTATTGTGCTCATCAATTTCATTATAGGTTCTGATTTTTTTTGAATTTTTTTCTTCTTGTTGGTGATGCTTAGTATTTCCTATTTTTTCATGGAGATTACTCTATTGGTTTATTGGACCTTTGTGACTTGCAATTTGCATGGCATTTTTTTCCCACACATTGGGCTATATATTCTTTATAGTAGTTGAAACTCTCTTACCAAGGGCGATAGTTTGACATTCTTGATAGTCCTCATCTTTGGTATTTTTTTTGGGTTCGCCCATTTATTTGCCTACTTTTGTGTCTCCATTCTTCACAACTCACAAGGATTTGCAACATCATTTTTTGAAACTTTGATTGGTTGATGGTGGCAAGGGAACAACAATGGTGCTTCTTTTTCTACATTTTTAACTTGGCTTTCATGTAGTGTTTTCAAGCTCAAGTGACAGTTGTTTATTGGGTGCATGGTGGGCTCTTTAGATCAAGAGTTTTCTCATAGCCATTTTCATTGGTTGGTGGTGGTACTAGACTGAGGGATCCATTGATTTTTATGTGCCTTTGATTTCTTTATTGGGAGGTTTTGTGCATGCGAGTTGAAGTTTATTTCTTGATATTTGGCATTTGATATTTTCTTAGTCTTTTTTTGAGAACATTGGCAAATTTTTTTGTTTTTCTTTGTGAAATTTGACCTTAGCCTCTTGACTTAGAAGATCATTGGTTTTTCTGTCGACTTGGCACCATGCCTGGAATTTGATGGCCATTCTTGTCATATGAATTTTTTATGATGCCTTTCATTTGACATTTTTAGAGAAATACTAATTGTCAAAGAGATTCGAAGGAAAGTTAGATTAGAAAGGTGTATGTTGTGTAAACAAATAAAAACCCAATTATTGACTAATGAAAGGAATTAAATTCTAATGTTTTAGAGAGAGTATTAAATATATTATTTTCTCTCACAAAGAACTTAACAAATAATGCTAATTTTGAAGTTTTTAATTGTGGCTGTCTACAATTTAGTTTGATTAAAGTGAGCTGATCAACAAAGTACAATTGCAAACATAAATATTAATAAATAAAATTAGAACATAATTGTATGAACTACAAATTTTATACCTTAAGCTTCACCTACGAGCAAGCAAACGATTGAAGTTACCATGAATGCAAATGTTGTTTCTTGAAAAGAAATGAAAATCCTTGTCCTTTCATTATTCCTATCACATATGGATATCTTATATAGATAAAAAACGCAAAAAAATAGAAAACAATAATAAATTAGTAATATATGCATAATTCTTAAATTTATTAAGTTTCTAAATTCAACCCAAAAATCTTGTTTATAATTTTAATTAAAACTATTATAAAAATTCATATTATAATATTTTAAAACTTAGAAACAACTATATCTTATCTTTTCAATTATGACACAATTCTAAATTCATATAATAAAATAGATACTATTTGAAAAAATCATATTAAAATATAAAATTAGAAACAATTATATCCTACCATTTTAAAATATTCTAAATAAGTTAATTTTTTTATAATAAAAATTCTAAAATAATATATATTAATGTTATAAATTATAATACTATATAATGTATGTTACCTACAGTTGGAAATTTAGGGTCCCCCTAAGTAAGCAAATCTATTGAACACCCCAAAAAATGCGCTCATGAATCTTGATCCCGCTGAACAATTCAACCTTGCAATTATGTTTATCATCCATAAATAAGCATGGTCACTTGTATTCAACTTCCCACAATCAGATTTGATACATATTTCAAATGGCAAAATTTAGGGTGCACATGAGCTCGAGTCACACAACCATTCATAGTAGGCATTTTACAGATTTAATATCTTTGTATCTGTAAGCCTTCATGCTAAACCAATTGTCCCAGTCAATTCTCCTTTCAACAAAGTATCCCTATACCAACTTGCAAAATCCTAGGATACCATCTGCTATTTTTCTAAAGTCAATTTCATTTTCAATTTATTCATTTTGTTACTTGCACATTGCAAAACTCACCAAAGTAGCCTTATGTTGAGATTAATATTTCACACCCAAATTACCTTCAGGTTGAACCAATTGATCCATGCAATTGTTTGTATTACAATGAATTCCAATGCAAGGTTTTAGAGCTCCATCAATTCATTTGATATTTTATCTGAGCCTAAACAAAATGCAATTTATGTAAATCTGAAACTTTTACAAGGCTAAAATCAATTATGGAGCCCACTTTGGAAATCAATCTTTCTCACCTCAAAATGAATTTCTGGGAGTTGTCATTTGCGTTGCAATCTTTGGTTAAATGTCTACATGATTGCCAACTCTCATGACCTCATTATATGATTTGGTCAGTTTTCAGGGTTGATTCCAAATGCAAAAAATCAAGTTTGGACATTTTTACAAAGGGTAAAAAGTACACAATTTGATAATGTTTAAAATCAATTCATGATCATAAACTTGCTCCAAATTATTCCTATCAAAAGTTCAAGTTGATTTACTAGCAAAGTATGTCAGAATAAGATATGGAACATTGGCTTGAGAATAATGGTTTATTTGATCATCAGATGAGGTTGTTATTGTTACAAGTTCATTAATGACAGACATTAATAGTAGGTCAACCATCACAAATTTAAATATTGCGCTTTCCAGAAGCTTGATAATTTAAATCAATATTTTTGAGGTTATTGAAGTCCAAGTTGAATGGTTCATTTCAAATTTTCACTATATGTGGGGGTAAATGTGTCTCCCATAAGGGTAGAGCCCAACATATAGTTTCAGAAGGGGATTTGACCTTCATCATATAAATGTAAACCAAAAGATGTGAAATGGTTTGTTATTCGAATTTTAATGATTTGAATAATAATATTTCTCATGGTTTACATTATATGTCTAAAGAAATACTATTTAGGTCAAGTCAAAATTTGAATCAATCTAAAGTGATTTGAATTAATTATTATGAATGTTATTACAATGATAAAATAAAGATTGTCAAAATAGTTTAATAAAATGACAAATAAAACATTAAAAATCCAAGTGGCAGACCCCAATTTTGACTCTCAAGGATATCATATGGATGAGGGATATAGTAAATATATGCCTCGCTGATTAAAGTAATGGTGACCAAATATAAAAAGGAGGTTCTCATGGGCCCCACAAAATTTCCAGATGTGAACCACTTTTCGGCAAAACAAAGGCCATCTCAAGGACGGAAAAAGGCTTCCCAGAAACATAAAGTTACACCGAAAAGGTTGAAATTGGCCTATTTCAATAATAAAACTAAACATTGTGGGCCCCAACTTTTTCTACATAGCTTCAAACATCTACAAAGGCAAAAAATGTCTCACCGAAAAGGTGAGCTACAACGAAAAGAGTTTTGAAAAGGCTTTGGAAACCTTTAAGCAAAGCAAATCGGCTGGTGTGAAGTTTCAAAGTAGTGTATGTACATACATCGAAAACATAATGATGAACTTTGACAGGATAATTGGAATAGCCATGGAGTATAATGCTAACCAAGAGAGAAAATATATCTCTGAAATGAGATAATAATGATGGTGCCCTAAATTGTTGTGTAGATTAGGGTTCGTAATTGTTTCTCTCTACAAAGTTTGTTGGATAAGCACAAGAAACTTACTATATACAGATGTCATTTGAAGACAACAAAACTTACCGATATTCACCCGCCATCACCATAATGAGAGTAGTAGAATGCAAGGCGCCATCTCACAGAACCCAACAAGATCGAATGTGACGAAAAAGGCTTCATAATTTTTGAGCAAATGCAATCTACTTATCTAGTCTAGCATACCAGGCTCTAGGGGCTTGTTTCAATCCATAAAGAGCTTTCTTCAATTTACATACCATGTCTCCATCATCTGATAATGAAGATCCATCAGGTCGCTCAATGTATAGTTCTTCCTCAAGATCACCATTTAGAAAAGTTGACTTGACATCCCTCTGATACACCTTGAAATCTTTATAGGCAACATATGCAAGCAATAGTCTAATTGCTTCCAGTTTGGCTACCAAAGGAAAAGTCTCCTCATAATCAATTCCTTCTTTCTGTGAATATCCTTTGCATACCAATCTTGTTTTATTTTTGACAACTTCACCGACTTCATTCAATTTATTCTTGAATACCCATTTAGTACCAATAACATTTGTATCTTTAGCTCTAGGCACAAGTTCCCATGTTTAATTCTTTTCAATCTGATTCAATTCTTCTTCCATAGCCCTTATCTAGTTTTCATCTTTACAAGCTTCAGCAACATCTTTAGGTTATATTTTAGAAATCAAACATACCTTTTCAGCAACTAGCCTTTTTCTAGTCATCACACCTTTATTTTTATCTCTAATAATCTGATTTTTTAGAATGATTCAATCTTACATACCTTGGAGTCTTCTGATTACTCTGATGCACCTCTCCACCAGAAACAACAACATCTGAATTAACAGTCTCTACCAGATCATTCTGCTTCAATTCTTTAGTTTGAATAGGAGTTAAAATAACATGCTGACCTTCATCATATCCGCATTCTTTGATCTCTTTTCCAAGGTTCCCATCAACCTTCACATTTGCACTTTCCACCATCTTTCCCAGTCTCTTATTGTAGCACCGGTAGGATTTTCTCTTTGTTGAATATCCCAAGAAAATTCCTTCATCACTTCTTGCATCAAACTTTCCTATGTCATCATCTCTTTTGATATAACACTTGCTACCAAAGATTCTTTAATATCTCATAGTAGGAACATGACCAAACCATAGCTCATAAGGAGTCTTACCAGTATCACCTTTTATATGTACTCAGTTGAATGTGTAAATAGCAATGCTAACAACTTCTCTGCAATAGATCTTTGGAACATTCCCTTCAATCAACATAGTCCTTGTAACATCCAAGACAATTCCGTTCTTCCTTTCAACAATTCCATTCTACTGTGGGGTTCTAGGAGCAGACAATTATCTTTTAATTCCATGCTTCTCAAATAATGAATCAAATTCACCAGAACAAAATTCTTCTCCTTTGTTAGATCTCAGACATTTCACCTTTAGTCCTATTTTAGTCTCAACCTTTGCTTTGAATATCTTGAATTTGTCCAATGGGTATGTACATGATCATGGTGTTCCAAAATAGGCCCTTAAGTGGCAATGAAATTTCAGAAAATCAGAGTTATGCAACTTGACATGAAAATTTGAATAAGTTGTGAACATTATTTTTAAAATATATAAGAAGAGAATCTATAGAAAATTAAATTTAGTTTCTAAGCTACTAGTTGTTTTTTGGAAAAAAAAATCCTATTTGATGTAAATTTCAAATTTTAATGTAGTGGTATTAAAATTTCAGGAAAAAGATAAGAAGTACTCGTATGTCTGACCACCCTAATCACAATCAAATCATAATATTTTTTTATAAGATTTATACTAAAAGTATTAGACTCATTCCCGGATGTGACACATATTTTTTTATAATTTTTTATAAAGTAAATAATTATTTATGAATTTTTTACTACAACTTTTCAGAAATTCAGAAACTCCTACGTCTGACCACCTTAACTTTGTCAAAACCTTATGAAATTCATTTTTAAAATTTTTTTTCCATATAGTAGATGAAGCACAAGACATGCCGTATGTTTTGGATTCAAAAAATGTTATACCGTTTGAAAGTTAGGAGTGTTTTTCAATCAGTTTATCAATCAGGACTTTTGTCAGAATTCAATTAGAAAATAAATAATAATAATTTATTAAAGTCAAAATAAGACAAGCCTTATATTTTTGGAAAGCTAAGAACGTCCTTAAAAAACCCTTTTCGTTTTATCAATTTTGGCTATTAAAAAGTTGTCAGCCACCAGTGTAAAGTCTGGAAAATCAAGGAATACTGAAAAACACATTTTGTCAGTTGACTTTCTAGGCTTGTCACTTCCAAGCCAAATCCCAAAGCATTCCCGAGCCAAAATTTTGAATTTGAAATTTGTACAACAAAAATCGGATATGGGAGGGGGAAGGAGAGAGAGAGAGAGAGAGAGAGAGAGAGAGAGAGAGAGAGAGAGAGAGAGAGAGAGAGAGAGAGAGAGAGAGAGAGAGAGAGAGAGAGAGAGAGAGAGAGAGAGAGAGAGAGAGAGAGAGAGAGGAGGGAAGGGTAGAGAGAGATAGGGGAAAGAGAGGGGGGAAGGGAGAGAGAGAGAGGGAGAGAGAGAGAGGGGAAAGGGCGAGAGATAGAGAGATTAGGGGAGAGGGAGAGAGAGATTAGGGGAGAGAGAGAGAGGGGATAGGGAGGGAGGGGGAGAGAGAGAGGGGAGAGAGGGGGGAAGGGAGGGAGAGAGATTAGGGGAGAGGGAGGGAGAGGAGGAAAGGGGAGAGAGAGAGGGGAAAGAGAGGGGGGAAGGGAGAGAGAGAGAGAGGGAGAGAGGGGAAAGGGAGAGAGATAGAGAGATTAGGGGAGAGGGAGAGAGAGAGAGATTAGGAGAGAGAGAGAGAGAGAGAGAGAGAGAGAGAGAGAGAGAGAGAGAGAGAGAGAGAGGGGGGGGGAAGAGAGAGAGATATAGAGAGGGAGGGGGAAAGGGCCATATTGTGTCCTATGACCCATTAGGACACCATATGACCCCTTAAGTGTCAAATTTTTGTAAGCAATATTGGCACTGCCTTTTTATATTGTAATAATGGTTCATCTTGCCACCGTATGATACACTATGACCCCTTATGATACCATATGGTGTTGTTAGAGGTCATATGGTGTCCTAAGGGGTCATGGGATACCATATGACCCTTAAGGACAACATATGACCCCTTATGACACCATATTGGGTCGCTATGGGTCCAATGGTGTCCTAAGGAGTCATATTGTGTCCTACGACCCCTTAGGACACCATATGATCCCTTACGACACCAAATTGTGTCGTAATGGATCATATTGTGTCCTAAGGGGTCATATTGTGTCACATAACCCCTTTAAGACACCATATGACCCTTAGGACACAATATGACCTTTTACGACTCTATACGGTGTCGTTGTGGGTCATATGACTCCTTATGACCCCTTATGACACCATATGGTGTCGTTAGGGGTCATATGGTGTCCTAAGGGTAATGGGACACAATATGACCCCTACGGACAACATATGACCCCTTATGACACCATATTGGGTCGTTATGGGTCCTATGGTGTCCTAAGGGGTCATATTGTGTCCTACGACCCCTTAAGACACCATATAACCCCTTAAGACACCAAATTATGTCATTATGGATCATATTGTGTCCTAAGGGGTCATATTGTGTCACAATATTGTGTCACATGACCCATTTAAGACACTATATGACCCCTTAGGACACAATATGACCCTTTACGACTCTATATGGTGTTGTTATGGGTCACATGACCCCATATGGGGTCGTTAGGGGTTATATGGTGTCCTAAGGGGTCATGAGACACCATATGACCCCTAAAGACAACACATGACCCCTTATGACACCATATTGGATCGTTATGGGTCCTATGGTGTCCTAAGGGGTCATATTGTGTCCTACAACCCCTTAGGATACCATATGACCCCTTACGACACCAAATTGTGTCCTCATGGGTCATATTGTGTCCTAAGGGGTCATATTATGTCATATGACCCCTTAGAACACAATATGGCCCTTTACAACTCTATACGGTGTCGTTATGGGTCATACGACACCTTATGACACCACATGGTGTCGTTAAGGGTCATATGGTGTCCTAAGGGGTCATGGGACACCATATGACCCCTAAGAACAACATATGACCCCTTATGACACCATATTGGGTTGTTATGGGTCTTATGGTGTCCTAAGGGGTCATATTGTGTCCTACGACCCCTTAGGACACCATATGACCCCTTACAACACCAAATTGTGTCGTTATGGGTCATATTGTGTCCTAAGGGGTCATATTATGTCATATTACCCCTTTAAGACACCATATGACCCCTTAGGACACAATATAACCCTTTACGACTCTATACAATGTCGTTATGGGTCATATGACCCCTTATGACATCATATGGTGTCGTTAGGGGTCATATGGTGTCCTAAGGGGTCATGGGACACCATATGACCCCTAAGGACAACATATGACCCCTTATGACACCATATTGGGTCGTCATGGGTCCTATGGTGTTCTAAGGGGTCATATTGTTTCTTACGATCTCTTAGGACACCATATAACCCCTTAAGACACCAAATTGTGTTGTTATGGGTCATATTGTGTCCTAAGGGGTCATATTGTGTCATATGACCCCTTTAAGACACCATATGACCCCTTAGAACACAATATGACCTTTTATGACTCTATACAATGTCGTTATGTGTCATATGACCCCTTATGACACCATATGGTATCGTTAGGGGTCATATAGTGTCCTAAGGGGTCATGGGACACCATATGATCCCTCAAGACTGTTGGAAACCAATAACATTGAGAGGGGGGGGGTGAATTAGTGTTATACCAGAATAGTAGATTTTAGCCTTAACAAAGCATTCATACACCAAGAAGTAAAACAACCAATAAGCCAAACACATAAATGAGAACCATAACACACATATTTATAGGTGGAAAACCTCAATGAGGAAAAACTATGGTGGGATTTGTGACCCACAATATCAATCCACTGGCCATATGAAGAGATATTACAATATATGATGAGCCTACACTTGCAGGAAGGCTTACAACCTAGAGCTAATTGCTTGATCACAATAGGAGCCTCACTGACTACATAAAATTCCAGACAACAATTTGGAGAAATGAGAACTGCTAAGATAACATCTTCTATGCCAGAATACAGTTCCGGTTTAAGCTCTGTCTACTCTAGTTGAAACCCTAAACCCCTTTACCAGAATAATCCTTACAATAAATTCCTCACATACATAATCTCTCTAATATATTTGGCATCATATTACATTTACACATCCATTACCATGTCTCTCTCCATATTTCAAAATGAGCCGATCAATCTACCCTATATACCCTATACAAATTTATGCCTTATGTCGGCTTACAAAGATATATACAATATCAGATTACATGTTGGCCTGATAACATAAATGAATAAACATTAAAACAAATTGCCGATGCTGGATCCAATATAAGTCGGCTTCCAATAACGATAACCTTTTCTATACCATGTTAGCTTGCATTGCCAGTGACCAAAGAAATCTTTCTGACCTGCTGATGTCCGTGTCAGTGTAGAATCTGTGAAGTGCCTGCCGATACACCATATGAAGATGGAACCCAAAATCATGTTGCCATCAATGAAAACATAGTGAAACCAACCAATATAGTGTCAATTGCCAACAATCTCCTCTTTGGCATTGATGGAAACACTCATGTGAAAAATGGTCATGGTTTCATCTTGCCAGTTTCATCCTGCCTTGCTCCCCTTGAGCTGAATATGCAAAATACTCCATATCTCCAAAATTCTAAAAACTCTGTAACTCCCCCTAGTGTATGAAAATCTTTCATTCTCTCTTTCATTATTTTTCACATCTATACTACTCCCCCTTTGACATCAATGCCCAAAAAATTGTAAAAAGAATGTCAAAGAATAAGAACTGTACAATGAATACCTCCAAAAATGTCTTACCAGAGTTTGACCAGTTTCAAGATTTATGGAGAAGCTTTCTCCAGTAATTCCACATAAGTATCCCAACCGGTTTTGAATGTGCCGGAGATAGATACAAGTCCACTCAATAAATATGCAAAAGATTCTTTTTCATTGACCTCTGCCGGTGTGGGATTTCCCAGCATATCCATGCATTCCTTCTTATGTACACAGAGTGAATCCAATCTTGGACTCACTAAACCTCTTAGACTTCTGGCTCTCTGAATGATTTTATCTCTTTCCTTCTCAAGAGCAGAAATTTGATTCTCCAAAGTCAAAATTTGACCATCAATTGATGTTGTCAATGAAATTAATCCATCAAAAGAGTTAGCAAAACCAACAATTTTCTCTTGTATCTTTTTATCTACATTTGCTATAAGTATATCAATATTGCAACATACCCTGTATATATTAGTACATTGTTTCAAAGAATTTTTCAATCAAAATTAGCTTCTCCTTAATCTTTTTCTTCTATGTCTCAATGATCTGATCAAAAGCGACTCTCTTAGCCTGAGTGAATCTTTCAAGTGCTTGCCGGTTAGAGATATGCTGTAAGGATTGAAAGTCTTTTGATATGTGCTTAGTTATTACCTTAAGCTTGCTAGAAGGGCTCGCTTCATTTTCAATCTTACATTCTAGGACCAATCTCTGTAGAATAGTGATTGATTGATCTATAATCCCCTTGTCTGTGGTTCCCTCCTTCATCAGTTTCTGAGCAACCATCATCATTAGTTCGGTGGGACTCATCTCTGTGATGGTTTTCTTTTCTACTTGAGAAGTGTCATTTGTCAATAATGATGTGCCAACAACTACTTCCCTACTGGATTCCCTTGTTTTCTCTGATTATTTATCCTTTATTACCTCCTCACTTGCATCGATGGCTTCGCCACTTGGTGCAGTTTGTGTAACTGCCGGTTCCTCTCTAGGAACAATATCCTCAACCTGTAGATTAATATCCAGAGGACAATTGTCCTCAATGTTATTATCCTATACAATGTTCTCAGTATTAACTAGTATTTCAGTATTTGTCTGTACATCTGTGTTTGCCGGTGGCTCAATTTCCACTATCTTGATATTTTTCAAAATTGAGGGTGGGGTACCCATAATCCCTTTTCCTTTCCCTTCAATCGGGGTATCTACAGTGTCAGTCTTGGTCTCTGGTGAAGTAAATAATCCTTTGTGTTCTCCCAAACATTTGATCCAAGCTTTCTGTGTTTTCTTTATTATTTCATTCATTCTCCCTAGCATCAGACTAGTTATCCAGTGTTTGCTATTGAATACCTTTTTGTCTTCCGCCTCAGTTGTCTTATCCATTTCATCTGGAGTTATAATAACACATATAGCTAGTAGTTCTTGCATTTTAATGTGTTTATCTTCTTGCATAGCAGATAACCTTCTAGTATCTAACATGTTATATAACTCAACCAATATTTGATTTTCTATTTCTATTAAGGCTTTCTTATAAATATCTAGGTATAACAGGACTACTTCCTCTACCTCTCTCTGTTCATCATCCTCTAAGTTTTCATAATAAAATTTAACATTCTTCAGCATGCCATCTTTAGTTATTTCATCAACAATTTCTGCACAAGTTTTGGGTGGTATGATAGTTACATTACTAGTTTCAAGTGCCAAATCAATGTCACTCTTCTTCCTCCTTTTGGTAGTACCAGATGTAGCTGTAGGTGTAGACTTAGGTGCTTGCTTCTGAGATGGTAACTTGATTGTGACCTTTCTAACCGGTTGCTTCCTTTCTTCTACCTTAGGTTCTTTCGGTTTCTTCGTAACAACCCTCTTGAAGGCTAACGATGTGTCATCCTTTGACCCAGGATCTACAGTTACAGGTTCAATGTGAACTACCAGATCTTTCCTCTTTCTCCCTTTCTCCGAGACATCATCAATAAGTGCCTTTATGTCCTTTGAGACCTCATGTACAATTTTTTCTTGCTTTTACTTCTTGTTTTTCCCTTCTCTTCCAGTTGAACTCTGTTTCAACCTCTAGAGTCTTCTGCTGTGCAGTTCCATAGGGCTTCTCTGCCTCATCAATTTCTGCATCAATCAAAATTTTTGCATAGGCATCAAGGATTAATGCATCTACCTCATAGCCCATTTCCTCTATCCAAATCTTCTGGGGCTTGATTACCTCCATGAGAGTCACATCCTTCTTAACCATGAAATATATGTCGGTAGAATAGTTCTCTACTATATGCTCAGGTATTCTTATCCTAGACCTCATAGATTTTTGGAAAGCCTTGAAATAACCCCATATCTTATCATCTCTTTGACTTCCTAATTCAACAATTGATTTTTTTAACTGTCTTCCTACTGGAATGTCAAAAGTCCATTGGTTCCTACCAGAATTGGATGTATCATTCAAAAAGTATAACATCAAGCAGACTAACAAATTTCCATACCAGAAGGAGCCCTTCTTCTTACCTTTAATCTTTCCTAAGTTGATCAATAACTCTTCAAGCATCCACCCGCAAAGATCTAATTTTATATTTTCTCTCATCATCTTATATGTAGCCAAAATACATGACTTGGAAACAAAATTTAGTCGGTTTGACTGAGTTACCTTGTATCCTAGAACCATGCTGCCAAAATTGATGTCAGTGCCGGTGATAGTGCACACTTTCATCGATCTCTTGTTAGATGTGGCACAGGTGATCTGCCTCACGAAGTCATTTGACATTTTCTTATCCAGATGTTGCCCTACCGATGGAAAAACAGTAATTGCCCATATGGCTTCCTTAGTGATTTTATAAGGTCTGTCTAGCCATATGAATTCCCCATGTACCTTTCTTAGTACATATCTGATTATTTCATCCTCAAACTCTAGAATATCCAAAATATTTGTAAACCCTAGATCTTCAATATGTTGATATGCCGGTTTAATCTTTCCAGATTCCCCCATTAGGTCATTCATATACATTCCCTTGATCTCTAAAGTTCCTAATTCCTCTATATGACAACGAATGTATTCCCTAACATCTTCTACATACACCACTCCCTCCAGAATGTGAGAAAATGCTCCAACCAAATCTTCCTTGGTAGCCACATGTGGATACCACTTGAAAATTGGCCTGGGGCGGTCCTTAACCTCCACTAAAATTGGATTTGCAACAAAAATAGGAATAGAAGATGATCCCGCTTCCATGTTCTCCTAACTCAATTTCTAACATTGTTCCTTAAGTGCATTTTTCTCTTCATCATCCTGATTTTCTAAAGTTCCTTCCTCCTAGCTTGAACAAATGATATCCTCTCTTGTAGGACAAGAATGAATTCCTTAGCAGAATTCAACTCATCTTGTAGCTTTAAGTTCTTCAATCTTTCAACATCATAATCTTCAAGTGCCATCTCGACCTGCTTCTCTAAAGCCATATTCAATGATTCCAGTTTCAAGATCTTCCTCAAGCTTTTAAACTTCCTCTGAGGCATAAGGCTCTGATACCAATTGTTGGAAACCAATAACACTGAGAGGGGGGGGGGTGAATCAATGTTATATCTGAATGGTAGATCTTAGCCTTAACAAAATATTCATACACCAACTGGTATAAACAAAATTGAAAGAAGTAAAGCAACCAATAAGCCAAACACATAAATGAGAACCATAACACACAAATTTATACATGGAAAACCTCCATAAGGAAAAACCACGGTGGGATTTGTGACCCACAATATCAATCCACTGGCCATATGAAGAGATATTACAATATATGATGGGCCTGCACTTGCAGGAAGGCTTACAACCTAGAGAACACTGCTCAATCACAATAGGAGCCTCACCAACTACATAAAATTCCAGAAAACAATCTAGAGAAATGAGAACTACTAAGATAGCATCTTCTATGCCAAAATACAGTTCCAGTTTAAGCTCTGTTTGTTTCGATTGAAACCCTAAACACCTTTACCGGAATAACCCCTACAATAAATTCCTCACATACATAATCTCTCTAATATATTTGGCATCATATTACATTTACATATCCATTACCATGTCTCTCTCCATATTTTAAAATGATTTAATTAATCTGCCCTAAATACCCTATACAAATTTATGCCTTATGTTGGCTTACAAAGATATATACAATATCAGATTACATGTCGGCCAGATAACATAAATGAAAAAACATTAAAACAAATTGCCTATGGCAGATCCAAGATAAGCCGGCCTCCAATATCGATAACCTTTTCTATACCATGTTGGCTTGCATTGCTGGTGACCAAAAAAATCTCTTTGACCTACCGGTGTCGGTGCCGGTGCCGGTGTAGAATCTGTGAAGTGCCTACCGGTATACCATATGAAATTGAAACCCAAAATCATGTTTCCATCAATGACAACATAGTGAAACCAACCAATAGAGTGTCAATTGTCAAAAAGGACAACATATGACCCCTTATGACACCATATTGGGTCGTTATGGGTCCTATGGTGTCCTAAGGGGTCATATTATTTCCTACAACCCCTTAGTACACCATATAACCCCTTAAGATAATAATTTGTGTTGTTATGGGTCATATTGTGTCCTAAGGGGTCATATTATGTCATATGACCCCCTTAAGACACCATATGACCCCTTAGGACACAATATGACCCTTTATGACTCTAAACGGTGTCGTTATGAGTCATATGACCCCTTATGACCCTATATGGTGTCGTTAGGGGTCATGGGACAACATATGACCCCTAAGGACAACATATGACCCCTTATGACACCATATTGGGTCTTTATGGATCCTATGGTGTC
This sequence comes from Cryptomeria japonica, assembly GCF_030272615.1. Taxonomy (NCBI): domain Eukaryota; kingdom Viridiplantae; phylum Streptophyta; class Pinopsida; order Cupressales; family Cupressaceae; genus Cryptomeria; species Cryptomeria japonica. The sequence continues at coordinate 380,259,571 of NC_081413.1, forward strand.
ATAAGGGGTCATATTGTGTCCTACGACCACTTAGGACACCATATGACCCCTTACAATACCAAATTGTGTCCTCGTGGGTCATATTGTGTCATATGACCCCTTTAAGACACCATATGACCCCTTAAGACACAATATGATCATTTACGACTCTATACGGTGTCGTTATGGGTCATATGACCCCTTTTGACACCATATGGTGTCCTACGATCATATGAGACATCAATTAAGGAAGGCTCATCAAATGAGACAAACTTGTGTTGATTTGAACATAAATTGTAAAACTTTGGATAGAGAACTTGCATGAAGACAAAGACTTGACAATCCACTTGAACATGATATATGGGCTTTTGGTGGGAGGCTTCCACGTGTTGATAGAAAGTTGACTGACAATGTGATGGAGGAGATTCAACAATTTTGGCATTGTAATTCTAGATTATCACCCAATGTAAAGGATGCTTTGAAATTAAGAATCGGAAAATGAGACTGTACACCGCATCCCAAACATTTCTTGGAGTCAAGCCAAACAATGTTTTACAATTTTTTTTGTTAAGTACATCCAACTATGCAAATATCACAAAGGGCCTTTGAATCTTTGAAGCCATTTTATTGTGTACCTCTTAAGATTCGTAATACTTGTTGTAAGTACCATGTGGAGTTTTCAATGTACCATGAAATTTTATGCCATATTCGTTCTACGATGCATACTAATGAGATGTTGCAGGAGTGTAGTGCAATGCTATTTCTGAGATCATCAAGAGACTTTCAAGATCTATTTTTATGCCCTAGAGATGATGGCTTCTATTTATATAGAAATGATTGTTTGAATGAGAAGGTCTCACAATGTGGTGAGTTGTCAAAGTTTGTTTCATGTTTTCATGAGGGTAGCGGACATGAGTTTGGAAAGAATTATGTTGAGAAAAAATATATGAGACAGTGAAATATACTTTAAAGAGTGGAGGTGAAGGTTCTAGATGCAAATTAGTCTCAAGAGAGGTGAGTCTTGCTGATTTTATTTTGGATTTTAAGGAAAATATTTTCTACAAGTATGCAAGGCACACCCATAGGTCTTAGTGGTTGGATCAATAGTTCAGGATGTGTAAGATCTCTTTTCCGATTGACACTATTGTATTAGTGGTTAATTTTGCAGAGAACTATGCATCACAACCACAAAATGAGGTATAGTCTCAGTACTATAATTCAATCCAGATTGCTAATTTTGTTCACATTACATATAGACATGCTCCTTATAGTACATAAGATGATAGGAAGATAATTAGGGAGTATCATTTTTATGAGTGATGATAGATCACACTCCTTCGAGTATGTGCAACATTCTTTCAAGAATTTTTTTGAGTTCTTGCATGAGAAAGATATTACAATTGATCGACATATCATATGGTCAGATAACTGTACGGGTCAATTCAAGAATGCTCGTATGTTTTATTGGTTGAGTATAATGCATGTAGATAGGCATATACCTCATATTTGGTGTCTTTTTGAGGTAGGGCATGGGAAGGGGGAGCATGATGGAGTAGGTGCATGTTTGAAGAGAGCTCTAGTTAAGGAGCAATTGAGGATTTCAGGTGCAAATTTCTCTGATGCATGTTCTATTGTTGATTGGTGTAGTTGAACATTGTCACATGGAGGTACTCTTGATTCAACAGTGACTAGTGTTGAGGAGGGCACAATGGGATACAAATTGGATTGTCAAACAATTAAAGATTCTTCAAAGATGCATTCATTTCTTAGCTCAGATGCAAGTACATGGACCATTTGGACATGAGTGTTGGCTTGTTTTTGTCAGAGTTGTGTTCGGTGTGATTGGGATCAGTATGAGTCAAGTGAGTGGGTTGATACATGGGTTCCCCAATATCTAACTCCTTTACCTCAAACAATATCCCTATCAAACGATGACATGGAAAGTTCACTTGAGTATGACCATCTATCAGATCTTGTACAACAAGGACATTTTTTTGGAGTTGTTACACAACAAGGGAATGAAGAGAGATCAAAATATTGGTTGGCATGATGTGTACAAGGAAAATAGAAACTAACACAACCAGTGACAGGTGATGATGGGTTCACATATCCTACAGGTTCAATTGTTGTTGTGGGAACTTGGTTGCAAACATACATGATTAGAAAGAATGACATCCCTGCATTTGAAGACTATGAGAGACACAAAATCATTCTCATATATTCACACCTTATTATAGCTACAAATGTCAAGTTGTTGAAGCGTCAAGCAAAACCAAAGATCAAAGACTTATGGATAGTGACAAGCAATACTGGATACTCTTAAGAAAAGAGATGACCCTTTAGGCATACTTGAGTAGTAGGTATTTAATGGTGCCTTATTTTTTTTTATCATGCATTTTATTTCAAACAATGATCATAAAACCTTAATGTTCAAGTTTGTTACGTGTATATTAAGGATGTGTTCAAAATGCAGGTCTATTGATGAACATTTTTTTTGGCAACATAATTTTTGCATGCACATAGCGGGTACACTCGATATAATTTGAAGGGACACATTTTTGCAACACGGCTTATTATCATGCATTTGATGATCTTTACAATTTTTGTTATTAGACAACACTATTTGACAATTTTTGATGATATAATTATCGCAAAACCTTTATGCTCATGTAGGTCTTTTTGATGATATACAACACTATCCCATTATGATTTTTGCGTCAACATAGTGGGTTCTCTTGATAGAATTCGAAGGGATGTATTTTTATGGTATATAATCCCACATTTTCATTTATTATCATTCGTTTCAGTTGAAGTGATTATCATAAAGCCTTTATGTTCATGCATGCATTTTATGTGTAGACTAACAATTCTTAAAAATACAGGTTCATGCTAGATCATTCACCGTTGACTAGTTTACTCTTGGTGATGGTACATATTCCTTTGTGCATTAATGAGATTAAATTTTGTGCATTAATGATAACACCATGCACACATGAGCAACAATTTATATGATCAAATATCAACTTCTGTATATACAAAAATGTTAAATGATTACAAGTGTATGTCCATACACAAATATGGCATAAACACCAACTCAAACAAAATGTATGTCTATATACGTGAATGTATGCCCATATACAAAATATACATGCCAACTAGACATGTAAGCATCCCAAAACTATCTATAACATCCTAATCTACTGATGGATCATCAAAATCGATCCTCTTCGCCGCACTGCTCGGCTTTGAAGGATCTTGCATAAGAAAAAATAAACCACGGTTAAGATTAGTTATATTATATAACTCACATTCGAAAAGTTATCATAAAAGTGAACTATTCTTGTTTACCTCATCTCCACATTTTCTCTTCGACTTTGGAGGACTCTTGATGTATGTCTTCGGTAGAGGAGGTATGTTTTCAATATTTTCATACACAACCTACATATGTTTACAAACATGACATTGATACAAGTTAGCATATAATTGTCATTGATAATAACGAATTATATCTACTAAACACAAAAAAAATAAACACATATGTACTCGAGGCATCTCTTCATCTTCTCCTTCATCTTCATCTATAGTGGGTGTAGTCAACAAAGATGTGAAGCCAAGAATTTTCTGTACATATACACAACAAGTATATGAAACTATCAATCTATGTCTAGACGTGTATATTCATTATAAGTTAGTTAAACTATTCATTCAATCATATTTGCATTCAATTACCTTTCCCTTGTCTCCAACTACACTACTCGATCCTGAATCACATAGCCCCACACTCGTGCTACTTGTGCCCTACAAGAGTAAAATAAGATATACACACAAGTTACTACATAATCTAATTAATACCAATATAAATGATAAGCATGCATGTACAATAAAATACAAATGACTAGGTGCAATAATATATGTACCGTAAAGCTATCAAGGCCAAATGACATGGCCATCAAGGTGCCCTCTTGGATCTGTGTCAACTCCTCCTCTGTCATCAACTGTTAAATAGACCATGTAAATAAAAATTAGTTCTTAATATTATCTAGATTATAAATATTCAATTAAAATATAGAATGAACTGTGAAAATACAAATCTTACCACTACATCATCAATGTATGATAAAGGTACCTCCTCGCCTCTAGCATGCGAGGACTCTCCAGGGTATCCTCCAGTCTTTGTCATAACATCTGGTGCATCGTGCATCTCATGCACCTCAGAATCTACAGTGTGCATAGGAGGATCAACAGGCTGTCCAACTGGACCCAAGCATACGTGCGCACACATGATACAACTATGCGGCACACAAATGTGTGGAGCTGAGGAGGATGTGTCAGTGCCATCAGATGCACCACTACCATCAAAAGTAGGTTGAGCTACTGCCCTAGCCTGAGAAACCAAAAGGCTACTCAAGGATTGAATAACCGATATGGGCCGTGATGTCACCTCGTAGATGATATCTGGATGCTGCACTGGAGGTGGGGGATCAACAGGAGGGGGGACATATGGGCCCCGGACTACTCTGACTGCCCTAGGTCTATTTTGGGGAATACCTAAACCCACATATTGGAAAGGTTGGATGTCAAGTAGTTCACATATTATCCTAAAACAAACTCAACATACAATTTTTTGATGAAGTAGACGGGGACATCAAGATTATTGTTGGGTGGTTTATCAAAAACCATCCACCAATGATCCCAAAATTTTTTCACAATACCATCATTTGTGCACCATTTAATATAAAGTTTTATTTTTTTGGGGTCTACGGGTTGACCAGTGCGGGGATTCACAAAGAATACAGCGATAGCGGCTTTGGATATCTTGAGATCCTTGATCTCCTTATAGGACAAGCCATCCATATATTGTTCCCTCATAGAATCCCGCCACAAAAGAGCAACATTGTGCTCCTCAGTGACGGTTTCTATACTCTTTATGATCAACATGAGAGGATCGAACATTGGGTTCAGGCGAGGGATCCTATGATAGACATATGTAATCCCCCTCAATTGGTTCAAATTTTGTGCACTTAAATCCTGAATTGAGGGGGGTTTTGACAAAGGAGGGTTTTGTGCAAGAGGGTTTGGTTGTTGCGGTTGTGGTTGATCAATGTTTTCACTGTTATCCCCCATTTGTAACCTAATTGAATGTAAACAATTGAATTAAGTTAACAAATTTGAACAATTTTGTATTTGATTTAAAAAAAACTTGTATTCATGAAAAAAACATATTTTGAATGAAAAAACAAATAAACATTAAAAAAAATACAAACATTTGGATGAAAATGATGAAAAACAATAAAATCCTACCTTTTAATGGATTTTTTTTGCAAATTTGGGTCACAAAATTGGATATCAGGTCCAACCGGATATTGGATTTAAAAAAAATCGTGCAACCCGGGGGTGAAATAACTCACGGGTTGTCATAGTCCACTTATATTGTCTTAGAAAATCGGATATCCGATTTTATCAGATATCGGATTTTTATAGTTAAATTATTATCGGATTTTTATAGTTAAATTATTTCAAAATAAAATTATATTATATAATATAATATATTATTATATTATATAATATAATATATTATTATATTATATTATATATAATATAATATAATATAATTATATAATATAATATAATATAATATTATATATTATGTATTATATAATATATAATATAATATAATATTATATATTATGTATTATATAATATATAATATAATATAATTATATATTATGTATAATATAATATAATATAATTATATATTATGTATTATATATTATATAATATATAATATATAATGTAATATAATAATATATTATATATTACATATTATATAATATATAATATATTATTATATATTATATAATATATAATTATATTATATAATAATATTATTATTTTATATAATATATAATATAATAATATATTATATAATATAATAATATATTATATAATATAATAATATATTATATAATATAATAATATATAATATAATATAATAATATATTATATAATATAATAATATATAATATAATATAATAATATATTATATAATATATAATATAATATAATATAATATAATATTATATATTATGTATTATATAATATACAATATATAATGTATTATTATATTATATTATATATTATATAATATATAATTTATTTTTTAATTTAAAATTACCCATTAACATCGAATATCCAATATTCTCGGATATCCGATATCTGATTTTATCTGATAGCCGATTTGCTTAAGTGTTTTCCATGCCAAGGTGTACTGACACCTAGGCCAAGCAAAAAGTCAACACAAATTTTCGCGTTTTTAGGCGAGTGGAAAAGGCTATTTTTTTTCACATCGCCACTTTTTGGCCCCCCATGATCTTGCACTAACCCCAATGCTTCTGATTTCTCCTTCAAAAAGACAACCCACATCATCCTAGAATAATCATCAATTAGTAACATAAAATATCTATCACCTTGCACACTTTTAATGTTTGTAGGTCCACATAGGTCAGTATGCACAAGATCTAGCAATCCATCGGATGTATACTTACTCTTGAAATAAATTTGTTTGTTTACCTATTTGACATTCCTTACATACTGGATTAGAAGGCTTGACAATGTTAAGCAAATGTCTAACAACTTGAATAAAACTAATCTTAATCATTGAATCAAATTCAACATGACACATTCTCCTATTCCACAACCAACTTTCATCAAATTGAGCAATAAATTTTCTCACAAGCATTCAAATGAAAGGTATTACCTTCAGTCTTAGTTCCAGATGTAATCTCTATACCAGAGGCATTTAGGATATTTCATTTACCATTCTTGAATTGTAAATCATAGCCTTTGTCCACCATTTGTCCAACACTCAGAAGATTATGCTTCAAACCTTCAACATTCAACACATCTTTAGTGTTATGCTTACCATCAAAGGAAATAGAACCTCTACCACAGACCACACAAGCTTTGTCATCTCCAAATATTACTATTCCACCATCATATCTTTCCATACTCACAAATTTGCTTTTGTCACCGATCATATGATGTGAACAACCACTGTCAATCACCCATTCATCTTTCTCTTCAACTTTAGTAGCTAAAGCTTTCTCCTGAATAATGCAACTTGTGGAATCAACAGGTATTGGTCCATATTCCTTAATGGAAATAAACACAACTTCATCTCCTTATGATTCTTCATCTGTAACACCTTCATCAGCAACATAATAATAGTTTTTCTGATGCTTATACTTCCGGTTAGGCTTGTTAGGCTTATCATACTTCTCATGCTTCTCATATCTATCATTCCTATCATGCTTATCAAATTTATCATGTCTATCATATTTTGACATTCTCTCTGGGCATCTAGAAGAAAAATGTCCTATCTTATTGCAAGAGAAACATTTCAGAGGCAATTTTCCATCATACTTACTAGCTCCCTTAGGAAATCTTCGGGCAATCAATGCTTCAAGGTCATCTAATTTTTTTTCTTTCTCTTCCATCTCTCTTCTCTCTCTTTCATATCTGGATATTCTACATTCATTAGGATCATACTTCTATTTTCCTAATACGGATGCTCTAAATGTTGTCTTAGACTTTCCATGTGATTCACCAAATTCGCTTAGTTCAAATGCAACAATCTTTCCAACCAACATATCTCTTGTCACTGTAGTTACACTCTGGATCTCATCAATAGAAGCTTCCTTATGTTTATAAGCAGGAGGCAAAGATCTCATCACCTTAGCAATAATTTTATCTTCTTCAAGGGTTCCACTGACACATTTGATACCTAAGACAAGGTCATTCACCTTAGCCATAAAGGTATTTATGTTCTCATCTTCTCCCATCTTCAACATCTCATACTTCCCTTTCAAACTTGACTTGTTTATCTCCTTCATACAGAGTTTCAAGCTTCTCCCAAATCTCATGTGTAGTCTGAAGTTTGATTACATTAGTCATCTCTGAATTAGTCAGGGCGCTCAGCAATGTTTCCTTGGCTCTAATGTTATGTTCAACTTCCTTGATCTCATCAACGGTAACCGGTCCATTCAGAGGAACAAAATAGACATTCTTTGTAATCTTCCAGTAATCTTCTCCAAGACATCTCAAGTGCACTATATTTACTTCCATCAAATCTTGGACTCTCCTTCTTAAAGGTAACACTTCCACTTCCAGTTACCATCCCAGATCTCCTCAGGTGGTTAAAATTCTTCTGGAGGATCTAGCTCTGATACCAATTATTGGCAACAACAATGAAAGAAAACTGAGAGGAGGGTGAATCAGTTTTCACTGGATCTACAAACTCAATCAAAAATTCAAATATGATAAACTGCAGCAACAACAAAGATAAGAAAATTGATAATACGACACACAACACCAAGATTTTGACGTGGAAAACCGGTTAAGGGAAAAACCACGGTGGAAACCTACCCACAATAAGATGATACTCTGCAGTAGTATGTGAAAATATTATAATGGGGAATGCACCAACATTCAGGCACATTGCCTAGAGCTCACTTGCTCAAAATACAATAACCCGAAAGGCTAAAACCCTCAAGGAAGTCTGACTAACTTACAACAAGATTCAGACTACAATTCGAAAGAAATGAATGCAATAATAGCATCTACAAATGCCTGATGACAGTTCCAGTTAAGCATAATTATCTGCTCTGCAACACCAATCTCTGCTCAATATACCACACCGAAATATGAATCCTTGTTCACACATACAACACTCTCTGATAATGCAGACACAACCTCAACACCAAAATTACATGACAATATCACCTATTTATACAATTCATCAACCTTGACAACAAGGTCGGCTAATCCCTCAACTCATAATTACAAAATTACATCACATGATACAAAGATCGACCACCAGACCAATATAATGATATACATGACATAGCATGGACCTAAATCAAATCTCCAAACACTTATCTCCACCGGTAATCATGCCAAGATCAACCGCAACAAGCTACACCACCAGGAAAACCGCATAACATGAAGAACATCACCGGCTTAGAAAAATCATCAATAACTCACACAATGATCAATGTAGATCATCAAAACAAGTAAGAAATAATTAGGAAACACTAGCAAGAACATTAGAATCATCAGAGACAGCTGCACCAATACCACTTATCAAATCTTCATCTATCAACGTCTGAAACTCAAGAACACTCAAATGGCAACAACTATCGCGAAGAAAGATAATTTGTAGAGCACCAAATCATGAACCATCTATAATGAAGATACACATGAAGATCCCAAAATCTCCCAAAGTCTTAGCTCAAGATCTGATCACACCTGAATATACCAAAGGAAATACTGAACTCTGCAAAGCACTGATCAGAAAAACAAATTGCAAACCAGATCATATGATATGATCAATTAAGCTTTCCGGATCACTGAAAACAATATAAAAAGATAAAATGACACTATAAATAATTTATACACCAAAATATATTCCCAATAAACCAATCTGCAATCACCAGAGCATAAATATGTTGACATCAATGACAACAACATATCCTAGCAGCAACAATGTCCAACAGGGTTGCTATTAAATGTTGCAGCTGCAAATATCTGGATAAAAAATATTGTGTAAAATATGAAAGCATCAACAGGGCTCATTAGTTGTTTAATAACGCCTTGAAGAAACATGAAGAAACATGAAATTGTTGACAAGGCTTTAGAAACTTTCAAGAAAAGAAAGATATTGCAACCGTAGTTACCTCGGGAGACATAACACAAAATGTGGAAGCATAAACAATACAAGTGAACCCTAGGCATAATGCCTCAAATGGTTGCCAAATCAAAGATTACCATTAGTACAAGTGAGGATGAAAATACTCTAATAGTCTTCAAGCAACTGCAATTAGCGGGTGAAAAACTGAATTCAATGATTTTGCTAGCATGCCCTCAGCCAATGCCTTAATAGGAATGCACTAAATCAATTTGTTAAAGGCTTTGAAAAATCTCAAATCAACTGAAATTTACAAATACGGAGCCGACCATTATCCTTGGTACCTATAAAAAATGAATCCCTAAAGTGAGAGTATCTATATAATGGACATCCATTATAGTATAGGAGGATGCGTTTTTGATAAAATATCTTCATCGATAAGATACCAAAATGTTTCATCGAATCCAATTGTCTCATCGAAATAAGTTAATGTTCATTGGAGTTAAAATTTTTTTATTAGAAAGGAGGAGTAATTTCTTTTACTTAAACAAACATGGTAAAATTGAAGGAGACCGTTAATATACACAACAAAGAGATCCCTTTTTACCCAAAATGTTTTCAGAATAGTTATTTCAAGAACCTGGTACAACAAAGTAAACTTAGGAGGGAAGATTTAACAAGAAATCAGGGATACCTTTAAGAAAGCACCCCCCGGGCAAAAGTGTAAAACCCTGACGAATCAGGCGTTGTTTTGGGGGGGAAATTTTCATATTGACGGTGAATTTTTTTTTCAAAGTAGGAAAAAAAATTAATTTGTATTGGCGATTTTTTTATAGGGTACAAAAATTCCATAAAATTCTGGCGAATAATATCTTGTTCTGTGGGGAAAAAATATATTATAGGAGGTGAATGTTTTTCATTTAAAGGAACAAATATATAAGTGTATGGGCGAAATTTTTTTCTTCGAAGGAAATTATTTAAGTGTATTGGCGATTTTTATCCACCATTTGAAAATTATTTAATTTGTTTGGCTAATATTTCGTTATTTATGGAAAAATATATATTTTATTGGCGATTTCATGAATTCATTGGCATTAATAGATAAGACACATCACATCACATCACATCACATCACATCACATCACATCACATCACATCGAGTCTGGACTTTGCACGATGTAAGCGCAACCTCTTTGACATGTCACACATACCTAAAATCTATCAATGATTTTACCATTCAATGATCGTAGATCAATGGCTAAAGTTTTATTTCGGCCCAAATTTTTGAAGAGAACGTAGTTCTCCATAAAGTGCTCGGAATGAAATTGGATTCAATAGACACGTATCAAATGTCATGGTCGATAATGTTGGTCATTTGGTATATGTCTTGTCACTAACTGCAATCCACTCTGCTCCCACGACTTCCAATATGGGATTTGGTACTAGTTTACAATTTTTTCCAATTTCGCACACTAGTGCAATCATGGGAAAGATTTACAAAGATATACGAAAGATTTAAATTTTTTTAAAGGAATTAATACAGTTAAAGAAAGAATTATTACAATCAAGAGCTTCAACTATTTATAGACGATCTCTACTTCTTTCATCTTAAATTAGCCTTTGGTAGATAGATCGTTGGAGCTTACAATAGTTAAATTATGCCTCTGGTTTAGGTCTATAGGCTCAGGATGTATAATTTGGTATTCTGATTTCTCAAGATGGACACTCCTATCCGCTTGAGAAGAATTTTTGCGGAGGACCAGAGGGCCTTTTTGGGCTCCGTTAGAGACCCAACCCTCCAATCAGTCTGTAAGGAGGTTGGGATGTTCACTAATGAGGCTGTGAGGATGGTGCTAGGCAAAGAGTTTCTGCATAATGAAAATAGATACCGTGTTAAGACGGACGTTACGTCCTGGTTCTTGGCGTCTCTTCTGGACCTTGGAGGAGACAAGGTGGATATGTTGTTGTTGTTAAGGAAGGTGTTTAAAGAAGACTTCCTTGGAGACAATGTTACTATTGTCATTTTTGCAGAAGTAGGGGTGGGGATCCCTTGGGCGAATGAATTTACCAAGCTTCTCCTCCTTGACCAAACAGTGGCCAGACAACCGTTTGTTTTGAACCTGAATGCAGAGCAATTGACGTGTCATAGGAAATGGATGTGGATTGGTAGGGACATTCTTTGGAAATGGTTTCTCCTGGATGCTTTCCAAACTACAATTGGCTAGAAGAATTCTCACAACTTATAATGTCTGAAGAATTCTACATAGAGGGAGGCAAAGATTCTTAGGGTAAACCATGAATGTGTCCATTGCTTGTGCCCTAGCCCCGACTCCCTAGTAGTTTTTTTTTTTGGCTATTTCCTCGTAACCTCACTCATTTTGGCTTTAAATTTTTTGAGGGACTCCGACATGTAAAAATTGTAAATTTGCGAAACATATATATTAATGATAATTTTGCAAATTCCAGTTCATTTCAGTTTGCCTCTTATGGATATAAAAATGGTTTTTTATTTCATTTTATTATTTGTTGCTACCATCATGCCATGACAGGATACTTAGCATAATCATTATGTTTTGAAATAGCTTAAATAGTTATTAATTTGTGTGGATATAAGATTTAATTTTCACCATAAAAAAATAGCGGGTCTATTCTAATTTCTTCTCTAAAGTTAAAGAACAAAATTAGTGTCACTTCTGAGGTGACCTTTTCTAAAAGATATTTCAAGTGCTTGACAAAAAAGTATTTGAAAAAACATAATATCAGGGATTGGCTGCAAGTGATAGCATCCAATAAGGATTGCAATGTCTTAGCTTATACATTTTTTTTAATCTATGAGCTACGTTATTTCAATATTTTGTGAAACAATGGAAATAAATATAATATTGTGATCTTTTTTATTTAATGTTTCTTCCTCTATATTTAATATATATATAAAAAATCAAGTTCGTTTCATTAATTATTTGTACATTGATTATCATTGATTATAATTGATTATAAATATATATAAAAGAGATGTTTATCTCACGAAAAAACAAGCGAATTAAAAGTCCAACTTGTAATTTTTTCTGCATAATTTTTTTTCAAAAGTCCCACTAACTAGGTACATGTACATTGAACACTGAAACTACGTGTCTTTGAACACCAATATGAAATAAAGGCTATGGCCCATGGGACGATGAAGCATCAGGTGACATGGTGTTTAGGTGGTAGAAATCCTATGTATAATGGGACCCATGAGAATTGACAACAGATATGCAGTGATATTGCCTTATGGTACGTACATCACTGAAAGTGAATGGTTATCATTTAGCCTTTAGGTGGCTTTAATGCCAGCTTGTGTAGATGAATTATGCGGTTGAACTAGTACATGCGAAGGAATGATGGTAGAGTTTGTGATTAATGCTGATGGCCGTCGCCGTTGGATGTCAGAAATTAGAATTGAGTGAGAGGTGTTTAAATCTTGGGTGGATTGGAAGTCTTGGTCTCATACTATCTACACTTTCAACATTGTCTTGAGTTTCTTAAGTAGCATGGAAGCCAATTTCTCCTTCCATACTGATAAGAAATTAGTCCCATTTCTGAAAGGTTTGTTCTTGTTTAAGGATGAGCGGCTATATGAGAGTGTGAAAATGCCGTTGGGAGAGGAAATTGTCCATGTAGGTCATCGCTATAGGACAAACATGGAGGCATATTCATTGATTACCTTTTGGGGTTTCCAATTTGAGGACGAGGTGGACAAGGTAGAAAATGCCCTGAGAGTTGTAATTTATTCAAACTACCTGTTAAATCTATATAGTGTGTGTGCTCGTGTGGTCCCAAAGGTGGGCATTGTTCTTGAGGCAAGGGTGGATGGTCCGGTGGTGCCTCTACCACTCATTTGATGGGCTGATGATGATTTGAAGGAAAGATGCAGAGCTCTTGGTTGGCGCAGGTGGAAGGCCTTCAAAATGTTTGCAAGGTTGATGCAGTGTGATGAGGTTTTAATGGTCCTTAATAAAGTAGCACGTACAGAGGTGGGTCGAGAGTTGCGGCCGAGACCCAAGACTACCCAAGCAATGAAGCGACTCTTAGAATTATATGATGACCCAGAGTACAGGTCATTTCTAAGTTAATCCTGCTATGGCCGGTAGTGTTTGCTATTGTCTATTTGTATCTTTTTTTGTTCCATGTCCATTTTCTCCCCAAATTTTTATGTACGAGGGGATGTCTGCTACAAATTTTGGTACGCCGAATTGGAATTCTGGGGTTTTTGCATGTAGTAGGGTTTTATTTTTTGTTGGGAATGGTGGTTTTGACCCATGGGTTTTTTTTTTTGTGGTGGTAGAACTCTGGTGGTTTTACTATACCACCTATACTTGCATATTTATAATATTTTGTTTCCAAGTAATACAATACAAAAATCATCGATAAAAAAAAGAAATATCATGCAAGTTTTGAAATTACATATTTAAATTATATATTTAATTCATTATAAAATTATATATTTAATTCATATTCAAATCCTATTGATAATGGGACAGATGATAACTGACAATGGATACTATCATCCATTGGATGAGCACAAATCAATGACTTAAGGTGTACTTCGGGCTAAATGTGGGATCTCTAATTTTTTTTTGCAAACTTTCACCAGAAACATGTGTCATTGAACACCGATAGGAAAGAAAGGTTATGGCCCATGGGATGATGAAGTGTCAGGTGACGTGGCATTCGGGTGGCAGAAATCCTATGTATAATGGGACCCACGACAACTAACAAAGGATACTATCATCCGTTGGATGAGCACAAATCAATGACGTGAGGTGTATTTCGGGCAAAATGTGGGAATGATAATTTTTTTTGCAAACTTCTAACGGAAGGCTTCCATAAATGATAAACATTTAATTAAGTATAGTTAAATTCTAAATTTTTAATTGTATACTTAATTAACTGTAATAAGCTCTATTTTAGGCAGAAGTTGAAAAGGATTAAAAAGTCTTCAAAACCAGTCCCGAAAAGTGGCTCGTGTCTGTTGACATGGCTGAAAAATTGCAAAGTCATGGGACCCATGACAACTGACAATAGATACCATCGTCCGTTGGATGAGCATAGATCAATGACTTATGGTGGATTTCGGTCCGAATGTGGGAAGTAAACACATTTGTGAGAACTTCGCCTGGAATTAAACGTTTTACATTTAATTAATTATAATTAAGTCTAAAAAGCTCTATTTCGGGTGGAAGTTGAAAAGGATTAAAAAGACTTCAAAAAAAATCTAGAAAAGTGACTCGAGTCTGGTGATGTGGCCGAAAATGGCAAAAGTCCTAGGACCCACGACAACTAACAACAGATACCATTGTCCATTGGATGAGCACAGATCAATGACTTAGGGTGGATTTTGGCCCGAATGTGGGAAGTAAACACATTTTTTAGAAATTGACCCGAATTGAATGTTTTACATTTAATTAACTATAATTAAGCTCTATTTCGGGCAGAATTTGAAAAAGGATTAAAAAGACTTCAAAAATAGTCCGGAAAAGTGACCCGTCACTAGAATCTAGTGACGTGTCTACTGTCCTTAGAATTTAGGCTGAAGCAATGAATGTTTTGTCCTTCGGCAACGAATAGATATTAATAATAATTTATAAATTTACAACAGGATTCTAGAAATTTTTCCCTTTAGGTATTACTTTTGAACTTTTCAGTGTTTTCAAAATAAGTGACTCATAATCGTATTTCATTTCATGGACAAACTAGTAAATCCAAGGAGTTTCAGAAATGACTACTAGATTAAGGAATGCAACAGAGTCTGTTTGCACCAATCTAGTGAAATAGAAATTTCAGATAAAATCTAGAACACCTACATCCTGTGTTCTTTATTTTTTTGAATCTCATGGTTCAATTTGAGGGTTAGTATTTTCACGCTTGTATCTAGCATTATTTTGAATTATTAACAGTAACAAAGATGGGGAAACTGGGAAGCAGTAGTTCAACAAGAAGCCAAGTGAATAAAAAAATATACCTAACCAAATTGGTTAAAACACCAGGTTTCACTGATGAATACCATGATATTTATGACCCTGCTATCCATAGTGAAAAGCGTATCATATAAATTAGATATGCATTGTCTAATAAAGCATTAGATCCAAGTAGGGGAAAATTTACCATTTTTAACACAATGTTAAAACAAAGAATAAATAAAATTGCATTGTGGGATGCTGGATTGGGAAGCATGGTGCTACCTAAAGTATTCCCTTGCCCTGAATTTATCATGGTCTGCGCCAAAAATTATGATGAAGATAAAAAATAATTGTCAATAAAAATACAAAAGAGGAAGTTCTATCCATAACCGAGTGAGAATTTGCTTGTTTGTTGAACCTAGGGTTTGAAGCACAAAACTCAAATGTCCACATTGACCTAGGAAACCTAGTAGAGAATTATGAGAGTCTCGATCCAAGTCATAAAGATTCATTTATCAGAGCTCTAATAATGCGTGGTACTCTGTTGGATCGGAATCATAAGCCTCCTTATGATTGTAACATTTTTGTTCCATGGGTTCAGGATACTATTTCCTTGCTGACATTTTGCTTGGGATTGGAAAATGATAGGGAAGTGGGTACTAGCCTTCTTGAAATGATTTTTAATATCTATTGTGTAATTTAATGAGTAAGATATAATTTTATTGAGGATGTTGTTCAATCCATGCAAAAACAATTACTAATGATAAAAAAATGTTCCTGTAAGACATTTAGGTTCTCATCCTACTTTTGCTATCTTCTTCTATCCAAGTATCATGCAATATTCAAGACAAACAATCTTCACATTGTGAACTATAAGATTGATGAGAAGACTCAGAACATAATAGAGTGTCCAATATATGAATGGACACCTAAGATAAGGATGCATGATAACAGAAAGAACTACAACCATTTTGTAGACTTCTTTTTGGCACCAATGTATAATGAAATTACAAGCACTCCAATGCCTAGATTGCATGTGTCTTGTAGAGATTGCATTCAACTCAGAAGTCAAATACAATTGGCTGACTGGTGCTTTATGGAAGAATACATTGTGTTAAGGTTTTACGGATCAGCAGTAAAACCCTACAGACTTCCAATACATGTGACAAAGAGTGTATTTGCATTGGAATATGTATGACAGTTGGAGAGAACACATAGGCACTTTCATGGTCATCAAAATAAGAGCATATTTCCTTCCTTGCCTTTCTCATGTGGAGGGTTCACATTTGAGAGAAAAGCATTCAATGTGGCACATGATTTGTTGACAGTTTTTAGCTTTGGTGATGAGGGTCTCTGACAATATGATCCAATCGGTGTAGTTCAAGCAAGGCTTAAGAAAAATGGGAACTCTTCAGCGTTATCTCAACATGAAAGTAAACCATTACTAGAAAAGCTTAAAAATATGGACTCCTCGGATGAGGTAAAAAAAGAGATGGAGAAAATTGCCACTGACAATAACATTTCAACATAAAATTGTCATCACAAATTATGGCATTGCACACACAGAGGACAACAAAGAAGGGCATCCAAAATAGGAGGTCCTACAATTTCTACCAAAAATCTGCTAATCCATCTAACAAATATATTCCCAAAACAATTATGCAAGAATGTACAGACATATTTTGGACTCAAACCAAAATAAATGATTTTTGGACTATGAGGAAGAATCTCGGTGAACCAAAGACCAGTGCAGATTTGAGTCCATCAACAAGGATGTAGAGTTTAGCAAATTGTGGAATATGGAGCATCTTACAACAACATATGAAAAGAGTGATGATGAAAATGAGTATGAGGTTGAGGCCAACAACTACTATAGTCCTTGCAATATTTAGTGGAGTCAATGAGTCCATGAAAGAAACTCTTACATCAAATGTAGATAGTAGATTAAAGGAATTACATGGTAAGGTTGCCAATACTGCAAATTCATTTAATGAATTAACCTCACTAACAACATCTATTGATGGACACATTTTGTCCTTGGAGAACCTAATTTTTTCTTTTGAAAAGGAAAGAGACAAGATCATTTAGAGAGCAAGGAGTCTTAGAGGATTGGTGAGTCCTAGATTGGATTCACTCGGTGTACATAAGAGGGAATGTATGGATATGATTGCTAAGCCCACATCGACATAAGTCAAAGAGAAGGAAACATTTGCACACTTACTGAGTGGACTTATATCCATATCTGATACGTTCAGAACTGACTGTGATACATATTTACAGTTGCTAGACAAGGCTTACCCAAAACTTTTGAAATTGGTCAAGCTCCGGTAAAGTAATCTGTATTCATTAATTCTTTCAAATTCTTTCACCAGTCTTTGGCATTGATGCCAAAGGGGGAGTGTATATAATGTGAAAAATATCAGACAAAAAATATGGGAAGGATACCAGGAAGGAGTGTATTGCTCAGGGGGAGCATACTTCAGGTTGAACCGACAGGGAAGCCTTTTTCACATGAGTGTTGCCATAAATGCCAAAGGGGGAGATTGTTGGCAATTGACACTCATTGGATTCATATGTTGTCATTGATGGAAACATGGCAACATGGTTACTTGGCAACAAGATTCATAAGGAAGATTACACCGACATACACCGGCACTAGGAGGCATTCATCGACAGATACCGACATTGGAGAATCCAGGGTTACACCGGCACCAGCATCCCGCACTTTAGTCAAGCTGACATCAGCCTTGGACCCAAAGGAATTTTTATTTATAAAATCATTTTGTAATTATTGTATAAAGCCAACATTGTATATCTTTTGTAATACATTGCAAGCCAACATAAGGCTTATTGTTTGTAAGGGTATATAGGCTAGTCTGCTAGGTCATTTTGTATATAGTGACATAAGAGAATTATAGCAGAACCGTTTAATGTGAAGTATATGTATGTAGATCATTTGTATGTGGATTTTATATCATGCAATGATTTGTAGATAGTTTGGAAAGAATTCTTGGAGGAGAAGAGATACCAGTAGAAGTGTTCAGGGTTTATAAACCAGTACAGAGAAAAACTATAGCCAAAACTCTTTTTGGCATAGCAAATGCATTTTGTGAGTTCATTATTACTGTTTTATTTCAGCAGAAGCTTGTAGTCAGTGAGACTTTTTTCGTGATGAGCAGTGTGCTCTAGGCAGTGTTCCTTCCTGCATGTGCAGGCCCCCATTTTGTGTAATATCCTTTCATGTGGCTAGTGAACTGATATTGTGGGTCACAAATCCCACCGTGGTTTTTCCTCTTTGAGGTTTTCCACATATAAATTATGTATGTTATGGTGTTCATTTATGTGGATGGTTTATTTGCTTCAAGTTATATGTTTCTTTATTTACAGGGTTATATGTGTATGTTATAAAAGGGTAAAATCATATCTTACCGGCATAACACTAATTCACCCCCCTCTTAGTGTTCTTGGACCCCAACAACTACTACTGATACTAGTTGTCTTGGTGTTGGACAAGGGCAACAACAAAATATCTCTTGCAAGAGGCCACTAGTGTTATATTCTCATACTGTTTAGAATCCTATATCAAGTGCCACTGCCGCTACAAAACTATCATTTGCAGCTTTAGAACAAACCCCTCAAAAGACTATAAAAACTACATATGCAAGTGACAGTGGGACAGGATCAGGAATGGTTGTTGGTACTCCTCATAATGCATTAGTCAAAACCACATGCATAGGTGGAACTGGAGCCTCTGCTATTTCACCTTTCAAACATTCAATTGCTTCAGCAAGCCCAAATTTTCAATTTAGTGATTACTATTAAAAATTTGAACACACAACAAATGCAAATAAAGAAAAAGAGAGAAAATTGCATAGGGTTGCCCTGACTTAAGTTTTAGAGGAACAACCTATAAGGAACAAGGTATTTCCAACATATGACCCACACAAAGATATGATGGAGTTCATGGTTGTTATGCCCCCAAATAAAGATAAAAATCCACCACACAGTTAGATAGATCCCTCTGAATTTCAAGTTAGCACCCTCCAAATGGATTTTTCCAAAGTATAAAATGTGGACAAAATTAGTGTGTCAAAAAGGACTAATGAATTGGTCTACACTTCACTGCTAAAGGTGGAGAGAGAAAAAAATAAATTGGAGAAACAAATAGAAAAGTTACAGGCTGACCTGGCAAACGAAAAAATCAAAGAGGAAAGCAACAAATAACAAGTGCAATGATTTATAGAAAAGGATAAAAAATTAGGGCTCTGCAGCATAAATTGCAGAGCAGAAAAAGATGGAGGCATAATTGAAGGAATTGAGAGAAAAACTGGCTAAAAGTAGTAAAAAATTTGATGATGAAAGAGCCCATTTTAAAAAATTAAACAAAAGTTATGAGTCTACTGCTGCTGAAATAAAAAAAATATAGGACCTATTGGATCATGAGAAGGAAAAAGAAAAACATTTGGAAGAGGAAGTAGAGGAAGAAAGAAAAAAATGTGCACAAATGAAAGAAGACCTGTACAATGCAAATGATAAAATTAAAACTTCGGAGGATGGATTGAAAGATAATATGAAAAATACAATGAAGTATATATAAGAAAAAATTTGGGGGAAAATAATGCAGATGAGTGACAAGTTGTGTGAATGGTTTGAATTGAATGAATATCTGAGATTAATTTATTGCAAAATCAAAGGGCACATTGAGAAGAGCATACATGTTTATTCAAAAGAGGATATGGAAAAACAAATTTTGCAATTAGTCTACAGTACTAGTGATAGATATTTGGCATCCAAGGGAATTAATAGCCGCATTGATGCCATAGTTAAGACATCATCTATCCTTCAAAAATGCCAGAAACTAAGGGAAACATCAGAAGTTATGGATAAAGGTGGCAAAAATATATTGAAGCTGCAAGAAAAGACAACTACTTTGATTAAACTTAGTTTTATGAAGTCCGTTGACCGATCAAATAAATTCATTGGAAAAGAAACTTACAAAAAAAGCATGGAGAAAAAAATGAAGTCTGATTTAGACTTGCTTCCTAAGAACACAACTCCCCAAAGCTTTCTAGAATTCATCAAACCATTTACAACTTTGAATGCGGTATTGGGTGAAACAATGATGTCAAGCCACTCTTCTAAATATGGATTATTGATGAAGTTACAATTTACTTTCCATAGTCTAAAGAATATTGACCTTCCATCAGACGAAGAGTGGAGCACCCTACAAAAATTGACATAGAAATATCAAGAATCATAGTATGTATTGCACAATTTTTCGCTTTTACTCTTAATTTCAAGGCTTTAAGTTTTTTCATTTTAGAATTTGGCATCGCTTGAAATAACTCTTTTTTATGAACAGGAAAAAACCAGCACTCACTATTGCTTATCCAACCTATGAATCTATGATGCACAGTGCAAACCTTTAACCTATAAAGTTGTATTCTCAAATTCTCCCAAGTTTTAACATTTTTGCATTTATCTATTTTTGATTTCTAGGTTTTGGGCACTGCTATTAGATATATTTAATTTGTCATGGCTTGAATTAATATTTAATTTTGAACTCTATTTTTTGAACAGGAGACATGTAGCAGTTGTTAAATTGCTAAATTGCTAATCCGGCCTGTGATGGCCATGTAAATTTGTGCTGAGTTTGTGATACCGATGGCAGTCGGGATGATATATTCAATTTTTCAGTGCCTTAGTAATTGATTTTGATGTTGAGTCCTCACATGTTGCAAATCAACCTGAAGCTTTTGTTGCTCCCTTGTTTCTATAAAAGGGAATTCGGGGTCATTTGCAAAGGGTTCTGAAACTTTGTATTGACTTTTGAATGGAGAATCACATAGAGTGGCGTATTTAATGAATTGTATCATATGGTTATATTTTGAAAGAATTAATGAAAATCTAAGTTCTTAACATGTCTAAGTAAACATCTCTTTATCAATAAACACATTATGGTCTTTTATTTTGCTATTTTAAATCTGGAAATAGAAAGTTGAAAAATATAATTAATGTATACACCTAAAAATGGTTTGAAGATAATTAATTAAATAAGCAATTATTTAATCATCCCCCTTCCCAATTTAATTGAATTCATTAGCAATTTGATTAAATTCCCCCATTTCATCTACTTATTAATAAATCTAAGGATTTATTTAATAAGTTCATTTCAATAGTCCCCTTTGATTAATTAATCCTCCCCCCATTTAATTCATTTCTTCTAATCCCCTAATTAATTAAAACAAATCAATTTATGGGTTGTTGAAAGTTAATTAACCTTTTCCTATTATTTGAATTTTTAAATTCAAATTTCCCACATGCCTCCTAACTTCTAACCACCTAACCTAACCATCCCGTAACCTAACCCATTCCACCTAATCCTGGGTTTAGCTAACCCTATCCTAACCTCCTCATCCTAACCTCCTTATCCCAACCTCCTATGGGTTGGATATTCTCCCCTTGAGACACATGGCACTTATGCCACATGTCTCCTCCCTTGGACACTTGCCCTCTTGTGAGAAATATTCCTTGACACTTGTCACCACAAAGATGATAAGTATCCCTCCCTCTAACGTCTTCTCCAACCTCCTCCAATTTGACCCTTGATATCTTCAGACTCAATCTTGACCATTGATTTCTGCCACCTCACCCATGGCCTTGGAAATCCTATAAGTATCCCCCATTTTGGAACACAAAGGTTCCCATCTCATCTCATTTCAAGCATTGTTATTATAGGCAAATCCCATCTCATCTCATCTCAAGCATTGTTATTATAGGAAGATCCAATCTCATCTCATTTCAAGCATTGTTATTATAGGCATATCCATTCTTGCATATCATTTAAGCATTGATCATCCTCTACAATAATTGATCAATCATATAGCATAATCAATCTCTTATCTAGCTTAATTGCATCATCATATAGCATAATCAATTCATATCATCAGTATAATTAGCTTCTTGGATCAATCTATCCTAACCATGCATTCATCTAGCTTGCACATCATATCATTTTAAATCCTCCATCTTGGTATAGTCAAGTCACTGGGATTGCTCATCTAGATCCGAGAGAAAATATACACTCGCATCTCTTAGGAGGAGATAGGTTGCTTTGTCATGGTTTATCTTTTATTTGATTTCAATTTGCTAACCATGCTTGTAATGATCTATTGAGTGTTTGTGTTGCAACTGCAGGTATCCTACTTCACACACATGACAATTACAAATCAATATTAAATTCTAATTGCAAAAACTTGGCAAACTCATAAAATATCATCAAGTTATCAACCATAATAATATGCTTTCATAAAATGAATGATGAGATACAGTAATAAGATTAATAAATATCAATCTCTTATAGTTTCCATTCCTCCTCATCAAATTTAGAGATTTCTTGATTCTTGTCTATATTTTCTTCACTCCAAGTCTGCATACCTTTGCTGAACTGCATCTCAATGCTACCAGTAGGTCCAATACATGAGTCAATAGTCCCACTAGAACTTTGGTTTGAAGTATTGCCCAAACCTCTTCTTTCACATTTGGACCTCCATATTTTCAGTGCCCCATCGTAAGGAAAAGTGTGGACACCATACCTATATGTATAGATCCTCAAGCGATTTTCCAAATTTTTGTCTAGTTTGTTTCTTAGCTTTGATTTTAGGAACCCCAAAGCACTGAAAACTCTCTCATCTTCCACCGAACCCAATATCATGGTAAGACATAAATCAACAAGCTTGAAATATTCTAGTATTGAATCACGCAACACTAAGTTCTCACCTAGGATTTTCCAAAGCATTGTTACCGATCCCTCTTTGCGAGGGTTCACCATTCTGCCATATTGTTCCCTTATAGTGTATGCAAAACAAGTTGATTTCTCTTTAAGACAAGTTTCATCTAATATTCCCTTTATAGTTACTCCAATCAATTCTTTGGATATGCAAAATTGTTTTATCAAAGTCAGTAGCTTACTTCGAAAATCAACTGCACTGTTGAGGCTCCAATATTGAGGAAACATAATAGACATGGCTTTGAGTAGGTTGTCAGGAGGGAATATGATTCTAATCTGTGAGGATATATCTTAGGAAATTTTCTTCATAGAAGTAGTTACAAACTCAACAATCGTGTCAAAATATTTCCTTGTAACTCTTGCTAGTTGCTTCCTAGGGTGCTTTCCTAGTTCCTCGAGGTCAACTGTGGCATAGAAGTGCATTGGTATCTCAACTCCCTGTACATTGGCACATACCTCCCCGTTTGCACTGATTTATAAAAAGTTATCAGGATTGTTCAAATATGTGTGTCTGCCACTTAACAAATTTTTCATCAGATAGTGTTGGTTGATTTCGATAGAGATTGTCGAGGGCCATGCATGTCAACTTACACAGCATAGCACATTCTGCAATATACAGAGCTCTTTTTTGGTTAACCTTCATAATAATCCTCATTTCCTCTAGCATGGACATAAGAGATGCTAAAGTTAAGAGTGTCTCTAGATTACTTAACCTTCAAAGAAGGTCAGGAAATTTTGGTTGTTCTGATTCATCATGAGTTGTGTGAAATAGTCCAATCAAGGATGGATATTATGAAAAAAATCGATGGCTGGACCATCCAAATAGATGCATCTGGTATCATTATCCTTGAGAAGCTTTTTCCCATCAGTTATTCCATCAACAAAGTATTGAAATTGCATAAATCACTTGGGACTTCGATAAAAGGGTGAGTAGAGCTCTTTGATTATAATTTTAATTTTTTTTACTGGAGCATACTTGATCACAATTTCAAAAGCTAGATTCATTCTATGGGTCATGCAGTGAATTGCAATAATGTAGGGTGCAAAAGAAGTTTCAATCTTTGTACAAAGACCGTTCCTGTGACCTTGCATTACTGAAGCTCCATTTGCTCCAACACATTATTTTTTTGGCAATCGTCATGTCATCCATACCTCTATATTAAATTAAACATCTCTTTACTAGTTGAAATAAATTATCCGCTGTCGCACTATCCTTCATTTTAGCAACAGATAGTAGATGAGGTTGGTGAGCATGATTCTGTAGAGTATAAACATGCATGCATACCCATGAAGTATTATCTACTACCATTACTTCGTCTAAAGAAAATGCAATAAAGTTTGACTCTCTTATTTTTTCCTTTACGTCTTCTTTTTCAACCTCAACAAGACAAATTGCCCATTCCCATCCACTGTTTACTGACCAGTGACTATTAGGATAGTTAGGAACTTTCAAAAAGTGTAATAAACCACTAATTGATGGGAAATTTGTCATAGCACGTCCTCTGCTCAAAATATAAAAAACAACACTTAACTGAACAACTTTTCCCAGTTGTTCTATTTGCATCACTTTTCCAAAACTAGCTTCAATAGAACCTTTAACTCCAACAGGCTTTGTCTGTATTTTCTCATGAAAATAATACTCTTCAGCATTCCTCACATGCTTACATTCCTCCTTTGTTTTCTATCTTATCACTGATTTTTCAACTCTGTCTATCATTTGTTTTTCATAAACTTTACCCATATGCTTTTCTATGGTGTCAAATTTGAGCTACAACCTAATTTACTTGTTATGTTTTCGAGTGCAAACCTTACACCTACATTCTATTGGAGGCTCGCCTTCAATTGGATTCTCCACATGTTCAATGAATGGATACTGTAGACACCTAAAAATGGTCAACGCTTGCGGAGTCATACTTTAACATTTGCGCATTGCCTCATTTTAAGTTTTTGCATCGCATTAACATTTCTCCTATGATTCGCACTTGGTTTTTATCATTTGCGAGCATCGAGTCATTCTTCTGCATTCTTCATCTGTCTCACTCTCGAATTTGGTCTTGTCGACAACACTATCCAGTCATGATTTTAATCGATTCTATCTTATTGCGTCAATGTGCATGCTCATTTGTCATTATTTTGGACATCGTCAATCCTAATTAGGGTTTTGTCCTCCTGTCAATCTTGCGATCGATTTGTCATCGATCGTTGTCCTCTTATCAATCTTGTCGATTTATCATCAATCCTTCAATCTTGTCATTTTAACGATTGATTTGTCATCGATCGTTGTCATGTTCGATCTTGTCATTTTGCGATCAATTTGTCATCGATCGTGGTCATTTTTAATCTTGTCATCTTGCAATCTATTTATCATCAATCCTTGTCCTCTTGTCAATTTTGTCATTTTGCGATCATTTCGCTATCGATCATTGTCTATCTCAATTATGTCAATTTGGATCAATTTGTCATTGTTCCTCGTCAATTGGCGCATCAATTAAATCATTTATCACATTGGTCATTTATCAATCCAAAATCAAATCAAATCGAGTCAATTATATTTCAAGACCTAATTCGTCTTCTAGGGTTTTATGATTTATTCATTTAACCTAATTTGTCATTTCTTCCTCTAGGATTACTAAATTATTTATTAATCCTAGGTCTTCTCATTACAATTAAATCTTTATTTAATTGGCTAATTATTCTTCCTCTTGTAAATTAATTAATAAATGACAAATTATTAATTAATTTACCTAATTTCTTCTAGTTCCTAATTTCCTATTTTTCCATCAATTTCTAATTCCTAATTTTCATCAATTTCAATTTTCTAATTTTCTAAATTTCAAATTCCTCCTATTCATCTCCTAATTCTATGGGAATGACATTTCAATTTGTCATAAATTGTCATAATTGATAATCAATCAATTTTGACATAGGATGTGTCATAATTTGTCATCAATTATCAATCAATCAAATTGTGCATGGAAAGTACATAATTTGTCATATTGATTTGCAATTTCCATTTGAATTGCATCATGCTAATCTTGTCATTTATCCAATTCTTCTATAAATTGGATGATTTTCAATCAAAGCTAATCCGGAATCCCTAATCAAACTATCGAACTTATGCTTCTAGTACTCTTGATCAACAAACCAATATCAATCTTGCTTTCAATTGTATGTTGTGCACTTGTAGGTGAGATCTAAAAATCCATTTGAAGAGGAAAGAAGAACAATGGAGCTGCATGGAAGAAGCATCCAAATCGTCATCTGGTTTGCATGAATATTTGCTTTTGAATGCTTTGTTTTCATGTCTCTATTGAGTGTGCTTAGGATTAGATCATTGCAATGTGTGTGTGGGATTGAGCTAATAATGATTAATATGTCTTTATATATATTGCTTTGATGATTCCTAATTCCGATGCTACAGATACTTTGATGCCCAATTAATTTGAAAATTCCTCACTGACATATCCCACTCCCAATCCTTTTTTGATTTTGGTTGATCTTTTTTTGATTTGGCTTTTTTTCCCCCATCCGTGCATTATCATCTATGGCATTATCACCCAAGTCGATTATATCATTTTGTCTAACTTGGGTATCTACCAGATAATATTCTTCAAGATCATCTTGATTTGAGATATTAGGTTCTCCGCCATCTTCAACCTGCGGTGTAGGTTGTGAATTTTGTACTAGTACTTGTGATGATGTACCTTCCTGATTTTTACCACAATATTTTCCAAAGCCAAAGTACGAAGACAGTCTGCATTTTGTTGGCCTCTCATGTCCTTCCCCACATTCAGGTTTCCTACCCTTCTTCCTGTTCGACATCTCTAATGAAATAAAGGCTGGATAAAAAATATCAATTTGTTGAAGAAGTAATAATAGACTATAAAGTATAATATATGTTTCATTGGCCGTACGACCTACAATCTAGATGTATGAGGTCTTAATCTCTCGACTGACCACTTGACATTGACAGGTCCCCATTGAATAAGAATGAACTCAACAGTGCAAACATATATAGATAAATTTAGAATAATATTATAACACTTCAAAAATATGACCGCTCACCTTTAGGTCACTAGCAGTCGCCAATGCAGTCAATAACAATGATTTTCCTTGGTCTGAAACTTCGCTATTGATCCAAATTCAGAGCCTAGAACCCACCAAATTGTGTAGAGATAGATCTAATCTTTGAATGTATTTATACCAATCCTTATATGGAGAATTTGATGAGAATTTTATATGGTATACAAATATTTGGTGAATCCCGCTTAACTATAACATGACTTATGTAATTTTCAAGGTGATCATGGGTCATCCAAATAATTGGCAAATACAATATAGTTGGTGAAAATTTGGGTGAATGGAGACACACGTCCGCAAAATGCCGGGCGAATTGGGTCCTCCTAGCCAACAAATCTTCATATGCCTATAGGCGAATTATGGTCGTCTATTAAGGCAACCTCAGAGAGTGTAGGTGAAAAAATTAAATTTACCGTGTGTCCACCGTATATTGTATTAGAAAATTCCTCACATAGAAACATTTAATTACATAAAACATATTGCGATCGGGCCATGAATTTGACGGAAATTGATAATGTTCCGGTGACATGGCCACCCCCAATCGGTACAAAATATTCGCCATTTCCTAGGTTGCCGACCTGAAAAATTCGCCATTGGCGAATATTCGCCACTAAAGTAGTCTCTGAAAGATATGAAAGGAAAATAGATTGAATAATTAAAGATGGATTATCTTTAATTAGAATAAAATGTGTGACGATTAAGTAAATATGAGAGTTGAGAATATGGGTGAGATGGAAAGATTAATTTTTCAAGAGATTGCCATATGAAAGGGGGGAGATTATTTTGGCAACAAATATTATTGTATAGATAATATCATCATGAGATATACATTCTCCACAAGAGTACCATTAGAGTATTTAAACCTTAATAATTGATTAAAAAGATAGTTTGTATATTTTTAGGGCAAAATGGCTAAATGCATTTCTAAAAGGATGTGATGGTCTGAAGCGCTCCATTATATTTATAAAAGGGAAATCAGGACCGAGATAAGGGGAGAATAGAATAAGGGACATCATCATTTTTTTTGTAATATAAAAATAAGAAACCAATAATATTAGAGAAGCTATACCATCAACCTATTTTCATTTCTATCTGGTGTAAAGGATTATTGTGAATGCTTTCTAATCCGAGCTTGTTAATTTGATTCTAAGAAATCAAAGACTACTAAAAATCTTGCTGCATACAGTGGTTATTTTATTATTTCTAGTCTGCTACATTATTGTGTGGAGTGAACAAGAGAAATTATATTCTTGGATTGATTACTGTGTGTCTCTTTCTAGGAAAGATTAAAATTTCCTGCATAGTATTTGTCATGATGAAATTTAATCACTAAGTGTAGAAGAATTAACAACAGATGGCATTTTTTCAAAACTGTCTAACAAGGAGAATATAGGGAAATAAATTCATAAGAATCTGAGCCCAATAGGTGAAGAAGGCATTGGTCAGAATTATACACTTATAAAATCAAGAAAATTAGTTAATTATATTTCATTTTCAGTTTTATGCAAGTAAGAGATAGGAGTAGGGTTAGAAGTAAAATTAATCTATTCCAAAATTTCATGCCATTCTAAGATAGAGATAAAAGTTAAACTAAAGAAAGATTAAATCTGCATAGTTGAAAGGTGCACCCGCCTAGGTTTAGTAGAGCCTGAAGAGTAGGGAATTACATTCACATTGATTAATTCTATCAGTTGGCCAGAGTTGAGTGTTGAACCTGTTGAGCACTATTTTTGAAAAAAAAAATAAAATAAAAAATAATAATGTATGTTTCCATAAGCGTGAAGACTAATGGATATTTCGGCCAGTAAACTGTATCGAGCACTGCAGAGGAAGTTTCATCGAAAGAGTGTTTTCATCGACACAGGGCATATAAAGCACTAAGCAAAGGTATTTCGGCAAAAAGTTACCTTCGATGAACGCAGGAAACCGCTCATCGATACTCCAAGTTTCATCGAAAAGGTAAAAGCAAAAAGTGATAAAGGCAAAAGGGTGATTTCGAAGGAATGTCATTACCGAAGAAACTCAAAAGGCATTCATCGAAATGCAAGTTTTCATCGATGAACGTAGTGTCGAACAAAAGTAAGGCTGTTTCATCGATAAAGAAAGATATCGATGAAAAAGGGATATCGATGAACACGCATAAGCCTACACCGAAGAAAGAAACTCATCGAAAGTATGACATCGATGAAACTTGCGAGCGACTTATCGAAAAAGGGGTCTATCGATGAAAGAGTGATTTCGATGAGTCTTAAAAGCGGCCTCTCGACATGAGCTGTTCACCGAAACAATTGTATCGAAGAAAATGAGCTTTTGATGGAAGGTTTAAACACTCGGCCGAAGACAAGGGTTTCATCGATGACTTGAAATGTGCGCACTTTGAGCGAACTGTACTTCCCGCGAAAGAGTTAAAGGCCCAATTGAAAAGTGTCACATCTGCAATTAAGTTTAAACACTTGAGTAGCCGTTGTAGATGCAGAACATTAACTGTGCACAAGTTGCCCATTCGATTACAGTTGAACTGAGTGAATTTTTGTAAGAATCAGATCGATGCTAAAAGATTGAAAGCTGCGAAGAACCTGCAGAAACTTGCAAGCGATAACCAGAGAAGTTGAGCATTCACCAAGTAAGTGTTGTCTCTCTTATTTTACTGTGACTATGGAACCTTCATCTTCCTCTTCTAAAAAGAGTAGGAAAGGAAAAGAGTTGAACCCTGAAGAGAAGCCCAAAAGACAAAAGAAAGAAGGGAGAGCTTTGACTCAGGACTTATTAGACCAGTGTCCATCGTCTAGTGTAAGGTCAAAAAAGATCAAAAGTGAAGAAGAAGGATTAGAAGACAGATTTGAAAATTTAGGAGACATTTGGACTGAGATAAGAGGGCATGAGCTATTTTTATTTGGCTACAAAAGAAGGGATGCATCTGAGCCCATAAATAATCTATGGAAGAAGAACTTAGGCAAATTAGTAGTCCCAAATGTGTTTGTGGACGTAGAATTAATGAAAGCCCTGGTAGATTGTTACAACCCAAGAACCAAAACCATATGTGATTATAGAGGGAACACATTAGTAGTGATTAATAAGCAGACTATTGATATGGTTTTTGATTTGGACTGGGAAGTAGAGGAGACTATCGATATGAAGAAACTTTCACAGGAATTCTTTAGTTTGGAAAATATCTACAGGACTTGGAGGCTACCTGTTCATAGGCCAAAAGTGGGTGGGTCATTTGTTCAGTTTGGCAAAGATGACAAGGTGCCATTTGATGTCAACCACTTCCATCCATATTTCAAGTATACGTATTATGCTGCAGCCCAAGTACTAGGCCTAGAGGCTCATCCACTCATGGATAGTGGGGTTATGGTTCTATGTGCTGATATACAATCAAAAGACCCTAGGTCATTTGATTTTGCCACTTATGTTGCAGATGCCTTGAACCATGGGCTGGAAAAATTGAAAGGAGACCTTGTGAATATTCACTTTTCATTATACTCCATGTTAATGCATATTCTTCTCTATTGTGGACAAGAAATTAACTTCTGGCCAGAAGAGTTCAGCATTAGGTCTTATGATAAGAATGGTCTGAAGAAGCCGGTTCAGTTGTGGGTATCAGCATGGGACCAGAGGTTTATGAATAACCAATATTGGCATTTTCAAGAATACTTTGTGAAACCTCTCAGTGCGGCTTTTGGACAGCACAGGGATTATACTTTGTCCCCTGAAATCAAGAGGTTCCTCAGGCCAAAGGATTTCTCTCCAGAATCACAGATTGAACATAATTGGGGTGATTGGTATTGCCATGATAATCACACAGAAATAAGGGTATTTGGATTTGAAGGACAACCCCACATGCTTCCAATTACGGTACCAAACAGAGTGGCTAGCTTGGAGATTATAAGGCAATTGTCTATTGCCAGTGCTAAACATTTAACTGATTTTGGTAAACAATCTATTGTTCCAGGTTTATTAGTTTTCTCTGATTTCATTGTCAAAAGTTCAAAGAGTTATTATTTATTACAGAATAAATTAGATTACTATGGCATGACTCTAGGTGAGCCTAGGGAGAATTTTGATCCTGAAAGATATATAAGAGCTGCCAGAGCCTCACAGAAACTCAGAGCTGGGATACATATGGCCAAAATGCCAGACGACCTAATTAAGAACCTTGAAAGAGAGGAGGCCAAAGCTTTGAGAGAAAAGAGTGAATTGGTTTGGAAGGCTTACAAGTGGAAGAGGGTGAGAGGAATGATAGATGGGAACCTAATTGGAGATCTCCAAGACCCTCTAGAAGTAGCTAAAAGGCTGCTTCAACATGAAGCAGAAGTCATGCATAGGGTTCCTTCACAATTCCTTCACTTCATTAATACTGAGAAGGACAGTCAACCCCTAGCTCACATGTCACCAAAATCAACCGCCAGTAGTATCCCACCTGATTCTCCTAGAGAGGATTATCCTCCTGGTTTCGAAATAGAAATGAACATGGACACAGGAGAAATCAACATCAAGGATGTTGTTGACATAAGAATGGATGAGCATGAGGACTTCGTTGCTGATGATGGATTCGCCTCCTCTAGGGAATTCCTTTCATTTTTATACCAGTACAAAGGGGATCATGTCAAATGAAGCATGGCTGGAAGACCAGAGGAGGAGCAGATGAAGAGATTACAGGATGAAATTGATGTCCTCATGAAAGACATGACTCCTGAAAAGGGGAGGAGATTATTAAAAGAGGCTGGTGTAATCATCTTCTCTAGTTGGGATATCAATTCAACACTCTTATTTGATGGCTTCCTGAAAAAACAAGATTTGAATCAACAAGTGTTGCCCCAGGAGATAGACAAACTGTTCCTAGGCTCCGGATATGATCCAGACAAGAAAGCTCTCCTACAGTGGGCACTATATCCAAAGGGGAAGAGGCCTATCATTGTGGATATAGAAGAAACCTTTGGGCATCTCACGGTTCATCAGGTTGGAAAGACTGATCCTAGGGTCACTGCAAAGCTCAACCTGGATGTTGCAAGATTGAACTTGGACCAGACAGAGTTTTTGGTCAGAGAGAACGTTACATATAAAGGACTATATGAAAAATCCAAGGAGGAAAATCAGAAGCTGCAGGCAAAGATATTGCAATTAGAGACGGGGACTGCTATCAACGAATACACCTCATACCCCGCAGGATGCAGCTTGGATGATGTCTCTGATGCTCTGTACTGGAAGTATCAGGTAGAAAAGGCCAATAAACGCACAGACAATGTCCAACAAAAGATGGACAAACTGGTCAACGACATTATAGGACATCGGTTTAACACCATGCTCTTACAGGTCGAACCATATTGGACAGTTTACAATGGAATGATAAAAGCGCTAACAGAGCATGAACGGTTAAGAGCACGATTGCAGGAAGTACTGAGCAATGTCGATACCATGTCACCAGAGGAAAAGGCTGAGGGAAACGCGTATATGGACAATCATGTCAAACTCGAGGATACGCTGAGGAGAGACTTAAAAGAATTAGATGATGATAAACCCATTGGAATGCCTTCCATCTACAAGGAAGGAGAGGTGATATCCTTGGAGGATCTGTGAAAAGAACTCATCAGCGTCAGGGATTGGGCCTTGTTAGAGATTTATTGGAGTAAGGATATGGCCCCTACTGTCAACCAGATAATATTCAAGTATCTGTCGCTGGGGGATGAATTGAAGAAGCAAACTCCTCGAATCAAAACATTCAAAGACGATGATTACATTCATCATTTGGGGCTCTTAAATCTCTTTTTACTTAAGTTTAGAAATATCCAAAGTTAATGATTAATATTGTAAAGGGTCGTGTCTCTTCGTGAAGAGTTTTCATCCTCATATATATATGAGAATGATTTTTGTAATGTAGGGGGAGATATTAATAGGATTAAGAGCGAAAGAACGACAACCTGTAAGTCTTCGGTGTACGAACTATAATGGAACACAAATCTTGATCAATTGTTTCCCTGCATGTGTGTTGTGGATTATTTCATTTTCTTTTGGCAATCGTCTGTGATATTGTCTGATAAAGATAAGGTTATTCATGTTCTTAAGATCAAATCTATGCTTTATGTTATAATGTTGCAACAAAAGTTTTGCTTGCGGATTGTAATTGTTCCTTGCAAAGTTTAATTGACTGGTCCCTTAAGGGTAGGGTTAAATTCACTCAATCAGCATATAATACAAGCATTCATTTGGTTTTAACAGAAATAGTAACTGACAGGTTCATAAGGGATGAATTAAAAACTGTCTCACAGATTTGCACCATAAGTCCTGAAGAAAATTGTAATGACTCTGCAACCCAATTAACGAAGAAGGCACTGGCTAAATTACAAATTACCCTCATCATTTCTTCATTTTGACAGCTATAGAAGTAATTAAGAAACATAAAGCAAACAATTATCATAACAACAATCTTGAACTCATCTGCTATATCTCCATTCAAGGAACTCATGCCATTTCAAGATCAGGAGATATCAGATTGGGATAACATATCTGCTATAAAAAGCACTATTTATTGGAGACATTCAGTGAATAGGTATACCCGCCTAGGTCCTGCAGAGCCTAAAGTGAGAGAGTAAGCAACCAAACAGGTTCACTCTACATGTTGGCCAAGTCCATTGGAGGGTTTGACCATAGGGACTGGCATTTCCTTAGAACCTATCCAATCTGTTGATTTGAGACCCAACAGAACCTAAACATAAGGCTTGACATACCTTTAGGGTTTAGAAACCTGCAATTTTGAGATCCAACACCTACCATAATATTTTATAATTTATCAATAATTTGAAGTGCTCAAATTTCAGGCCTCCTTGGCACTTTTGGGAAGAGGGGAGTTTTTTTGGCTTTGATTGTGTTTTTTCCATGACATGGCCGCTTATTTGTTCAATTTGACTTCTTCGACAATGTACCCTAGTTAGCTCTAGTTCTTTCAATTTTGTCTATAGGCGGCTCTTTTTTGCCATAACTTGGGCATAGGGTATCAAAATTTTGTGAGTCCTGTATCGTTGGAAATCTATTTTCATGGTCTTTTAAATCTTGCTAACAATTTCCTCCCATTTTGATGTTGATACATTTCATCATTTGTCAAAGTTAGATATAATTGTTTTACTCTCAAGTTGGTATTTTTTTGTCATTTCTTCAATATTTCATGATCCTTGTGGCATTTAAAAGGTCTCTCAGACATCTTCATTTCTATCCATGCACTTTTCTAGATTTATTGTAGGTACATTTCATTCTATTAGTTGTGTTTAGACATTATGGATAATTACTTGGTTGGTTTGGCTCCTAGAAATATTCTATTTGTGTTGGATGACTTCACTTGGGCTATTTTACATGTATTTCCAACACTTTGGCCTATTTGGTCATTTTAAGCATCATTCACATGCACTTCTATATTTGTAGATGCATTGAGATAAAGTGCCACTCTTTTGTATGATTTTGGGGGTTTCACACAACTTGTTGTGCCTTGTTGCACTCACACTATTTTATAAAGTGCCATAGGGGGTTGTGTAGTGCCTTTTATTTTTCTATCACACCTTTTTCAAGTGAGTGTTCCTTCAAGATGACATTGAATCCTAGTGATTCTTGTCCCATGTGTGTATGCATTGGCTTGCATGCCCTTTTTTAGTTGTAATTACATCCTTGTGCATGCTTAGATGTTTGTTCTCCTTCATGCACTATATGGTGCCACATAGTTTCAGTGGACCTATCATGCCTCTCCCTTGGAAACATTATGGGGGTTTATACTATTGGTCCTAATGCTTCATTGGCTTCACTTTGGAGTGAGCTACGCATATAGTATGTGTTCCTATGTAGTAAGTGGATGCAACACTTGATCACTCGTGCATTTCGATGAGATGGAGCGCTTATGATATAAACACTCTTGAATTCTAGTTTTGTGGAGGAAACCTTCCATCCTCAACTCATCAATGTTTTTTATACTCTTGGAACTTGTATTTTAATCTAGCAATTTATTTTTGCATAGTTTAGTAGTATCATTGGGGTCACTCATGGAGATTCATGTTCCATATATATCTTTGTCTGACAGATGTTTTTACTTTGTTTTCCATCTAATCATTGTTTCAGAATTGTCAATGGGAGAACTTGTACAAATTTTTGTCTACTTGATCTTGATCATCATTCTATATTTAGAGGAGGCTCTCCATTTTAGCACTATAGCAGTCTTTTTTCTTGACACTTGTTTGCATATTCTTCATGCTTCAAAAGAGGTTCTTCATGTTCCTATTCCATTTGTGAAATTGTTTTTGAGGCTTCTTAGTCCTTAATTATTTTACTCTCTTTTGGATAGGATTTTTCTCCAACCGTGTTTTTCTCATTTTCTCTAGCCGTGAGAGATATTTTTCATTTGTACATGGATACCTCATCAAACCTTGGCTATTGGGACCTATCATTTACATTCCATGCATTTGCATTATATTTTTTTTAGCTACTCCCTAAGTTGTACTCTAGGGGGAGTGCTAGAGTAATTAGGTCTTCCTATAATATATTTCACTTAAGCTAAACTTAGTGTGTTTTTTCTATCTATAGCTTTTGATTTTTGAAGCTTTTGATTCTTTCACGGAACATGACAAAGAGAGGGGGACCAGTCCGAAACTTCAAAAACAATTATTAATGAATTTATTCAATATCATCACTTTAATAATCAACACATCCAAAAATACACATGAACACCAAATATACATGGAAAACCCAAACAAGGAAAAACCATGGTGAGAATCTAACTCACAATATGAATAACAATGTTTATAACTTTTTAGTCTTATAGCAAAAAAGCACCAACACTTGAAGGACTTACAGAGCTAAGGTGCACTACCTTAGGCAAGATACAAAGGACTTGTGTAGCTGAAGAAAACTTCTTCACGATAACATACAAACTACTGTTAAAGGACCCAATGTTAATCAACAATGAATGAAGTAGTTGAACTAAAATTGAGAAGTATTCTCTTGATTATGAAATTGTTCTTGAATAGTAATGAAGTGACCAATAACATGGAAAACATCTTTGACAATGTCCATTGTCACAACACTCTATCTGGTAGAATATATCAACTTCAAATCTCTTTCCAAATTGACTTTTGCATCACCACAAACTCAAATCTGCATGCAAATAATTTGCATACACTTCTCACAAAATTACTTCTCATCCATACTCAATTCATCCTTCCGCACATCTTATATATGAGATATAACATTGAAATCCTAAAAAAGGGTTGAACACAACAATATTACATAAAATAAGCCACTTGGACCAAAAATACTTAGGTCAGTCCACTCTAGGAGAAAGAGGGAACCAAAACATATCATAATACATCCCATGAACAATCTGACAATCCACACACGCTAACACATATTCCAAAAGACATTACAAAGCATAACATATAGATATAATCAACTAGTCGACCACATAACCACTTCCAATGTAAAATACTCCATGTAGATCTCCATAAGCCAAAATGAAACCCAAATAATCACCTCAACAAATCTTCTAGCACATATCCAGACCAAATGAATATGATCCACTAAACCACAATGCAATAATTAACATATTCAAAGGGCACCAACAAATTTATAGACCACCCTAAATATAGGATGTCACAACCAACACCAAAAGAGTATCCAGACCAAACTCTATCTAAATAACCAAGGTTTGACAAAGCATATCCAAACCAATATCCATCTGGATAACCAGGTTTGACATCAATGACAACCATACAAGCTCATGCTTCTAACAATTGTAACATTATTGTTCATTTAGTTATTGTGATATTTGCATAATCAATATGACTCATATTTCTAAATCAATCTTTTAGCCTCCATAACGTGGCTCTATCTTTCTATGTGACATATGTTTGATTATAGGTGATTCTTGGGAGTTGTAGAGTTATGGGACCAACTCCAACATATTGATATATTATTTTAGCTTAACTTACTAAGAAAGTGATATATATGTTTTGAACTTAAAAATAATAGAAGCTAATAAAATGAGGTTTTAAAGTACATTTTATGTTTGTATTTTATTAGAAACACTAAAAAATTATTTGAATGTAGATTTTTATAAAATTCACATTATAATTTAGTTGTTGATAAAATATTTAAAAAAGAGGTTAAGTGAGACTTCACTCTTTAGATAATAAAATTAATTTTTTTCCATCATTTTTTTTGTATTTATAACTTAAAAATTTAGTGTGCGAGTGAAATTTTTCCCCATTTTGATCAATTTACCTTTAAAAATAAATCCTAAAATTTGTTGGGTATTGAAAACATAACTATTTCAATAGGACAATATTTATACCATGTCAACATAGAATCTCTTTTGCAGTGCATCATATATTTTTATTTTTGATAAACTGTAATATTTTTTCTTGACAAGACAATCATTCTTATTATTGGTGTTGATGACCTACTTTTCTAATAATAATAATAATAATAATAATAATTATAGTAATCATAATAATAATAATAATAAGGATTAATTGTTTAAAACTACGTTTATCAATATACAAAAATGTATTTTAGTTTATTTTTGAATGATATTTATATGAGTTGAAGTTATGAGAACATCCATTTTTTTGAATATATATATTTTCAGTTGGCTCTAAGTGATGCTACATTTGTATTTGCTGGACATTTATAATTAAAAAATGTGTATTAGCCACAATTTAGCTAGAATGAATCTAGCTAAACTATACTTGACCAAAATTCACTTTTATTTGGAAATGGTTTAATTCATTTGTATTGATAAGTTGGCTTGAAGTGTGATACAAGTTTGAACATTCACTCATTAAGACCTCAAGAGATATTTTAGCTGGAAATGCCTTCAAAACCATCCATGGGTTGTACAAAGGATAGAAAAAATATAGTAAAAAATGGGGAGTTTCAACTAATCTCTTCAAGGATGCTATAGGTGAAATTAGGGATTTAATGATTTAGTTGTCGAGAAGAAATTTATTCAAGAGAATGTATGCTAAGAGAGATAAATCGAGGCTTGTACATAATTCTTGGGGCCTAGATATGGTGAAGGTAAATAATCCCTAACTATTTCCTTGCAATTGAAATTATTGAGAGGGCTTATAAGTGCCATATTGAAAAGATTCAAGAGAGAAATGATTTAGATGGGAATCTTATTTTCACACTAAATAGATAGATAATTTAAAAGGTTTTCGATCCAACACCCAAGACAAGGGTATAATTCAAATTGACAAACCTGACTTTCTTGTACAAGGACATGAGTTATTACATGGGGGTTAAGCCACCTCAATTTGGGTTGCCAACTTAATAATGATTCATGTAATAAAATAGTTATTCTAAATGAAGAGAATGAACCTTTGAAGGCAAATGAGTTTATGGTATATTTTTAAGGCACATTTCAAGCTTTTAACTAGGCCATTGGATATGAAATTGGAAACAATATGCTTTAAGAAACTTTAATATTTCTTGCAAATAATTAAAATCCTCACAAGAATACACTTTAAGATTTTGGAGATTATTTTGTAAGAGAAAATGATTACGATATTTTTTACTTTAGGAATATAAGTCCCCTAAAATATTTAGAAGATATTTAGTCCTTTCTTATTTGGATACCTTGGTGGGAGAGTGGGGTAACAAGATAGGGATTTTAGTATCTATCTCTAAATATCCCAACCAGTTGAGTTAAATTAGTGAAATCAGAATAAAGAGGCTGATAGGTTGGCTGCCATTGGTTCATAGTATGACATTCCAAATGTGGTAAGGAATGTAGAAACACAACAAAATGTAAATGTGGTTGTAAGGTCATCAGTACTAGATAACAACATAAATTGGTGAGTATTTTATAGTGATGAACAAATTGTTAACTTTCTAATTGAGGAAGCTGATTTTGCAGCTGGGAATCAACAAAAATTGTAGTAATAGGATTATGATTAGATCTTACAATTGAATTCAAACAAGGTATTAAAGGGTTTAGTGACTTTGAAATACATTTTCAATACTGATGATCAAGTAAGGAGGGAGAAAACCAATATTATAGTAAAGGAGGAGCACTATGAACCCATTGATATTTTTAGAGATAAGTTTTTGAAAATTGGCAAGGTATGTACTGGAAAGGAAAAATATGATTTTTTTGTTTTGTCAAGAATATAATGATGTTTTTGCATGGGAATATGGGGACCTAAAATTTTTGAACCATGAGTTAGCTCAACATACTATTGGGTTGGAACCCAATGCAAAACTATAAGACAAATGCAGATAAGTTGGAACACCTCATGAAAGAAGAGTTGAATAAGTTGATCCAATGTAATATTATTTTCCCCATTAGGAACACATCTTGGGTTTCAAATTTGGTACATGTGAGGAAAAATAATGGAGAAATTAAATTATGTGTTGATTTTAGGGACCTTAATGGAGTGTCACTCAAGGATCACTATTTGCTGCCCTCAATAGAATTAATTTTGCAAGTTGTTTCAAGTTCTGACAATTTCATTGTTAGATGGTTATTTAGGATACAACCAAATTTTGGTAAATGAAGAAGATCAATACAAGTTTGCCTTTACCACCAAATGGGGAACCAAGGCTTATAGGAAGATGTCATTTGGGTTGTCAAATGCTGATGCAACTTTCCAAAGAGCCATGGATATGGCCTTTTAGGGTCTCATGAACAAGTTTGTATTGGTCTACCTTGATGACAATATTATTTTTTCAAAAAATACAAATGATCAATTTAGCCATTTGAGACAAATCTTTGAGAGTTGCAAGGAATATGTTGATTCTCTCAATCCCAAGAAGTGCATATTTGTTGTCCATGAAGGTAAACTTCTTGGTCATAAAGTTTTAAAACTAGACATTACAATAGATCTTGAAAGAGTAAGTGCGATCTTAGCCTTACCTTTACCTACTCACAAGAAGGGTTTGAAAAGATTCCTAGGAAGAATAAATTTTGTTAGAAGGTTTATTCCTAACATTGAAGCTCTCTTGAAGCCCATAACAACTATGTTAAGAAAGGATGCACATTTCAATTGGTCAAGATAAGCTAAGTAGAGCTTTGAAGAGATCAAAAAATCCATAGCAACACCACCAATCATTGTAAATCTAACATTTGACAAAAGATTTCATAATAAAATACATTTTAAAGTATCGACACAATCTCAACTATGTTGGTGTAGAAGAATGAATATGGAATAGAGCAACCAATAGCCTTTTTTAGCCAAGGTTTGGAAGGTTACGAGTTAAATTAAACATTTGTTGAAAAAAATGCTCTAGCTATGATTAAAAGTATTAAAAATTTAGACATTTTATTTCAAATAATAAGATCAATCTTATGGTTTCTCACCCAAGAATCAAGGAATTTTTTTTTGAGTAGAGATTTGAATGATAAGAGAGCTAGTTGGATAACCAAAGTCATGGAATATGATGTAGAAATCAAGGTTAAAAATTTGTTAAGAGACAATTGATTATGTGTTGATTGGTAATCTATAGAAAAACAAAGAGATTAAAGAAGTTGTCCTTGTGATCAATAATGAAGACCAAAGTGCTGTAGTAGTCCCTCCTTCAAGTTGGATTCATGAAATGATGCACTTTCTCTAGATAGGTGAATGTCCACAAGGATTAAACAATAAAAAGAAAAGGTATTATAGACTTCAAGCCATTCCTTATGTAATTTTAGATTTGGAATTTTATATAGGAAGAAATTTCATGGAGTTTAATTGAGATGTATAGAAGCTAATCAAATTGGCAAAGTGCTTAAGGAATTCCATGATGGGTAGCTGGTGGTCACTTTGCACCAAAGACAACAACTCTTATAATCATTAAAGCTAGTTACTATTTGCCTAATTTATACAAGGATGCCTATGCATGGGTAAGAAAATGCAAGAAATGTGCTATATTTAGAGGAAAATAGAAGCTAGAAACTCTACCATTGCATCCATTTCAAGCTAAACAACCATTCACAAAGTGGGGTCTTGATTTCATTGGACCCATAAACCCACCTTTTAGTACATGAAACAAGTAGATATTGATAGCCAAATTGACTATTTCACCAAATGGACAAAGGTTGTAGCATTGAAGGAGGCAAAGGAAAGTGCAGTTCTAAACTTTTATGAGGACATAGTAGCAAGGTTTGGTACCCCTTTATCCATTATTTTAGACAATTCATTGGATTTTGTGGGCATATGAATAACTATGTGGGCTATTAAAAATGATCTCTTTTTTAGTACTTCATCCAATTACTATCCATAAGGTAATGGACAAGCTAAGTCTACTAACAAAAATCTAATTAGGATCATCAAGAGGATAGTTGAAGACAATTAGAGGACTTGGCACAATAAACTATAACTTTCCTTATGGACTAATAGAATTACTCTAAAGAGGTCTACAAGTAATTATCCTTATGTTCTTGTTTATGTAAAAGAGGCAAGGTTACCTATTTCAGTTAAATTATCAACTCTAAGCCCAATCAAAGAGTTGGAAATGATGGAAGAGCCAATGGAAGTATGACTTGTAGAGTTGATGGAGTTGGAAGAAATAAGAAGATAAGCACTTAACAAATCTAGAGATCCATCAAGCATATATAAAGAGGACATTTGACTAGAAGGAAGTCCCAAGAGCTTTCAATGAAGGAGATCTACATCTCAAATGGGATGAGCTAAAAAGTAGACCCAAAAAGAATACTAAATTTGATTCTATGTGGAGGGGTCCTTTCATGACCACAAAATGCAAGCCACATAATACCTTTCAGATGTCAAATCTTGAAGGAGAAGAGCTACCAATTCTGGTCAATGGGATTCATCTCAAGCTTTTCTATTTAGGTGATGTTTTCAAATTGTATCATAATAAGATAGGTTTCCCTTTTCCATAAGTGTTGATGCACATTGTTTTGTGTGTTGTTCTTCTCTCTAAGTGCTAGTGCACACATTTTGTTTCAGTTCTTTCCTTTTCCTAAGTGCTATTACAAATTTTTTTAGTTTACTTGATAGGTTGTTGATTTTGTTCAATGTTTCTACAATTGAGTTTGTCTGATCTAAGTTCTTTTCAAGTCAAATACTGAGACTCTATGCCTAATGGACCATAATGCTACTAGGTACTAGGGAAATAAAAGTTTAAAAAAAGCACAATCTTTAACGTGGCATGCTAGGGTTTCAATGAACTTTACTTTAAGTTTGTGTTCTATCTTGTATTTTACCATAATAATGAAGGTATTTATAAAGAAGAATTATATGCAAGTTTTTTCACACCTCTATTACACCACCATAGGCTCACCAAGAAGAAACAAAGAATTCATGCATAGATCAATACGTGTGGAAGAGCAGTCTCAAAGGTGCAAAGAGAAGTTGAGGAATAGTTTCAAGAGAGTATTGAACATAAATCATGATGAAGAGGAACATAGAGATATTTATGCAAGTTATTAAGAACACTTCAACCATTTCATGTAAATATGAAGTATACTTCAAATATTTTTTCTTGACTACATTCACACCTCCTTTGTATTTCAAGAGAGAAAAAATATATTTGTATGTATATCAAGGGTTTTTGATTCTTTGGTTATAAGTTTAAAAGCTATGATTAATGAAATAATATATCTTCCTTATTGAGGACTGTCAAAGGGAAGCACAATGAGACTTCTCACAAGCATACAAACATCACCATTAGGTTACGATTTTGCAATAATAGGTATTTTCATAAATAAACTAGCCATGAGAGGAGAAAGATACATTGCAAGACCATATTAGAGAGTGAAAGCTAGCCTCAACCAAAACTAGCAGTCAAGAAGATTCAAGTTTATTAGAGAGTCAAAGCTAGCCTCAACCAAAACATCATATAAAAAACAATGAAAGGATGCACTAAGAATTTGTTTTTATTTTTCAATACAAGACAACTTCTATAGCAGTCATTAAAATGCAATCACAAATACAAACCCTAAAGACAATAAAAGATGATAAAGCTGCATATCCTAGCAGTAAGGATGCAATCCATTAAGTTTCATAGAGTAGTCATTGTAAAAGAGTTGATCTAGGAATCCAAGGAGGTTTCAATGTTGATTTCAGAGACAAGGTGAAGGCATTGAGTAGATAGTCCATCAAAAATTGATGACAATCCAAGCACATGAATCTGATTAAAGAATGCAACTATATAGGTGGACATATGACAATTCCCTCACAAAGAATAAATGATAAGTGAGTTGCAATCCTATCATGCCAACATAGTGCCTTTCTCATAGAGAAGAGATGCAACCAAATTGTGATAAATAATTTTCAAGGCAGTCATATACAATTATAACAATGAAGAGGTCT
Organism: Cryptomeria japonica; assembly: GCF_030272615.1. Classification (NCBI taxonomy): domain Eukaryota; kingdom Viridiplantae; phylum Streptophyta; class Pinopsida; order Cupressales; family Cupressaceae; genus Cryptomeria; species Cryptomeria japonica. The sequence continues at coordinate 380,303,338 of NC_081413.1, forward strand.
ATGTCAATGCATATAGATGGTAGGCTAAAGCCAAAGAGAAATGATTAGTCACTGCTTGCAAATAAAAAAAATAGTGGATAGTCCAAGTAAGAAAAATAACAAAATCATTGAACACAATAATCTATTTGACATTTAAAATCATGTGCATGAAATTATTTCAATAGTGAGAAGAGACCCCTTCAAACTTAGTGATTGATGGAAGAATTGAAAGGTACACAAATATTAGACACATAGGATAGCTATATGATCTTGATAATCAAATCATAATGAAAGATCTAAGACTAAGAATCCAATGACAAGAGAATAGTAACAAATGAACAGAGGGAAGAATACAGTCAGGTGGAGCTCTTTAGTCTAAACAAGAAGGATTTCATGATAGTTTCAAAGGAAAAGGCAAATGTTCTAGGTCTTAGAATTTTATAATAGTCATGTTTTGAGACAAGTTTTGGGCCCACAACCTTTAGTTTACATCAATTTGAAGCACCTTTTTGTATGATTTTTTAATCTCATTCAAAGTAAAGAGATAAATTTATGCAAGTTTGAGATAAAACCAAGTTTAGAGACACTAGTTCATGCTAAGTTCAGGAATGAAAGAAGTAGTTCATCATCGGTCACGTCTTTTAGTTAAGAAGAAGATTATTTCACATAAAACTTCTCCTGTATCTTATTTCTCTTTTAGTTCTTTCTTTTTCTTGCAATATACAAGAAGAAGAAGAATTGTAACTCATATTTTCTCAAATAATTTAAGTTTAAAGTAGTTTTACATTGTAATAACAACTCCTTTCAAATTCAATAAAGAAGCAACATTATTTCTTAGATTGTAGTGTCGTAAATTGTACGCACTTGCTAAAGCAGTACAATTTCACACCTAGTTTAGCACCCGCCTTGGCGCAATTTGCATTTTGCATTGCATTTCCCCTTTAGCACTTAATTAATCAAATTAATTAGGTCTAAAGGTTCTATTTCATCATCTTCCACATCATAAAGTTGGGCCCTTTCATTAAAGTGTGCCCCTTTCATTTTATTCCTCCAATACATCATTTAATCAAAAACCCTAATTAGGTCCTATTTTGAACTTGGGGGCTTGATTTCGGGGGTCAAAACATCTCAAAATCACCTGTAACTTCGGGATTCGCTCTAAAATCATCATATTCAACGGCCCTGAAAATTTGGTGAAAAGTTGTCGGGACTGTGGCGCCCGGAGTGCACACGGTCCTGGACATTTTTCCCAAAATTTTAGGAGCGCGATTCAATCATAAAATAAAGCTTAACCCCAAGAAATTGGTGAGAGATTCAATCTCTAGGTCAGCCAAAAGTTGGAATTAAGACCTAGGGTTTCATACATAAGAGCTCTCTTTCTTCATTGGAAAGGATCCAAATTTTCTTTTGAGGAACCTCATATGCAGCGAAAGAGCAGATCTTTGAAGACTTCAGCAACATTCAACATTCATCCATCAAGAATTCATCAAATTCATTCATCCACTTAGGGCTTTGAAGGCATTGAAGAGCAATAAGGGATCACCGACTGAAGATTGGCTTGTACCCCTCCCTTGGGGTTGGGTATGATTTCATGTTGTTTTCATGTCTTTGCATAAGTCTCATTATATCACTTGCATTCATGCTTTAGATCACTTTCCATCTTGATTTGGAGCATTTACATTATCATTTACAAGCAATTAGGGTTTACGTTCTAGGTTGCTCTAGTTTCCTTACTTGCATTTTAGGATCTTGCACACACACAAGGTCTGCACACACATTACTTTTACAATACAACTTGGCTATTCGTGGAGGTGGAAATCACCAAGGGGGGGTTTGACTAAGGCAAAACCCTATATAGCCACCCAAAACACCTTTTCAGATATAAGTGCAGATTTCGGGATTTAGACGACGCCGCAAGTTGCAGATCCGGAAGAAGCAGACAGAGACTGAACAACACACCAAGTTTTAGAACAAAAGACCAGGATAGGGGCGTGGGGTGCCCTGGTCCTACTAGGAAAGGGGCGCTGGGCGCCCTGGTCCCTCTGTCAGACAGCAAGTTTTCAACAGTTCGGACAGTTTCCAGGTTGCAAAACAACAGTTTCAGGAGCAGTTTCAGGGGCAGAATCAGGACAGTGGCGCCTGCGCCCCGGTCCCGAACATTTCCACTCAGATTTTGACTCTGGGTACGCATTTGCATTGTTGTCTTGTCCTTGTGTTTACAGCTTTCCATAGTTTAAGTTCAATTCTGCAATCTTGTTATTAGTTCATACTTGCACTTTGGGGTTAGGGATTGAACTTGCATCATTTTATCTTTCAATTACAACAAAGGAATAGAAATCCTAATAGGTAGCCCATGGCTCTCTCTTCCACAAAAAGAAGTAGCCAATTGTGATACCTCTAGGCTCTTTCATATTCCGCAATGTGTGTCAAAAGGTAGGATTAGGACATGTTAACCTAGTCTCGCTTTTTCCCCTACACATATATAGCTACTCGCAAATTTCATCACTTTCCTTAGTAAGAATTAGGTGATTTTTGTGATCTAACGTGTGTTTTGTAGGATGCGGTTCCTAACTGTGTACTGCAGATACCGCTAGGGGCTTCGTTCGACAGACTTATGGACATATCCTTTTTCAAATAATGTTTACTTTCCTGTACTTTAGCTTGCATATGCATGTAGTACTCATATGACTGCTAAAGTGGGGGCTAAATGTAGCGTCATAAATTGTATGCACTTGCTAAAGCAGTACAATTTCACACCTAGTTTAGCACCCGCCTTGGCGCAGTTTGCATTTTGCATTGCATTTCCCCTTTAGCACTTAATTGATCAAATTAATTAGGTCTAAAGGTTCTATTTCATCATCTTCCACATCATAAAGTTGGGCCCTTTCATTAAAGTGTGCCGCTTTCATTTTATTCCTCCAATACATCATTTAATCAAAAACCCTAATTAGGTCCTATTTTGAACTTGGGGGCTTGATTTTGGGGGTCAAAACATCTTGAAATCACCTGTAACTTCGGGATTCGCTCTAAAATCATCATATCCGACGGCCCTGAAAATTTGGCGAAAAGTTGTCGGGACTGTGGCGCCCCGCGTGCACACGGTCCCGAACATTTTTCCCAAAATTTTAGGAGCGTGATTCAATCATAAAATAAAGCTTAACCCCAAGAAATTGGCGGGAGATTCAATCTCTAGGTCGGCCAAAAGTTGGAATTAAGACCTAGGGTTTCATACATAAGAGCTCTCTTTCTTCATTGGAAAGGATCTGAATTTTGTTTTGAGGAACCTCATATGCAGCGAAAGAGCAGATCTTTGAAGACTTCAGCAACATTCAACAGTCATCCATCAAGCATTCATCAAATTCATTCATCCACTTAGGGCTTTGAAGGCATTGAAGAGCAATAAGGGATCACCGACTGAAGATTGGCTTGTACCCCTTCCTTGGGGTTGGGTATGATTTCATGTTGTTTTCATGTATTTGCATAAGTCTCATTATATCACTTGCATTCATGCTTTAGATCACTTTGCATCTTGATTTGGAGCATTTACATTATCATTTACAAGCAATTAGGGTTTACTTTCTAGGTTGCTCTAGTTTGCTTACTTGCATTTTAGGATCTTGCACACACACAAGGTCTGCACACACATTACTTTTACAATACAACTTGGCTATTCGTGGAGGTGGAAATCACCAAAGCGGGGGTTTGACTAAGGCAAAACCCTATATAGCCGCCCAAAACAACTTTTCAGATATAAGTGCAGATTTCGGGATTCAGACGATGCTGCAAGTTGCAGATCCGGAAGAAGCAGACGGAGACTGAACAACACACCAAGTTTTAGAACAAAAGACCAGGACAGGGGCGTGGGGCACCCTGGTCCTACCAGGACAGGGGTGCTAGGCACCTTGGTCCCTGGGACAGAGGCGCTGGGCACCCTGGTCCCTCTGTCAGACAGCAAGTTTTCGACAGTTCAGACAGTTTCCAGGTTGCAAAACAGCAGTTTCAGGAGCAGTTTCAGGGGCAGAATCAGGACAGTGGCGCCCGCGCCCCGGTCCTGAACATTTCCACTCAGATTTTGACTCTGGGTACACATTTGCATTCTTGTCTTGTCCTTGTGTTTACAACTTTCCATAGTTTAAGTTCAATTCTGCAATCTTGTTATTAGTTCATACTTGCACTTTGGGGTTAGGGATTGAACTTGCATCATTTTATCTTTCAATTACAACAAAGGAATAGAAATCCTAATAGGTAGCCCATGGCTCTCTCTTCCACAAAAAGAAGTAGCCAATTGTGTGATACCTCTAGGCTCTTTCGTATTCCGGAATGTGTGTCAAAAGGTAGGATTAGGACATGTTAACCTAGTCTCACTTTTTCCCGTACACATATATAGCTACTTGCAAATTTCATCACTTTCCTTAGTAAGCATTAGGTGATTTTTGTGATCTAACGTGTGTTTTGTAGGATGCAGTTCCTAACTGTGTACTGCAGATACCACTGGGGGCTTCGTTCGACAGACTTATGGACATATCCTTTTTCAAATAATGTTTACTTTCTTGTACTTTAGCTTGCATATGCACGTAGTACTCATATGACCGCTAAAGTGGGGGCTAAATGTAGCATTGTAAATTGTACGCACTTGCTAAAGCAGTACAATTTCACACCTAGTTTAGCACCCGCCTTGGCGCAGTTTGCATTTTGCATTGCATTTCCCCTTTAGCACTTAATTAATCAAATTAATTAGGTCTAAAGGTTCTATTTCATCATCTTCCACATCATAAAGTTGGGCCCTTTCATTAAAGTGTGCCCCTTTCATTTTATTCCTCCAATACATCATTTAATCAAAAACCCTAGTTAGGTCCTATTTTGAACTTGGGGGCTTGATTTCGGGGGTCAAAACATCTTGAAATCACCTGTAACTTTGGGATTCACTCTAAAATCATCATATCCGACGGCCCTGAAAATTTGGTGAAAAGTTGTCGGGACCATGGCGCCCGGAGTGCACACGGTCCCGGACATTTTTCTTGAAATTTTAGGAGCGCGATTCAATCATAAAATAAAGCTTAACCCCAAGAAATTGGCGGGAGATTCAATCTCTAGGTCGGCCAAAAGTTGGAATTAAGACCTAGGGTTTCATACATAAGAGCTCTCTTTCTTCATTGGAAAGGATCCGAATTTTGTTTTGAGGAACCTCATATGCAGCGAAAGAGCAGATCTTTGAAGACTTCAGCAACATTCAACATTCATCCATCAAGCATTCATCAAATTCATTCATCCACTTAGGGGTTTGAAGGCATTGAAGAGCAATAAGGGATCACCGACTGAAGATTGGCTTGTACCACTCCCTTGGGGTTGGGTATGATTTCATGTTGTTTTCATGTATTTGCATAAGTCTCATTATATCACTTGCATTCATGCTTTAGATAACTTTGCATCTTGATTTGGAGCATTTACATTATCATTTACAAGCAATTAGGGTTTACTTTCTAGGTTGCTCTAGTTTGCTTACTTGCATTTTAGGATCTTGCACACACACAAGGTCTGCACACACATTACTTTTACAATACAACTTGGCTATTCGTGGAGGTGGAAATCACCAAAGCGGGGGTTTGACTAAGGCAAAAACCTATATAGCCACCCAAAACACCTTTTCAGATATAAGTGCAGATTTCGGGATTCAGACAATGCCGCAAGTTGCAGATCCGAAAGAAGCAGATGGAGACTGAACAACACACCAAGTTTTAGAACAAAAGACCAGGACAGGGGCGTGGGGCACCCTAGTCCTACCAGGATAGGGGCGCTGGGCACCCTGGTCCCTGGGACAGAGGCGCTGGGTGCCCTAGTCCCTCTGTCAGACAACAAGTTTTCGACAGTTCGGACAGTTTCCAGGTTGCAAAACAACAGTTTTAGGAGCAGTTTCAGGGGCAGAATCAGGACAGTGGCGCCCGCGCCCTGGTCCCGAACATTTCCACTCAGATTTTGACTCCGGGTACGCATTTGCATTTTTATGTTGTCCTTGTGTTTACAGCTTTCCATAGTTTAAGTTCAATTCTGCAATCTTGTTATTAGTTCATACTTGCACTTTGGGGTTAGGGATTGAACTTGCATCATTTTATCTTTCAATTACAACAGAGGAATAGAAATCCTAACAGGTAGCCCGTGGCTCTCTCTTCCACAAAAAGAAGTAGCCAATTGTGTGATACCTCTAGGCTCTTTCGTATTCCGCAATGTGTGTCAAAAGGTAGGATTAGGACATGTTAACCTAGTCTCGCTTTTTTCCCCTACACATTTTGGTGAACCCGACGTGAATCTTATTATTGCTTTCTCTTGCATTGCATTTGTTAGATCTAGATCTAGATTTAGTGTGTCTCATTTTCAAAAAAAAAAAAAAAAAAAAAAAGAAGAAAGAAAAAAAGAGTGTGTTTCTTTGTTTCTTTGTATTGTGTGTTTAAATTCTATGCAACTTTTATTTCAAAATGTCAGATTTTTATTTGCAAGATGTTCATGTTTATGATGATGTATGCAATTATGTTGATTATGAGTATAGCCAAGATGAATTAGATGAAGCTTTAGACAAGTTTTTGAATCCTAAAGGTGCCAAACCTTCATTTTACCAAAGACTCATAAACCTTGTAACTATGCCATTTCGTTGTGATGAGAAAGATAAGTCGAATGGTTCCTCTCAAGGGTACATTCCTATCAACTCTTCCACTGAATCTAGTAACATGGTTGTTTTTAATAATCCCCTCTATGAAGAAATGTCTCCTTTTGAATCAAAAGATAAACCTTTTGATAGATATGATCATGCTTTGTTGGATGATGCTCTTGATGACTTTGTGGCTTTATTGAAATCTCTAAACAAGAACAAAACTTCTAAATTAGTCAACATGATAAACCTAAATGAACATAATAAGCCTCTCTTTGAAGTCCAAGGTACTTGTCCTTCTCCCACCTTTCAAGTTCCTAAATCACCTCTCCTTATTGTCCAAGGAGGGTATGGTCATGATTCCTTTCTTACTCCGAATAAACCTATCATCACTGTGCAAGGAAGAAAACCTATAAGTCCTTATAGTTATGCCAAGCAATTAACTAGAGAGAGTTATCATGCGGTTGCCCATACTTATCATACTAGAAATAATAGGCAGCCCAATCCTCCTCCTGTTACTCCAGTTTCTCTTCCTAATCCTCAACCAATTCTTCCGCAAGCTCCGCGTATTTCACAAGTTCTTGGCAAGGAATATGATCTCATAGAACAACTTAAAGCTACCCCTACTAAGATATCCCTTTGGGATTTGATTCAAACTTCTTCTACTCATCACGGGATGTTACAAGATGCCTTGAAAGATTTGAATGTTCCTCCACCAAATACATCTAGTAATATAGTGTCTTTGGTTAACTCTGTGATGAATCCTAAAGCTCAAATTGTGTTTACTCAAGATGAGTTGCCTACTAGTGAAACTCAACATCAATATGATCCCTTGATGATTGTGGTTATCATAAATGACACTGCTATAAGACGAACACTGGTAGATAATGGCTCTGGCCTTAATGTGTGTAGCATTAATCTATTGCATAAAATGAATGTGGATACATCCCTCATTGAGCCTGCCTCTCGTCCTATTCGAGGCTTTGACAATGTGGCTAAGACTTCATTAGGTATTATCACCTTACCCCTCACAGTGGGGCCTGTTACTTTGCCTACTCCTATCCATGTTATGTCAGGAAATCTAACATACAACTTGCTATTAGGGAGACCTTGGATTCACAGTATGCAAGCTGTCCCCTCTACATTGCATAGACAAGTTAAATTTATTTATAACAATAAGACATATACCTTGATAGGTGATACTAATTTCCAAGCTTGTTTACAAACATCTACTTCCAAAGGGGGTTCTTCTAAGCCTTCCTCGTCTAGTGATGACTCTTTAAACAAGATACCTATCGATGAATCCTCGCCCTCTAATGATCAAAATTCTTTGGATGAGTCTGGAGCTCCTGAAGAAGATTCTTCTCGACTTGAATCTACACATAAGAAGGATTTTGATCCTGAGAAAGTTCTCGCAGAAGACGATTGGGGATCTCTTGATTTTAATCCCACCTTTGTAGGTGAATATAAGGTTCCTTCTAGAAAGCTTAAAGTTGAAAAGAAGGAAGAAGCTAAAAATCAATCAATCTTACCTGAACCTATGAGCAATAATTTCGTGGCTGCTTCTCAAACTTCTTCTCCCCACACTTCTAATTCTGAAGAGTTTGATTCTTTGTCTTATGAAAAACCACCTTCTCTTTCTGAAATGGCTGTTCGTTATGGTCGTGGTTTTCATATTCTAGCTAAGCATGGGTATAATGAAAATGGCTGTGGTGCTCACGAACAAGGAATAAAGGTTCCTCTAGAGAATAATCTTTATGATATGATCTTTGGACTTGGTTATAATCCCTACAAGCGCACCAAAGCTTCTAAGAGACCATGTATTAGTGTTAATGTCATTTCTACATCTCTACCAATGCGACACCCTGAGTATATTGATGGGGATCCTTTGTGTGCCTGTGCTTTGGATGTCTTTCCTACCAATGATTCTTAGCTGAGTTTTTAGGAGCATATGATACTCTTCCTCGTTATCATCACAATAGGGGATTCCCTTATTGTTTGAACACTGAAGCCTATTTTGGAAAAGAGTCTGATAATGATGAGATTGTGAAAGAATTCCCTCAGTTAAAGGATACTCCTCAACAAAGTAATCTTCTTATAAGTGACACCATTGATGTTAAGATGGATCCTTGCAATGAAGAAAAAGCTATTAGAATTGGAAAATGTTTGGATGAAGAAGAACAAAGACAATACGCAGATTTATTGTAGGAATTCCCTGAGATCTTTGCTTGGACATATTCTGACATGCCTGGTATAGATCCTAAGATTGTTACTCATAATATTGTTTTAGTTCCTGATGCTAAGCCTGTGAAACAAAAGATTCGAAAAATGAATCCTAAGGTAGCTTTGCTTGTTAAGGCTGAGATTGAAAAATTATTGGAGGCTGGATTTATCCGCCCTATTGATTATTCCCCATGGATTTCAAATATTGTCGCTGTGGCTAAATCAGATAATAAAATAAGAATGTGTATTGACTTTCGAGATTTAAATAAAGCTTCTTTGAAAGATGATTTTCCCCTCCCAAACATTGACATGATAGTTGATTCTACAGCAGGACATGCTTTGTTATCCTTCATGGATGGTTTTTCAGGATACAATCAAATTTTCATTAATCCTCAAGATCAATTCAAAACTGCTTTCACCACTCCTTGGGGTACGTTTTATTGGGTAATGATGCCTTTCGGACTTAAAAACGCCGGTGCAACTTATCAACGAGCGATGACCCTTATCTTTCATGATTACATGCATAAGATTTTAGAAGATTATGTTGATGATATTTTAGCCAAATCCATTCTCCGTATGGATCATATTAAGATCCTTAGTCAAATCTTTGAAAGAATTCATAAATATCACATGCGCTTGAATCCCCGAAAATGTGTCTTTGGTGTGGATAGTGGAAAACTATTAGGATTCATAGTTTCGCATTGTGGGATTGAGGTGGACACTAAGAAAATAGATGCTATTGTCAACATGCCACCTCCTAGAAATGTGTCTCAACTCAAAAGCTTACAAGGAAAGATTCAACCTATTCGTAGGTTCGTATCTCAACTTGCGGATCGTACTTTTCCTTTTACTCAACTTTTCAAAAAGAATATCACCTTTCAATGGAACGAAGATTGTCAACAAGCATTTGAAGATTTAAAGGTATATTTGGCTAATCCTCCTATCCTTCAACCCGCTGAACCTTCTAAGCCCTTTCTTCTTTATATAGCTGCTTCCTCTCATGCTCTTGCAACATTACTTGCACAACATGATAAAGATGGTAAGGAGTATCCGGTTTATTATATAAGTCGTACCTTACTCGACTATGAAACCCGATATTCTACGATAGAAAGACAATGCTTGGCCTTGGTGTTTGCGACTCAGAAATTGAGACATTATCTTTTAAATTCAGAAGTCCACGTCATGGTAAAGTTTGATCCTTTGAAGCATCTTTTCTCTAAAACTGATTTATCAGGGCGCCTAGCTAAGTGGGTTATGATGTTAACTGAATTTGATCTTAATTTTGTTTCACAAAGAGCAATTAAAGGGCAAGCATTGACCGATCACTTAGTTGAGGCCCCTTCACCTTTCTCCTTCCCTAACCCTGAGTCTTTTCCTGACGACTTCATTCTTTGTACAGAGAAAGATGAAACTTGGGAGTTATACTTTGATGGCTCTAAGTGTCGTACGGGATCGGGGGCAGGTGTTGTTCTGATTTCTCCTACAAAGAAGTCCATTCCCTTATCTTATCGTCTCAATTTCCTATGTACTGATAACATTGCTAAGTATGAGGCTCTTATAGCAGGAATAAAGGCAGCCTTGGCTTTGAATATAAAACACATACATATTTTTGGAGGTTCTAAACTAATTATAAGATAAGTAACAAGACTGTATCAAGCGAAACAAGACAAATTATCACAATATAAAGACCTTGCTATCTCTTTGTTACAAAAATTTGATTCTTATACCATGGAACCTATTCCTCGAAAAGATAATCGACATGCGGACGCAATGGCATGTGTGGCTTCTCTGGTATCTTTAGAGGACCCTATGGTTGATCTTAAATTTGTTATTCACAACCTTATTTCTCCAGCTATTGTAGATGATTCTAGCCTGGTGACATGTTGCGACTTTATAGACTCAGATGAATGGTATTCGCATATCGTAAGATACTTGACAGATGGTACCTTTCCTGATTCTGCCAATAGAAATACTAGGGCTAGAATCTGCAAGTTGTCTGCTAGATATATCATTCTTTCTAATGTTCTTTACCGAAGGGGTTATAACGGTTTTCTCCTTCGCTGTCTTAACAAATCGGAAATCCCTATTGCTCTTGAAGAGGTGCATTCAGGTGCCTATGGGGGGCATTTTGGAGGCAAATCCTTGGTTCAAAGGTTGCTTCGTATGGGATATTATTGGCAAACTATGCAGCAGGATTCTTTTTCATTTGTTAAGAAATGTCATCAATGTCAACAACACAATAATCTGATTCATGCTCCTGCCCAAGAACTCCGTTCTCAGGTAGCCTCTTGGCCTTTCTCTGCATGGGGGTTGGATCTCATCGGTAAAATCTCTCCTCCTTCATCTCAAGGACATACTTTCATTATAACCGCAATAGATTACTTTACAAAGTGGGTAGAAGCTATTCCCCTTCGCTCTACTACTGCTGACGTGATATGTCGTTTTCTTCTAGAAAACATTATTTCTCAATTCAGGATACCTTCCACTATAATCTCAGATAATGGGACATCATTTAAGAACAAGGACGTGAAGAAATTCCTCAAGAAATATCATATGAAACATAGATTTTCTACACCATACTATCCTCAATCAAATGGTCAAGCCGAATCATCCAATAAGATAATTGAACAAATTCTTCACAAAACCGTGAATAAGCATGGTAAGGATTGGAGTACTCAGCTAATCTATGCTCTTTGGGCCTACCGAATGAGTGTATGAATTGCTACAGGAACCACCCCTTATAATCTTGTTTATGGTGCTGATGCTATTATGCCTTTAGAATTAGAGATTCCATCACTTAGAGTTTCTCTCAAAGGTATAGTAGATGATGACTCTTATAGAGAGCAAAGACTTCAACAACTTGAGATGCTTGATGAACAACATATAAATGCTCTTGAGCATATTCAAGTGTATCACAAAACTCTACAACGAAGCTATAATGATAAGGTTATTCAACGTTCTTTCTCAGTAGGCGACTTAGTTCTCTATGAGAATCAACGCAATGTGAATGCCTTACCTGAAGAAAAGGGAAAATTTAGTCCTAATTGGCTTGGACCGTATATTGTTATTGAAGATTATGGATCAGGTGCTTACAAAATAGCGGATGTAGACGGTACGCCTCTTAAAGACCCTATAAACGCTATGCACTTGTGTAGATACTATGCTTAATTCCTCATTCCTTATCATTCATCTATTTCCTTTTTCACTTCTTCAAAATTGGATAATATGTTAGCATATCTTTGTTAGAGCAATTAGAATTAAATGATATGTTGTTTAATCTATAATGCTTTGTTCCTGACAAGCGTGTTTCTTTACTCTCTAGTTTGTCTTGAATTCATTTATGTAAATTGCAAAAGATTTACATTTTTCATTATGTTGGCATATTATACAATGTCTTTATGTGTTAAGTTGAATTGTGTCATGTTGTGTTTACATTCAAATTAAATCACATTAGTTATATGATTCTTAGGCTTAACACATATTTCTTCCCTATCATCAATGTAGTACTTGATCAAATATTTTAATTAAGTCACGCATGTATCAATTTAATCATGGAGCATTGAGAAATCAATCACATGAAAATTAAATTCAGAACATACATGTAAATCTACCAAATGTGTTAGCCTTAATCAAAGCAAAACACACATTGTTTTAGGCTTTAAAGATAACACGTTTGAGACAAAGAAGCATGTATATATATATATATATATATATATATATATATATATATATATATATATATATATGTGGATCAATATACAAAGGTAGGTCATTATACATCCAAAATGTGACCTACCCTACATCATAAGATCATCTCCTATCCCTAGGGCTAGTGGCTGGAGAGTGACGACTAGATGCTCCCTCCTGATCTAGCCGTGAAGGTGGACCCATAGGCGTATAGCGTGATATAGATCGTGAGTGACTCCGAGAAGAACTCCTACGATCCCTATCCATAAGAATCATGCGATACGAGGTAGCCTCGGCCTGAGCTGCTGCTAGATCATGCTGTGCCCGTTGAAGGTCCTCTAATAGAGCTCGCTCTCTCTCCCTCCATATTTCCACCTGTACTCGAAATGGGGAAAACAAATCATCATGCCGACCCGCATTCCCTTGAGGTCTATAAGCAACCTGTGAGGAACTAGGGATCTGCGCTGTCATGGAAATATCTGTCACTGCTTGCTGGATCAAGGAATGCCACTCCTACACATTAGCTGTAGCAGTAGAATAGATTTTGTGTTAGTACCATTTTATATCATCAAAACATTAATCAATCAATATAAACCTACTATACCTGGATCTCCCTCACGCCAGTAGGGATCGTGATATGGTAGCATCTATGACTGGGAACTACTAGGCTCCCCACGCTCGAATGATCTGTGCGCGATGGGTACAAGTCTCCGTATCGCCTCGTATTCCCCCTTTTGGGGAATAACGGGAGGATCTAAGGCTATGGTATCATCTCCTGAATGGTGAGGAGCTGCATCTGACTACTCCTCATCATCTCTAATCTCCTCCTCCTCATCATCCTTGTCCTCATCCGCATCCTCATTCTCCTCATCATCATCTCTGTCTGTGTCATCCTCCTCTACTTCCTCCTCCTCCTCAGCACTAGGCTGATCTCCTATGGGCTGATCAGGACCTCCTACCTCCTCATGACCCTCTCCCTCCTCTGGCTCCTCTGATCTAGATCCCTGATCCTCATCTTGGTCTCCATGTCTCCATGGACCTGGATGGCTTGTCGGGTGATCTGGTGGAAAGATAGGCCCCGGGTATGTCCTCACAAACCAAGAAAGATACCTGCGCTATGCTTCGGGATCTGCGGCATAATCAGTAACCACATCCTGGTCGGACCCCTCTATATCTGTGATCTCGATATCATCTATCGTAGGTCTCGCTACTACTCTGGGTCTGGGAAGGACTCGTGAGTGTCGAGTGTAGATGGGTACATTGGCTGGAACACACTGCTCTAGCCCAAACTGCCTCCGTACTCAGTCAAAGTAGAATGGGACTATGATATGTGGATATCATCCTCTCAGTAGGCGGTTCCTCTGTAATTATGCTAGCTGTCTCTCCATCCCATCCCATCTGTGCATCCGCAGATATGGTCTCCATACAGTCACCTCAGCTGTCAATCTATCAAATGTCACTCTCCAATACAGTAGATCCCCAAATATCCACTCACTGGTAAGTGGATAAGCAAATACCCTAGGTCGCTCGCTAGCCGCACTCATCGGATAGCTGACAGGCCTAGTGCATGTAAAGTGCTCAAATATCCACACCTACAGAAGTGTGCATGTCATCAAGCTGCAACCCTGTCCAAAAACATATTCCTCGAGGTCGTGATAGAGATGTGCAAGCATACTCCAACCCTAGGCATATACTCTCCTATGTCTCTCCATAGCCTTGATGCACCATGTGATACCCCCATGCATGTGCGTACCTCGCCCGTTAGGGATGACAACTAGTGCAATGATGGCAATCATAAGACATCTCATGAGGGGCACCTCTCCGGTAGGATGTAAGAGCCATCTGACCATGATGCGACCTCTCATCTCACTCAGCATGACTCTCCCGATGCAGTATACCTGCTCCCTCTGATGATCCTCTGCTGGCTGATCGGTCGCATATGTCACGGTAGCTCCTCTGATCGGTAGGCGAAGTATGCGGTATACATCCTCAAGTGTCACTGTCATCTCCCCTGCTGGAAGCTGGAATGTGCATGTGTCAGGATCCCATCGCTCCATGAGTGCCATCAGCATTGCAGGATGAAATTGAATGGCCGACATAAGAATCATATACCACAAACCTACTATAGATAATGTGTCTCTCTCTGCCTGAGTCAACCGGGGAATCTGATCTCGCAAACTGCGAAGAATCTGCCCCGCCGTGTGCTCTCTCATGTATGGGAGACCCTGCAATACAAAAACATCAATGTAATCAATAATCAATCATCAAAATCATCTATGCGAAATACGCAAACTAATGAACATCGAAAGTTGACCCTTGCCAAGTCCTGATTGGGACCATGGCGCCTTGACGGGACCATGGCGCCCTTCAGGGACCATGGCGCCCCACAGGGACCATGGCGCCCTGAAAGGACCATGGTGCCCTTTAGGGACCATTGCACCCTAAAAGGACCATGGCGCCCTAGGTGGGACCCAGGGTCAGATTCCAGGGCTCGCATTCGATCAACAGAAATGCAGAAAGTCAAAGTTCAGTCAACTCACCTCATCCAGTGGCTCGTCATCGATCACGGCCTGTCGCATGATCTCAATCCTCGTGGGATGCTCCGGTCATCGTGAAGGCATGATGATGGCTATGTGGGCTCTGCTACAATGAACAATACTCAGAAATCAACAAAGTGACAAATGCAATAGTCACTTTCAAGGTATATACTTTCATTCCTTTACCTTTACTTTCAAAACCCTAATTTTCCTCTATCACTCATTTCATCATAACTTGAGTTTGGGAGATGTGATTTTTGAACCGTTTGTTGCATAGGAATCATATTTTCATTCCCTTACTCCCTAGATGTTCCAAAATGTGCTCTGATGAAGCCTTTTTAGTGAACATCTCTCATCAATAATCGTTCACATAATTTGTTGTAAGTAAACATGCTACCCTGTTTCACCTCCCTAATAAGCAAGCCGAAACAGGGGGGGGCATATAGCTACTCACAAATTTCATCACTTTCCTTAGTAAGCATTAGGTGATTTTTGTGATCTAACGTGTGTTTTGTAGGATTCGGTTCCTAACTATGTACTGCAGATACCGCTGGGGGCTTCGTTCGATAGACTTATGGACATATCCTTTTTCAAATAATGTTTACTTTCCTATACTTTAGCTTGCATATGCACATAGTACTCATATGACCGCTAAAGTGGGGGCTAAATGTAGCATCGTAAATTGTACGCACTTGCTAAAGCAGTACAATTTCACACCTAGTTTAGCACCCGCCTTGGCGTAGTTTGCATTTTGCATTGCATTTCCCCTTTAGCACTTAATTAATCAAATTAATTAGGTCTAAAGGTTCTATTTCATCATCTTCCACATCATAAAGTTGGGCCCTTTCATTAAAGTGTGCCCCTTTCATTTTATTCCTCCAATACATCATTTAATCAAAAACCCTAATTAGGTCCTATTTTGAACTTGGGGGCTTGATTTCGGGGGTTAAAACATCTTGAAATCACCTATAACTTCGGGATTCTCTCTAAAATCATCATATCCGACAGCCCTGAAAATTTGGTGAAAAGTTGTCGGGACCATGGTTCCTAGAGTGCACACAGTCCCGGACATTTTTCCCAAAATTTTAGGAGCACGATTCAATCATAAAATAAAGCTTAACCCCAAGAAATTGGCGGGAGATTCAATCTCTAGGTTGGCCAAAAGTTGGAATTAAGACCTAGGGTTTCATACATAAGAGCTCTCTTTCTTCATTGGAAAGGATCCGAATTTTCTTTTGAGGAACCTCATATGCAGTGAAAGAGCAGATCTTTGAAGACTTCAGTAACATTCAACATTCATCCATCAAGCATTCATCAAATTCATTCATCCACTTAGGGCTTTGAAGGGCATTGAAGAGCAATAAGGGATCACTGACTGAAGATTGGCTTGTACCCCTCCCTTGGGGTTGGGTATGATTTCATGTTGTTTTCATGTCTTTGCATAAGTCTCATTATATCACTTGCATTCATGCTTTAGATCACTTTCCATCTTGATTTGGAGCATTTACATTATCATTTACAAGCAATTAGGGTTTACTTTCTAGGTTGCTCTAGTTTGCTTACTTGCATTTTAGGATCTTGCACACACACAAGGTCTGCACACACATTACTTTTACAATACAACTTGGCTATTTGTGGAGGTGGAAATCACCAAAGTGGGGGTTTGACTAAGGCAAAATCCTATATAGCCGCCCAAAACACCTTTTCAGATATAAGTGCAGATTTCGGGATTCAGACGACGCCGCAAGTTGCAGATCCGGAAGAAGCAGATGGAGACTGAACAACACACCAAGTTTCAGAACAAAAGACCAGGACAGGGGCGTGGGGCACCCTGGTCCTACCAGGACAGGGGCACTGGGCACCCTGGTCCCTAGGACAGAGGCACTGGGCGCCTTGGTCCCTCTGTTAGACAACAAGTTTTCGACAGTTCAGACAGTTTCCAGGTTGCAAAATAGCAGTTTCAGGAGCAGTTTCAGGGGCAGAATCAGGACAGTGGTGCCTGCGCCCCGGTCCCGAACATTTCCACTCAGATTTTGACTCCAGGTATGCATTTGCATTCTCGTCTTGTCCTTGTGTTTGCAGCTTTCCATAGTTTAAGTTCAATTCTGCAATCTTGTTATTAGTTCATACTTGCACTTTGGGGTTAGGGATTGAACTTGCATCATTTTATCTTTCAATTACAACAAAGGAATAGAAATCCTAATAGGTAGCCCGTGGCTCTCTCTTCCACAAAAAGAAGTAGCCAATTGTGTTATACCTCTAGGCTCTTTCATATTCTGTAATGTGTGTCAAAAGGTAGGATTAGGACATGTTAACCTAGTCTCGCTTTTTTCCCCTACACATAGATATTTCTGGTTTTCAACATTACAGATGAATGATTTGATATGTTACTACGTTTTATTTTTGAAAACCTCTAAACGTGTCTCATTTATAAAATGTTAAAGCAATGTATTTTACAACAATGTAGGTTATAAGTTGTGTTAGGCTCATTAAGGTAGTTTGAAATTGTGAAAAGTCAGTTTTACTTTATGAAAATGCTGAAAAAAAACCTTCTCATAAAACTTTTTTTTTCATTTCGTGAGTTAATTTGAGTTGTGAATAAGAATAGGAGAACAAATAGAATCATATTTTTGGTGCATTACCTCCTAGGGCTAGCAATTTTCCAATTCAACAAATATATCTATCCCTTTTCCAAGCAAGTTTGAATAGTTGTAGGAGAATTTCAAAGGGAAGCAAACCATAATTTGGAGGTTAATCTTCATTCCAAGTCACCCACAACTTGAAGATGTCCCAATTTTGTATGGGATTTCTGAGATTTAGAGCTTAGCATTTAGTGCAATCCTTCATCACAACAAATATAAGATTCAAAATCCTATAATAGTGAGGTTTAATTTGTTAATTTTTGTAATGATATGATGTTGATGCATAGACAATTACTACAAACTTGTCATGTTATCAAAATTGGTTGCTTGAATCAAAAGGCCTAAAAGAAAAAGACTCACTGGCAAATCAAGGAGGAGGATAAACATATATAAGCTTTAAATCTCTACCAAAAAACTCGTACCCAAATCTTCATCAAAATACTTGGTATTGTCATATAATATTTGAATTTGAATCTTCATGCTTTGATTGATGAGAATAGTATCAATCTTCTCCAAGCATATAAATTTCTAGTTTCTCTTTATAGTTCTTGTGTGGGGGAAAAAATGACACTAAGCAAACATGCCCTAATCTCACTTTCAACCACACACTTGTGGAATACGAAAGAGCCTAGAGGTATCACACAATTGGCTACTTCTTTTTGTGGAAGAGAGAGCCATGGGCTACCTATTAGGGTTTCTATTCCTGTGTTGTAATTGAAAGATAAAATGATGCAAGTTCAATCCCTAACCCCAAAGTGCAAGTATGAACTAATAACAAGATTGCAGAATTGAACTTAAACTATGGAAAGTAGAAAGCACAAGGACAAGACAAGAATGTAAATGCGTACTCAGAGTTAAAATCTGACTAAAAATGTTCAGGACGGGGGTGCGGGCACCACTGTCCTGATTCTGCCCCTAAAACTGCTCCAGAAACTGTTGTTTTGCACTCTTGAAAAAGCTGTCAAAAATGCTGAAAACTGCTGTCAAAAGGACCAGGGCGCCCAGCGCCCCTGTCCCAGGGACCAGGGCACCCAGCGCCCCTGTCCTGGCAGGACCAGGGTGCCCTACGCTCCTGTCCTGGTCTTTTGCTCTGAGATTTGGTGTGAAGTTTGGTCTCCGTCTGCTTCTTCCGGATCTGTAACTTGCGGCGTTGTCTGAATTCCAAAACCTGCACTTATATCTGAAAAGGTGTGGTGGGCGGCTATATAGGGTTTTTCCTTAGTCAAAACCCCACTTCGGTGATTTCCACCTCCACGAATAGCCAAGTTGTATTGTAAAATGTATTGTGTGTGCAGACCTAGTGTGTGTGCAAGGTCCTTAAATGCAAGAAAGCAAACTAGAGCAACCTAGAAAGTAAACCCTAATTGCTTGTAAATGATAATGTAAATGCTCTAAATCAAGATGCAAAGTGATCTAAAACATGAATAAAGGATATATTGAAGCTTATGCAAAGACATGAAAACAACATGAAATCATACCCAACCCTCAAGGGAGGAGTACAATCCAATCTTCAGTCGGTAATCTCCTATTGTTCTTCAATGTCTCCCAAGCCCTAAATAAATGAAATTGATGAATGTTTGATGGATGGATGTTGAATGTTATTGAAGTCTTCAAAGATCTGCTCTTTCACTGCATATAAGGTCCTCCAAAGCCCAAAATTTGGATCCTTTCAAATGAAGAAAGAGAGCTCTTATATATGAAACCCTAGGTCGTAATTTCGACTTTTGGCCGACCTAGAGATTGAATATCCCACCAATTTCTTGGGGTTAAGCTTTATTTTATGATTGGATCACGCTCCTAAAATTTCAGGAAAAATGTCCAGGACCATGTTGCACTCCGGGCGCCATGGTCCCGACAACTTTTCACCAAATTTTCAGGGCCGTCGGATATGATGATTTTAGAGAGAATCCCGAAGTTACAGGTGATTTCGAGATGTTTTGACCCCCGAAATCAAGCCCCCAAGTTCAAAATAGCACCTAATTAGGGTTTTTGATTAAATGATGTATTGGAAGAATAAAATGAAAGGGGCACACTTTAATGAAAGGGCCCAACTTTATGAGGTGGAAGATGATAAAATAGAACCTTAGACCTAATTAATTTGATTAATTAAGTGCTAAAGGGGAAATGCAATGCAAATGCAAAATGTGCCAAGGCGGGTGCTAAACTAGGTGTGAAATTGTACCACCCTAGCAAGTGCGTACAATTTACGATGCTACATTTAGCCCCCACTTTAGTGGTCATATGAACACTACGTGCATATGCAAGCTAAAGTACAAAAAAGTAAACATTATTTGAAAAAGGATATATCCATAAGTCTGTCGAACGAAGCCCCCAGCGGTATCTGCAGTACACAGTTAGGAACCACAACCTACAAAACCACATGTTAGATCACAAAATCACCTAATGCTTACTAAGGAAGGTGATGAAAATTCGAGGGTAGCTATATGCCCCCCCTATTTCGGCTTGCTAATTTTAGTGAGTTGAAACAGGGTATCATGTTTACCACTTCGAATTGTTAAAGAAAATTGATGACAAATGCTCACAAGAAGATTTGATATGAGATCAAAAACTAATGGAGAATCATTTGGTAAGAAAGAGGACTACATCTCAATTCCAACACAACAAAGAGTGTGAGGATTTGAGAGTTCTCTAACACAAGATGAAGGATGTAAACATGGACTTCTCGCCCCTAGATCTTGTCTAGGTGATCCATGGGAAAAAGGACATGGAAAACTAGCCCCTAGAGTCTGTCTAGGTGATCCATGTAAGGGAGGAGAGTGAGAAAGTCTAGCCTTATGCCGCTAGTTCCACTCAACCTCGTGCATGTGTGTGTAAGTGAGGTTAGAAGCATCTCATAGGAGTCTATGCCCGAGTATGCTACAACCTGTATATGTATAGTACAAAAACGTGACATCTCGCTCTAAGAGTCTGTGCTCTGGTTCCGAGAATAATCACCTTGCATAAAAGAAAAATGGAGACATCTCGCTCTAAGAGTCTGTGCTCTGGTTCTGAGAATGACCCATTGCTCAAAAAGTGTAATGTTTATGTCATAAGCAAAGTAGAACAAGGATACCTACCTTCATCACAAAAGAAGATACCCCCAAAATGCAACAATGTCATAGATCCAAGCAAGAGAGTTTTACACTCTTTAAGCAAGGATAAGATAGTTTAAAAGGGATATCTTGTAGTATGTGTAAAGGAGATCCTTAGAGGAGAAGAGATATTTGTACAAAAGACACCTATCCCTGAGAGAAATTGTCTTAGACAAATATAACATCTTCTAGAATAAGACAAAGAAGAGAATAAGAATGCAATACTTCTTCTTTTGCGAGGTGAAAGTGATTCTTAATGAAGGATGACGCTCTCTTTAACCCAATTAGGAGAGTGAATTCACTATGGATGTATTTTACCAAGTGCAAAAGAGGTTGTAGTCAAGGACATACACCTCTTGTAAGAGAGAATCCTTGAACAAACAACAACAAATGCATACAAGGAATAACATCAAGTAGTAAAGTTCACACCATCCACGAAATAGGAAAAAGTGGATCCTTAGATAAAAATAAGGAAAGATCATTGCCTCCCAAGGATAAGGACAATGAGAAGGACTTACACAATTTTCTAGGGAGAGATTTGGACATAAGCAAAAGAAGAGATGTATGAAATCACTCTTGTCCCCATAGGAACAAGAAAATTAGGCTATTATGTTGCTTCAAAAAATATGATTGCACTTGAAATTGTACCATCATGAATGACAATGAGCCCCCAGTAAATGAGCTACCAATGTCACATAATGATGAGCAACATAACAACCATTAATGTTATTTAAAGACATGATAGATTGAATGAGGTATTTGAATATGACATGCTAAATGCTCAACTATAAGTGAGATCAAGAACATGTATAAAATGATAAAGATTGAAGAAGAAAAGTCACAAGAAATCTTAGAAGAGGGATGAGTGTAATTTATTAGAGCCTTATCCCTAGAGGAAAGGACTTTATGATGAATAGGAGATAAAGATTCATAAGTGGATTTAGAAATTTGAGGGGAGTCATAAAGAGATTTGTTCATCGCCAAGATTTCCTTATGAGGGGAATGAGAGTTGATAGAAGTAGAAGACGATTTAGTTGAAGTGAGATCATCATCAATACTAAATATAGCATTCACATTGAGAGATGGTCTTTTAGATGCTTTGGTACGTTTGTAGGGATTATAGCCGAGTCCAAAGGCATAATTGTGAAAATTATTCTCTAGAGGAACTTTTATCCCTTGTTCACGAGCGCCACAACCATTTCCTTGATACCCATGCTTAGCAAAAATGCGAAAACCACAACCATAACGATCAGCCATTTCAGAAAGAGAAGGCGGTTTTTCATAAGACAAAGAATCAAACTCTTCAGAATTAGAAGTGTGAGGAGAAGAAGTTTGAGAAGCGGCCACAAAATTATTACTCATAGGTTCAGGTAAGACTGATTGATCTCTAGTTTCTTCCTTCTTTTTAACTTTAAGCTCTCTAGGAGGAACCCTATACTCACCTACGAAGGTGGGAGTGAAATCAAGAGATCCCCAATCATCTTCTGTGAGAACCTTCTCAGGATCAAAAGCCTCTTCATGTGTAGATTCAAGTTGAGAAGAATCTTCATCCAAAGAATTTTGATTATCAGAGGATGATGATTTGTCCATAGGTATCTTTTTCAAAGAGTCATTACTAGAAGAGGAAGGCTTAGATGTTTGCAAACAAGCTTGAAGATTAGTGTCACCTATCAAGGTATATGTCTTATTTTTATAAATGAATTTAACTTGTCTATGCAATGTAGAGGGGACAACTTGCATACTGTGAATCCAAGGCCTCCCTAATAACAAGTTGTATGTTAGATTTCCCGACATAACATGGATAGGAGTAGGCAAAGTAACAGGTCCCACTGTGATGGGTAAGGTGATAATACCTAATGAAGACTTAGCCACATTATCAAAGCCTCGAATGGGACGAGAGTCAGGCTCCATAAGGGATGTATCCACATTCATCTTATGCAATAGATTAATGCTACACACATTAAGGCCAGAGCCATTATCTACCAGTGTTCGTCTTATAGTAGTGTCATTTATGATAACCACAATCATCAAGGGATCATATTGATGTTGAATTTCACTAGTAGGCAACTCATCTTGGGTAAACACAATTTGAGCTTTAGGATTCATCACAGAGTTAACCAAAGACACTATATTACTAGATGTATTAGGTGGAGGAACATTCAAATCTTTCAAGGCATCTTGTAACATCCCATGATGAGCAGAAGAAGTTTGGATCAAATCCCAAAGGGATATCTTAGCAGGGGTAGCTTTAAGTTGTTCTATGAGATCATATTCCTTACAAAGAACTTGTGAAATACGTGGAGCTTGAGGAAGAATAGGTTGGGAAGGAGGAAGTGAAGTTGGGATAACTGGAGGAGGATTAGGTTGCCTATTGTTTCTAGTACTATAAGTATGGGCAACCGCATGATAACTCTCTCTAGTCAATTGCTTAGCATAATCATAAGGGCTCTTAGAGGAATAACCTCCTTGCACAGTAATAATAGGTTTTTTAGGAGTGCAAAAAGAATCATTAGCATAACCACCTTGAACCACTAAGATAGGCTTATTTAAAGGTTGAGAATTTTGAGAAGGACAAGCACCTTGGACAGTGAAAAGAGGTTTGTTAGGTGTTTCATTCACATGTATCAAATTGATTGAGGATGGTTTAGAGGAATGAACAAAAGTGTTGGAAGAATTATTGATAGTCTTCTCTTGCACTAAAATCTTATCACGGATCAAATCAATTTTAGGAGAGAGACAAGGGATAGGCATTGATGTTCTAGTAGGAAGAGTAATACTAGGAAAGGTCATATCATCCTTTATCATCACAGGATCTACATGGGGAATAAACTCTCTGGGAGAAGGATCAACACCACTCTCTAAAGTCTCACTTTTGAGAGGGAGATCTTTGAAAGAAATGTTAACCATCTTGCTTTGAACTAGGGTTTCCTTATGAGTAGAACCAAGTTGAGGAGAGGGAGATGCTTTATTTTTAGAGGGAGAATAATTGAGATTCAAGGAAGGGGAGAAACTATCAAGGGAGTTTCCAATCTTGATTTCATCCCCTTTGGCTAGGGGTAGAGAATAATCTATACCTTCTTCTAATGGTTCATCCCAAATAGTGAGGTTGTTGAAAGGAATGTTTGAAGTGTTGTCAATTTTGGGAGAGGAGATAACATTGTTTATTAATTCTGCATCCTTAGGAGGGAGAGCATCAATAGATGTGTTAAACTCATCCTCTTTCCTCAAAATATGTTCAATAGGGGAGAGAGAATTAAGGAAATTGCTTATTATTTCATCTTCTTTCTCTAAGGGATGCTTATGGGTAAGACCAACTTTAGGAGAAGGGTAAGCATTTACCATTAATTCATCATCTCTAGTGGGAATTTTGTTGGAAAAGGAAAGGCCATCACTAGGAAATGTAGGGACAATGTCATCTTCTTGCACAAAAGGATCCTCATGAAGGGAGTGTTTTTTAGGGGATACAAAGGCATCAAGGGCATCATTCAACAAAGCATGATCATATCTATTAAAAGGTTTATCTTTTGATTCAAAAGGAGATATCTCTTCATAGAGGGGATCATTGAAAACAACCATGTTACTAGATTTAGTGGAAGAGCTGATAGGAATGTACCCTTGAGAGGAATCATTTGACTTATCTTTCTCATCACAACAAAATGGCATAGTAACAATGTTTATGAGTTTTTGGTAAAATGAAGGTTTGGTATATTTAGGTTTCAAAAATTCATCTAAAGCTTCATCTAACTCATAATCATCACAAATATGAACATCTTGCAAATAAAAATCTGACATTTTGAAATTACATAAAATTTAAACACACAATGCAAAGAAACACACTTTTTTTTTTTTTTTTTCTTTTTAATGAAAATGAAATGAAAACACACTAAATCTAGATCTAGATCTAACAAATGCAATGCAAGAGGAAGCAATGATAGATTCCATGTCGGGTTCACCAAAATGTGTGGGGGAAAAAGTGACACTAAGCAAACATGCCCTAATCTCACTTTCAACCACACACTTGTGGAATACAAAAGAGCCTAGAGGTATCACACAATTGGCTACTTCTTTTTGTGGAAGAGAGAGCCACGGGCTACCTATTAGGGTTTCTATTCCTTTGTTGTAATTGAAAGATAAAATGATGCAAGTTCAATCCCTAACCCCAAAGTGCAAGTATGAACTAATAACAAGATTGCAGAATTGAACTTAAACTATGGAAAGTAGAAAGCACAAGGACAAGACAAGAATGTAAATGCGTACCCGGAGTTAAAATCTGATTGAAAATGTTCGGGACGGGGGCGCGGGCACCACTGTCCTGATTCTGCCCCTGAAACTGCTCCAGAAACTGTTGTTTTGCACTCTGGAAAAAGCTATCAAAAATGCTGAAAACTGCTGTCAGAAGGACCAGGGCACCCAGCGCCCCTGTCCCAGGGACCAGGGTACCCAGCGCCCCTGTCCTGGTAGGACCAGGGCACCCTACGCCCCTGTCCTGGTCTTTTGCTCTGAGATTTGGTGTGAAGTTTGGTCTCCGTCTACTTCTTCCGGATCTGTAACTTGCGGCATCGTCCGAATTCTGAAACCTGCACTTATATCTGAAAAGGTGTGGTGGGTGGCTATAGAGGGTTTTGCCTTAGTCAAACCCCCGCTTCGGTGATTTCCACCTCCACGAATAGCCAAGTTGTATTGTAAAATGTATTGTGTGTGCAGACCTAGTGTGTGTGCAAGGTCCTTAAATGCAAGAAAGCAAACTAGAGCAACCTAGAAAGTAAACCCTAATTGCTTGTAAATGATAATGTAAATGCTCTAAATCGAGATGCAAAGTGATCTAAAGCATGAATAAAGGATATATTGAAGCTTATGCAAAGACATGAAAACAACATGAAATCATACCCAACCCTCAAGGGAGGAGTACAAGCCAATCTTCAGTCGGTAATCTCCTATTGTTCTTCAATGTCTCCCAAGCCCTAAATGAATGAAATTGATGAATGCTTGACGGATGGATGTTGAATGTTATTGAAGTCTTCAAAGATCTGCTCTTTCGCTGCATATAAGGTCCTCCAAAGCCCAAAATTCGGATCCTTTCAAATGAAGAAAGAGAGCTCTTATATATGAAACCCTAGGTCATAATTTTGACTTTTGGCCGACCTAGAGATTGAATATCCCGCCAATTTCTTGGGGTTAAGCTTTATTTTATGATTGGATCGTGCTCCTAAAATTTTGGGAAAAATGTCCAGGACCATGTTGCACTCCGGGCGCCATGGTCCCGACAACTTTTCACCAAATTTTCAGGGCCGTCGGATATGATGATTTTAGAGAGAATCTCTAAGTTACAGGTGATTTCGAGATGTTTTGACCCCTGAAATCAAGCCCCCAAGTTCAAAATAGGACCTAATTAGGGTTTTTGATTAAATGATGTATTGGAAGAATAAAATGAAAGGGGCACACTTTAATGAAAGGGCCCAACTTTATGAGGTGGAAGATGATAAAATAGAACCTTAGACCTAATTAATTTGATTAATTAAGTGCTAAAGGGGAAATGCAATGCAAATGCAAAATGCGCCAAGGCGGGTGCTAAACTAGGTGTGAAATTGTACCACCCTAGCAAGTGCGTACAATTTACGACGCTACAGTTCTACATTTTTGTTGTCACAAAAGTTTGCACCCTTGATTGAACTATCAACTGTTGGAAACGACAAGGAAGGAAAACTGAGAGGGGGTGAATCAGTTTTCACTAGATTAAACCAATTAAGAACAATTTGAGATCTGATCAAACACAAGAAAAAGAAAGATAACAACAATAACAACACACATAACACTAATATTTTTGACATGGAAAACACGGTCAAGGAAAAAATAATTCTTTGCAACACCAAAGCACATGAATACGTTGACATCAATGACAACAACATATCCTAGCAAAAACAATATCCAACAATCTCCCCCCTTGGGATTGATGACAATATATGAATGTGAAAATAAACTAATGCAAATGACTAAATCAACACCAATAAACTTCCCCTAATATCATGCACACAAAGCTCCAATGATAAAGCAATTTTCACATGCATCTCTCCCCCTTTGACAACAATGCCAAAGATATAAACTGATCAAGCTTCTCTCCCACAAGCAACACAATCTCTCCCTCTATGAAAAAATCATAGCTATGAACAACACACTAACTACTCCAGCTGAGTAGTAGCATCAACTCATCAACCTAGATAAAGAGATAAGGCTGTGAAGTCCACTGGATTGATGCATCTCAATGTACCTAGTTCTCATCAGAAGGGGCAAAGACTCCTAACTTGTCTCTCAAATGCACAAATGTATCTACAGGTAAAGGCTTAGTGAAAATATCTGCAATATGATATTTTGTATTTACATACTCTAGTTTTACTTCTTTATCACTAACTTTCTCCCTAAAGAAATGATACTTAATTGATATGTGCTTCATTTTAGAGTGTAATACCAGATTCTTAGAAATATTAATAGCACTTGAATTATCATAGTAAAGTAGGCTCATCATACACAACTCTAATGTCTTTCAACATCTATTTCATCCAAACTACCTGAGTACAGTTTATAGTAGTAGCAATGTATTCAGTTTCAACAGTAGATAGAGATATATCATCTTGTTTCTTGCTTGCTCATGAAACTAACTTCTTCGCCAAAAAGAAATATCCATCGGTAGTGCTCTTTTGGTCATCTACATCACCTGCCCAATCAACATCAGTATAGGCACATAGCATGAAATCATCATTCTTTGGATAACACAACCCATAACCAACAGTTCCCTTCAAATAGCTGAAAATCCTCTTAACAACAGGCATGCGTCTCTTTAGGATCAGCCTAGAATATGGCACAAAGAAAAACAACATGTATGATATCTGATCTATTCTAAGTTAGGTACAATAGTCCACCAACCATATATCTATGCAAGGTCTGATTCACTTTCGAAGATTCATCATTCTTAGACCACTTGTAGGCAATAACAAGGAAGGAAAATTAAGAGGGGGAGGGGTGAATCCATTTTCACTGGATTAAACCAATTAAAAACAATCTTAGATCTTATCAAACACAACAAAATGAAAGATAACAACAATAACAACAACACACATAACACCAATATTTTTGACGAGGAAAACCCAGTTAAGGGAAAAACCACGGTGGGAACCTACCCACAATGAGATGATACTCTGCAGTAGTATGTGTAAATATTACAATGGGGAACACACATGCATTTAGGCACACTTCCTAGAGCTCACTACTCAAATTATAATGACCTAGAAAGCTCCACCCCTCAGGGAAGGTTCACTACCTTACAAAAAGATTCTGACTACAATCCAAAAAGAATGAACTGCAAAAATAGTATTTGCTAATGCGTGATGACAGTTCCGGTTAACCTCAAATGTCTACCCTTCACCAATCTCTTCTCAACACACCCCACCAAAAGATTAATTCACTTGATCACACATAAACCACTCTCTAATAATGTAGACTCAACAACAACCTCATTGAACCACCAATTACATGAATATTACACCCATTTATACAAATCATCAACCTTGACTACAAGGTTGACCAAAGCTGTAACACCTAATTACAAAATTACATCACACGATACATAAATCAACCAAAAAACCAATACAATGTCATATAAATCATAATATGGACCTAAATCAACTCCTCAAACATGCACCACCATTGAAAATCTCGCCAAGATCAATCGCAACACGTTACACCACCAAAATATCGCATAGCACGAAAAATATCATCATAGCAATAAGATCATCAAGAACTCACACAATAATCAATGCAAGCCACCAAAACAAATAGGACATGATTAGGAAACACCAACAAGCATGTTAGAACCATTCACAATAGCTGCACCAACACCACTTATTCAAATCTTCATTAATCAACACACTAACACTCAAAAACACTTAACATCAACAACTCGGATAAGAAAGATATCTTCTGGATCACCAAATCACAAACCATTTAATATGAAGATACACATGAACATCCCAAAGACTCTCCCAAATCTGTAATACAAGATATGATTATACCGAAGCACAACGAATCAAACACCAGGACACTGAACACTGAAAACCAATCTCCATACTGGAATCCACAACTTGACCAAATCATCACATAGCATTATGAAATCAATAAAAAATGAAGTATCTCTATTTGATTCAACATCCTAAATAGATAAACCAATCAGATCAACTCACTGCAATCACCAGATCACCAAAATACATGAATACGTTGACATCAATGACAACAACATATCCTAGTAGCAACAATATCCAACATCAACTTGGGCAACCTTGTAAAACATGGAATCAACCTCCAAGTATATGGGACCTTGTGCATGTGAGGTTGAATCTCTAGAGAAGGCTGACTTCCTTTCTAATCAGGCTGTAGTGTTGAACCAACCCAACACTTGTAAAACCTATTCTACTAACTTGTAGAGAAAAGGGGAGGCACAAAAAATAAATAGAAACTACCTAAAGCATACACAGATCTCTAACTTGACCAATCTCCTAAAGACTCATCTGAAGGTTACAATTCTTAAGGTGTTAAATGGAAAGAATATTCATAATGTAATATCTATGAGATAAATTAACATAATCATACAATCTGGAAACAAAGAAAAACATTTAGATACAAAGGCAAATCAATCGTACACAAGATATTTGGAAGAGACAAGGTAAAGTAAGTAGCTTTATTAATGCAAGGTAAGGTAAAATTACAGATATATAAAAACATGGATTCTATATAAGAAATTAAGGGAGAAGAGCCTTGAAAATATGTTACAAAGTTGTATTTATAGTGCAAGCATAACTTTGATTGTGAGTTGAACTCAAAAACCATAACAAACTAGGGTTAGGTTACAACATGAAAAAAAAAGAAAGGATTAGATGGAAGATTTTATTGTTCGCATGTTGGGGTAGATCTATTTATATATAGAAGGACAAAAAAAGGCATGCCATAGTCAATGTAGACAAGAGACATCAATTCTAGGCAGCTCTATCACTAAGATAGTGTCTGAT
Source organism: Cryptomeria japonica (assembly GCF_030272615.1). Classification (NCBI taxonomy): domain Eukaryota; kingdom Viridiplantae; phylum Streptophyta; class Pinopsida; order Cupressales; family Cupressaceae; genus Cryptomeria; species Cryptomeria japonica. Next base: position 380,333,191 of record NC_081413.1, read on the forward strand.
TGTGGTTTGTCAAGACAAGAAAGTCTTTTGAGAGCAATAAATGGACATGGATAGCATTCAAAATCATTTCTAGAACTGGTTGAAATTGTCCCGCATTAGTTGGGAGTAGTTGGAGTAGGATTGGATCGGATTGAGATGTTGACGAGGTCAAAATTAATGTCAATATACTAGTCGGCAACTACCCGCGAGCACCTGTTTGAATTCAAATGTTCCACATCAGTTTGAATGTGGTCCATAAGATTTGCTCCTCATGTGCAAATAAGTGACTGAGATGCATTGTGGAAATATTCATAATGAGAAATTAAAAAATCATCATCGATTTGCATCTACCTTACAAAATGGACAGTTGAGATTGAATAAAGAGGTCCACCATTTTAGTTAAGCACCTTTCGCAGCTTTGCAAATGCATTTCTCTACTCATTTTGTTACTTGTAGAACTATGGAGCAACAGATCACTTTGCATGCTTTATTTTTCATCACTCCACAGGTCTATAGGTCACCTTTTATTCATTTGTTACCATTTATGGACCCATGGAATGCACATTTCACCTGTCACCCACGTCAAGCATATGGAGGCTATCAAGCCGATGAAATGGCCCCACAATGGTTTCTTGTCATCCTTGAAGGTTGCTAGGCCCCACATCATCACTTTCATCTCCTCTGCAACATTGCAAGTCCCTTTTTCTTTATTTATTACCACTTCAGACTTGCAAATGACACATTTGTCATTGACAGTTTGTCACCCATAACTCTGCAGTTTTATCACTTATTTCAATGCTAATTTTTTTTCATGTAATAAGCTAGTGAATGTAGAGGTTAAATTATATTTCAATAATGTAATGGTAAGTGTTACAACTTTAATATGTTTGGACATAAGGTAAATAAATGTAGAAGTAGGATGAATTGGAATGGATATGGAAAACCAATTATGGCATAAATGCTCAATCTTTCAATGAATATTTTTATTCTTGCAACATGTATGGGCACAAGGGTGTTGAGTGTAGTTCTATTTTTAGAAGGAATGGAAATGTTAATGTAAATATAAAGGTTCAGTATTCTACAACTGTAACCAATTTGGACATATTTCCAAATTCTACAAAGGAAGTAATAGGAAGAATGGTCCAAAAAATAAGATTAATGTTAATGCGGAAAAGGAGAAAATGCTAAATCTAAGGATGGGTACACACCTAGTCCTAATGTTGATTCCTATTCCAAAAACTATGTAGATGCACTGTTTCATGGGGATATTTGAATGCAAAGCATGTGTGCCTCATTGCAGGTTGGATGCTAAGTTATTTTCAGCACGAAAGAAGTTAGGAGTATACTTACAAAGGTTACCCAATGGTATCTTTGGTCCAGAGCATTGTTTGTACATTTTGGCAAAATAGAACATCAACTTTTGAGTTGTAATTGTAAAGTACATTTATGGTAGTGTGACCCTAGTTGGTGGATATAATTGATAAAATGACATGTTGAGTTCATTTTGTTCACTTGTGATGTTGCTATTTTGTGTGCTCTTTCTTTCTAATGCAATTGAAGTGTGTGTGTGCAAACCCTAGTTTCTATGCAATTTGAGAAGTAAAGTAAGATGACTACTTTGATCGTTATTGACCCTAAGTTGAAGCCATGATAAATTTTCAAGCCCTGTGGCAATAATAAGAGGTAAGGATGGTACACTCTCATGAGTGTTGATCAATTTTTTTTACATTTAAGACGTAATAGCATACATTCATGCTGACATGGAAGAGATGAGTCATTCTAAATTCTATGATATATGGGACAAGCTTACTGAGAGTAATTTGGTGACTTTTAAACACGAGTATAAGAATATTCCAGCATTAGGAGTTGCCTGATTTCACCTTTGCGACAATGTGGGTAAAAATAATTTTGAATCAAATTCACGGAGACAACATGTATCTATATAAACCCCACAAGATTACAAAAGAGGCCATTAGGGCATCGACAAGTTTGTGCATGAAAGATGGTTTCAATTAAGAAGTTTTTAAAGAATGGCATTGTTGCTACCTTAATTGGGTCGAGGTTAGATGGAAGAGTGATGAATATTAAAGATATAAATGATCTAAGAGTCATGTATGTGACTAAGTTTCTAGGTTATAAAGTTTATTTTAAAAGTCGAGAGGGTTTGACCATTGTGTCTGTTACCAAATTTTGCTACACCTAAATTTGGTACCTGTTACGGTCCTTATATATTACATTTCAAAGAAAGGTACACAATTTTTTTTCAAGTTTTCCATCTTTACAAATAAATATGTATGCCATACAAGTATCTTATTTCAAAAGTGCAATTGTTTGGATCAAAAGAGATATACATGAATAAAATATTTGCATGAAACACATTTTTATTTATAAAGATCAAAATATTCATGAAATCCCACACAAGTCATGGGAATAGACAAGAGATATCTTTCTAATCATAGTAGAGTAAACACATAATAAATCATAAGAATATATGAAAGAGAGAGAGAGAGAACCCATCATTGCAAGGATAGGTTGATGAGTTCTTTCTACAAGTCTTCTGAACAATCTAGTTGATCCAAGTGCCCTACTGTCCACTTCAAGAGATGACTTGAAAGGAGAGAGAGAGAAAAGATTTATTAGAGCTTCGGGTTACTTATCTCACTCCTACATACACAATGTTATTCCCAATGTGCTTAAAGTGCTACATCAGAATCATATTCAAAAGAAAAGAATCAATGTAGATAAAGTGCCATGAGATAATAACAGGAAACATGTTTGATCTAATTTGTTTGTTTCATGTGCAGATATAGATTTGATATCAAGTATGTGGGGTTGAATGAGGCTCCCACAAGGGTTGAGCCCAACATGCTAACATATCAACATACCTTCATCAAAATAGAGGCCCATCATTCATAACAGTGAGTCCTTAAGATCATTGTTGTAAATGACACGTCAGAGTTCAAGTGAAGACATGTTGGCAGGATATAATAACTAGATAGCCCTAATGGGGTCTCAAAGAGGTATTTGGACAAAAAATTCCACAGTCATGAGAATCAGCCAAAGGACTATAGTAAACAAAGATGTAGAGATCAATAATAGACTTCCAGCCCATGATAAAAACAATCTCATAGTAGCATGAAGAATACATTGGTTCTAACTCCATGATAACAACTACGTACCTTCAATAACAGTAATGCTAATGAATGCTACATATGTGGTGACAATAGTTTTCAACAAGAGGGCAACCTGTAGTAAGCTACCAACTGAAATGTCAACAACAAAATAAAAGTACCAATCATGTATAATCAAAGAGAAGTCTTACTAAGCTTAATAACCAAGAAGCTCATAGAATTGCAGTCAAAAGTACAATTACATCCTTTTATGGACACAAAGAGGGATCTTTAAAATAATATCATAGCCACTGAAGATGATGTCAAGTCTAGTATGATGGAAAGATGCATGAACTATACACCAATGATAGTCCAAAGAAATCATAAAGATAGTATAAAAGAGCACTCTTCACAGAGCAGTCATCATCATCAGTACCATGCATCAAGATAGTTTAAAGAAGGCACAAAGAAATAACATGGCAAGAGAAGTCTTCATGGAAGGACACGGTCTCATGTCAGTAATGACAAAGGTATTTGGAAATACATAGGAAAAAAGATAGGGTTTGTAAGCATTAGGAGGTCACCAATATAAAATATTGATGTGGACAGTTTCAGTCTTCATGAAAGCAATAATACAAAGCAAGCCTTTTGTCTGTTTATTATAATGGTGATAAGATCCCAAATCTGATAAGATCCCAAAGCTTGTTAAAATTAGTAGAATAGTCAGTAGCAACCATGAGGTTACAGTCTTAATGCATATCAGTGACAACCAAGTTCAAGATAAACCTTAAGAATAGTTTGACTTAGAACAACAGTAAAAGGCAGTGAAGTAAAGCGGGTAAAGAATAAAATACATGATTAGTCCAAGGCATGCAAAGATGGCAACAATCCTAGAGATGCTTTAGTAAAAAATAATCAAAGCATGATTAGGGTAGTTCACAGTGGCAAGATTGAAGACTGAAAAGTAAAGATGACACTAGTGCCAATAGGTACAAAAAATACAGTCACTCAAGAGCTTCTAGCAGTCTCAATCATCCAAACATAGTCTTAACCTTGAGGGTAGAGTATATCTAAGTCCATGGATTTATTTCTCAATCATAGACATACCTATTGACAACAACAAGGGATGTTTTCTAAGTATAGAAAATACAGTCACTCAACTCTACTAAAGGAAGATAGATATAAGGCAAAAGAACAGTCCTCATGATTGTTGAAACTCACAACAGAGTAATTCAAGAAGAGTGCAATAGAGGTAAATCACATAGACTATAAAACATACTGAGTGCTCACTGATCAAAATAGGGAAAACACACATCCCAGTCATGAGAAGATAGTAAGTACACAAGACAACAAATGAATCATCACAGACACAAAAGATCTCATAGCATTCATCACCAAACTACAAATCTTGAGATCAATAAATTAGATCTTGATAGAGCTATAGTAAATGGTAAAGGTCATTGTCACAATACAATAAAGAAGTCATTTAACAGACTTGTAGTAATAACCTAAGACTTACAACAAAGACAATGAAATTCAGATAAAGGATCATGTACATCCAATACAAGTAAACATTCATAGCAATCATGATGGAGGGAAGAAGCATAATTAATATAAAGACATTCCACATTGTCAAACACATATATAGAAACATATGTGACAAAGGAATTCCTTATCATTATCACTAAAATTGTCAATCCGTGTTGAGGATAAGTGCTCTGTCACAAAGTTTGTAAAAGATATGAAAAGATCAATTAAATAGCAGTTACAGTCACAGGTCATAATAATCTTTGATTATTTTTGACAAATAATAAGCACAAGAATGATAGGTGGCAGTGCCATGAGGTCCCTGTCATTGTCATGATTACAAATCAAAACACAAGAATGCAGTCACATGGAGAGCATCCATACACATAGAAAAATGGAGATTTATCAGTCAATAAGGATCAATGATAACTTTCTTACAATGAGAGAGTAAGATGTGCAAAGAAAGATTCAGTGGTTAAATCTTATGCATCAATAGAAATAGGTAGTCTATATACATTAAGACAGATATCACAGTCATATAGAGATGAAGGCACTAAAAAGCATTCATAACAACAATGAAGAAATATCAGTAAACAAAAAGTATGCAGTCCCATCCAAATGGGAAGGATACGATGACAAGATTATTGTCTTAAAGGATATTATGGAAAATCATTGCAAGATTTAGAGGAAGCAAAGACTTCAAAAGGTGAGCAGTACTCTTTAAGCAACTGCAATTTTTTCTCCATATAAAGAACATGCTTGGCACACAGAGATGATGAAGATGTTCATGCTCATCACAAGAAGGCAAAGACAGTTAATAAGAATACATATCAAGCTTTTTTTGAGGGTAGGGGTTTAGTCCCACAATCTCATACATCAAAATTCAAAACATCTGAGATATCCGAGACAAAGAATAGCATTATAAAGGGACTGAGAAGAAAATGATTATAATGATAGTAGATCTTAAGAGAAGACCCAAACAAGGTGTAGAGAAGCCTATTTATAATTAGTAGAATGAAGATATTATGAAGATAGGGGTCTAAATAATGAGCAACAAATGAAAGGTTTCAGAGAAAGTGTATCAATATAATGATCAAAAGAAATTATTGAAGCAAAAGATAGATATTGAGTCAATCATTCAAGGGAAACATACAAAAAGAACAATATAGAAATAAGACCTTTGAAAGATAATGTAGCAGCCAATACAGTCCAAGATCACTGCCTTAAAGACTGTCTTAATAGTTCAAAGGGAATGCCAAAGCATTGTCAAAGACAAGGATTCGATAGACAAACTGATATGTTACAGAATAGAGGCAAATACTTCCTTCATATAGCACAAAGGTCACTGTCAAAGTTTAATCTAACAGAGTTAATGAATTGATACCCAAGACTTTCAAACAACATTAGCAGTCTATGGCATAATGCCTTATAAGGTGATAGACCTGCAATAAGTCCATGTAGTCTTGAAGAGTATTCAAAGGTTTCAAAAGATAGTGAGAAGACCACAAGGTATGATCAAAAGAAAAAACCTAAAGGTGAATTCTTCAAGCTTGATGACACCCTCACCAGTATATAACATTGAAGAAAAATAGTGTGAAGACACAAAGACAATGTGCAACATTTAATAAAGGTAGAGAGATTCTTCAAGAATGATAGTAGGTTTACAAGAATGAGAATCTTCAAGATATCAATCCTTACCAAGAAAAGTAACAATAAATGAAAAATAAATGAAAGTACTGATCAAACTTTGAACATGAAATAGTTGTGTCTCAGAGTAGCAATACACATAAACATCTGCAAAGGTCAATATTAATGGAGAACCCAGTTATGGGGATGTCTTATTTTCTCAAAGATAATATGATACATCGACAAGAGAGCCCTTTTCACTGCTCAAAGTCATCCCACAATATCAGATAGAGATCAAGCCATGGACAATAGTAGATGCATAATTATAAAGATAATGATCTCTATCATACAATAATATATGATTTGCAACTACAGGTCTCCAAAAGATGCTTTCAGTCATAAGCCTTCAAAAGTTTAAGGGCTTAACTCACAAATTAACAGTCTCAAGTTTGAGGAAGAAAACACAGCCATATATCTAGTAAACAAAACTAGACAAAGTACACACAGTAAAAACCCTATAATACAATGAGAAAGACAACAAGCACCACTACGGACTCATCATATGATAAAAATTAACCCAATGACAGTGTTGAGCAGTCCTTCTAAGACTTTAGAGAAGATTTAAACACAGTGAGTTAATGGATACACGCTCTTGAAACATTAAGAATAAATCATTTAAAGTTATTTCAATGATATAGAAAGGAAATAATAGCAGCATGAAGAGAGAGAAGGCACATACCAAGTTAAAAAGCCTTCAAGTCTGAATCCAAACATGCAAAGAAGCCCTTTTCCAAAGAAGCAAAAATTTTTCATGCATGGCGGCACAAAAATTGGCCTCAACAAAATTCTTCTTCAAAAGAATGCAAAAGAAAGTGAAATTGTGCGATGCTTTCAGGGTTTTTCATCTTTTGTTTTTGCATGCCCCTGTTTGATCTTGCTTGGGCTTTTAATTTATTATTTTAACGCATGCATCTATTGCAAAGTCGTGGTCAAAACTTGTCTTTGACCTAAGTTGTGTGTGTAAAGCCCTAAAATTAAGAGCCATTAAGCTTTTATTTTTTCTTTTTTAAAATTTATATTTTGACATCTTTATTAAAGATTTATTATTATTAAAAATATTAATAAAGTTATGTTAAGATATAAAATGAATAACTCAAAATAAATAATTTACTTTAATATTTATTTAAAAGCAATATATTAGTTATTTTAAATAAATATTAAAATAAAATTATTCAAAAGGGAAAATGGCAAAATATAAATAGCTCATTATGTAAAAAATCAGGAAAAGAGAAGATTTATATTTTTGAGAGCTTTATTTGGCATGCTTTTTTAAGGGAAGGAGACTTTTATTTTCTAGCTATATTTGGAGTTAGAATGCATGCAGATTATCAGTGGAGGGGGGTTTTCTCTTTGGCAAGCTATTTTTAGCTCAAGGTTTCATGTAGAGGTTTTCCAGTAGAGGAGTGCTTTTTAGGGACTATTTTAGGCAGATTGACAGTTCTATATCAAGCAACAGGTATCTTTTTCATGCAGTATCAGTGGCAAACCTATTTTTGACAACAAAGGCTATTTTTGGCAGCAAAGGATATCAGAGCTAATGCAGGTGAAGAATTCCCCATCTAGCCCTACTATTCACAACTTTAGTCAACTATCTCTTCTCATCCGCTATCTAGGTGTGCATGCATGCAGGAGGGCCCCTACTATTTGCAGAGATAAAGAAGTTGTTTGGAATGAAGACCTTTGCCGTCGGTTGACTGTCATGCACTTGACTAACTGATCCCTCCTTTCAACCTCCTTTCTCACAACCAGAATAAAGAAACAACCCACCGGTAGGGCCCCAAGGAATTGTCAAAATTTTATGCTATTTTGGGCAAATTCGCCCAAGGCTTTTTCTCATGCAGTTTTGTTATTTTAGGGTTTTCTGAAAGAGAATCTTCTATATATTCTTTTCTCCTCCTTTTTTCCCCCTAGTTCTTTATTTTCTGCTACACACATAGCAGAAAAAGCATTGTATCTCAACACTTATCAGTTTTTCAGTTATAGTAATAGAGTTATTTTATTCAGTTTGCAATACAAAGTTATTTCCTTATCAATATTTCTTGATTTTTCATTTTCAGGTGAGTGATTTGATAGATTTATTGTGATTTTTACAATCCTTTGCTCCGTCTTGCTTTTGCTTTGCAGAAGTAGGATAATTTCATAGTGAATTTAGGTTGTGGGTTGTGTTCATTTGGTTTCCAATTCCTTGCATTTTGTGAAAAATCACTTTTCCTACATGCAGAAGTTGGATAACTTTGAACCTTTTCATAAAATATTTGTGAAGTATTTGTGAAGTGTTTTCATTCATTATTGCATCTGTTATAGTTTTAGTGTAGTAGTTAAAAACTGCATAATCTTGGCGTATCACCTCCATTAGGATAGCTTTTATTTCGCATGCAAGCCTTTTAAACCTTTTCTCAGAAAACATTTAATTGTATGAGATTCATCAAGACAGAAAGCCGACCTAGTCTCCATAGGTCTACTTTCGGTATAGGCAACCCATAGGCCTAAAAGTATTCCCATGTTTCATAGGATTTCTAGGTTTCACACTTAGCATTTTTAGGCGCAATCCTTCATGACAACAATGACAATAATTTATATGGTACATCAAATAGTTGTTGCCGACAAAATATTTGACATATGTGAACTTCTGAGATAACAACTAATAAAGAACTTGGATAAAATAAATGAAAGTAAGTATGCATTTAAATATGGGTTCTCAATCATATGTCTGACATTTATGTTTTTGAATGACCTTCCAAGAAGGGAGAATCATACTTCAAAAAAGTCTTCCTAGTTGTCGTACAAATTAAACAATACATTGGAAATTTTGGAATGGATAACAAAGAATACAATACTACATTCTCTGGATGGTTCCAAAACTTTTAGGACACTAATTAGGAAAGGGAGAGATTTCCTCTAGATGTGGTCCAAAAGTACAAAGACACATTTTACATTCTTGGTTAGTAGAGATAATTATTGTATTGAGCCAGTTGAACCTAGAACAATATGGATTCCAGAGTTGCTTTATGAGGTAACAACAAAAGAAGTGGAAGAAAAAATTGTTACTATCATTTAGTTTCTGATTGATGCAAATGAGCCCAAGATTGGTATAGTATAGGGGATTGAAGTATAATTGAGAAAAGAAAAAGTTGAAATAAAAAGATGATGGAAAGGTTTTACAAGGACATTGGTATGAGGACAATATTAGAGACCTTTGGTGTGGCTCCTCTTGAGGGGTCACAAGATAAGGATAGAGGAGGACAAGGTATGTGTTTACCTCCCCTTTGGTGAAGTTGGCTTCTTTTGGAACCTTTTCTTGATCCGATAAAAGTGTAATGAAGACACCAAGGAAGAAACAGAAGGCTAAAATGAAATTTGATGATCCAGATCTAGAAGTAGAAGAAGTTGAGAGCAATAGATCTAATGAAGAGGTCTAGAAAGAATAATTCTTTATTTGGACTATGCCTAAAAGGAGTAAGGTGAAGGAGGAAGAAGAAGAGGAAGATGAAACTACACCTCTTGTGAAGAAGAAGAAGACTCTGGTCTCTCTAGTGGAGACCTCTATAGTGAAGAAGAAGGAAACAAAGCCTAAGATATAGAGGAAGTAGAAGAAAACTAAAGGTGATCTAAATTGTGAGCTTTTGGAGCTAAATAGTTTAGTAAATGCTATGTGTGTGCACAATTATTTGGAGTATACAACAAGTTTATATAATGACACCCCTTTAGTAGACAAATAGACTATAAAGAAAGAAATCTACAAGTATTTAATGACTTTTGAAAAACTCTCAATAATATAAAAAAGAAAAGATGCAATAGCAAAAGAGAATAAAATGAGATTTGGAGCATTAGACAAAGTATGCAACTCGTTATCTAAGGAGGCTAGGGATAATATTGTGGAGACAATTAATACAAGATTTAGAACTAAAGAAAGAGTAAATATGGTCATGGGTAATGATCCAAAAAACTACAAGAGGTTGGTCAAAAAGATAGATGAAATGGTTGCGAAGAATGCAAAAGAGGTATTGGAACACAAGTATGCATAAAGGAGAGACAAGCTTCAACATGAATATTCTAGAGAAGGAGACTGAGCAATAGATGAGTGAAGGTCTTGGTCTGAAAATTGATCGTAATATGTAGAATGAAGAGCAAAAAGCTAATAAAAAAAAGGAAAAATAAAGGGTTGGTTCAAAGACAAAATAGGTTGATGATGGACATAATGTAGATATTAAAACAAAGGAGATTCTAGATGAGAAGGAGATGATAGAGGAGAAGAAGGATGAAGAGAAGATAGAGGAAAGAGTCGAAGAAAAGAAGAAGACTAAACATAAATAAGTGAACCCAAATAAGGAGACAAAAGGAGAAGATTGTTTGAATGATATTAGTGAGAGAATTTAGTTGCGATTCTAGAATAGAAATATTAAAGCTTCAACTAGATTTTGAACTGGTGGTGACATAAAATATATTAGCAGTACCAGTGACTCAAGGAATGCTAGATTTGGAAAAACTAACAATCCTTCACATGTAACACTTGGGTGATGTACTACACCATAGAAATAGAAAGTACATAGTATCCAAAGTTGAGTGCACTAAGATGATTGGGGAGAAAATGAAGTTTCTCCAAGATAAACTTTCAGATGTAAAATTGGATGAATCTTTGAGGAGTGATGACCAATTACTGGTGTTTCTAGGAGACCCAAAGGGTTATTTTTCTAACATAGAAGCAACAATTTTGGAAAATATTGTAAAAATGGTTGAGAAGAGATTGAGGTATTTGGTGAATAAGTGTAGAATCACACATTCCTACAAGAAGGAGTGTCAACTTTTGAGTAAAGTGTAGATAGTGTAATTAATATCTATAAGTTTTATCACTAGTGGCTTGAAAAAAGAAGATACAAAGACAAATAGGAATTTTTGGAGTAAAGATTTTATGGATGACCGAGAAAGTGAATCTAAAAGAAGATGATGGAAAGTGAGAATGGAAATAGAGTGCAAAAAGTTGAATTGACTAGCAAAACAGAACGAGCAAATCAAGAGAGATTTTTGTAGACTGAGAGATATAGTAGATATGCACCTCACCAATATGGTGAAACTCCTAAAAGACTCTGAGATATTATGCAATAAATAAAAATTCCAACCATCTGTTAAGAGGCAAAAGATTTCATTTTGAAAATGGAAAGTCAACTGAATATTTTGATCTATATGGTACTTGATTGGCATAATAATTGGGCTTAGTTAAAAACAATTCATAAGGAAATCATATTCCTTTCCTAGCAACATTCTTAGGTGGATTTGGTAAGGAAATTTTGACCTGTATATATAAGGTTGAGCTAATTTTGGTTTCAATTTTGAGGAGATGCTATACATAGAGGGGACTATATAGCATATTTAGTTTGTATAGGAACCCTTTGTCCTTGATGTTAAAGGGCGAGAAGTTTTGGAGAGATAAGTATTTGAATGAAGACAAGTGGTTGAATTGGCACAAGTATTGCCATAAATGAAAAAGGGGGATATTATTTAAAATTTGAGTTCTCATTGTTATTGAAGTAGAACTTCTTGTTTGGAAGAGATACTTAACCATTCTATGTGTCTGGAGATGAGAAGCTAATAAAGGTTGGTGAAGAAGACATGTAGTTGTATAGAGTATGCGTATGGACATTTGTGGCAATAGATCATGGGTTGTTAACATATTTTTAGAGCTCTATTGGTGTTCTTTGTATACTAGTATGCCATTTCAGTTATATCTAACTGTTTTGATGAACAATTTATCATGTAGATTGGTCTGGTACATGGTGACTATGCATCAAATGGTTATGCAATTACTCAGTAGTGTTTATGGATTTATAGTATCAATATATCTCAATTTTTAGAAGGTTATGTGATCTATAATTAGGGTTAGTTTTTGATTATGGGAAAATCAGGTTTTGAAGGGACCCCAAAACCCTTTACAAAGGAACCATAAAAGATAAAAGCATTAAGAAACTAAATGAGATAGACATCAAAAAAACCCGTTAAGTACTGGACAAAAGACAACACAAAAGTCCAACACTACCAGCAACAACCAACAAAAACAAAAAAAAGACAAATTACATTATGTTTTTAAGGGCATTAGCCAATTTCTCGCTAATCCCTTGCATTTCTTTGATATTCTCCCTGAGAATTGGGATTTCCTTTGAAGAAGCCAAGGCAGCCTTTTTCAAGCTCGCCTTGGTCCTTTTAGCCATACCTCTAGGAGCACTATCCAAATTCCCAGCCTCACTAGCAACCTCTTCAACATCAAGGTCCACAATAGACTTGGTAGGGCTAGAACCATCAAGGTATTTGGCTATTTCCTCCATGTTCCTGGTCATAGAGTTGAGGATCTCTATTATCAAAATCAGGTTGCTCTTCATGGCAACCTTCCCTTTCTCTAGCTTGCTAATCTGAACTTACAACTTCTCCACCTTTTCATCCATTTCCTTTTTCCATTTCTCCAGGTTGCTTTCACCTTTCTATCCATGCTCTTCCTGATGTTTAGCCTTTTTTTCCATTTTATTAATTCTTTCGTAAACCCATATATCGAAACCTAGATGTGCACTAGACTGGTTCTTAAGCTTATCCAGGATAAGCATACCAGTATTCATCTCATCACCAACTCTATCCTTTTCCATGCTCGTATCCTCCTTATCCTTGTTCAGCTTTGTTTCCATTTCCTTGTCCTTCTGAATTTTCTGGTTATCCGACTCCTCCATGGGCTAGTTGTTGAGATCACCAGGGCTCGCACTGTGAGTAGGTTCCTCCTTATTACCCTCATCCTCTTCCTAATTTTCCTTCTCATTACCACTATCCATTTTGGATGTTTCCTTGACCGATCTTTTCTAATCAGAATCTTCCTCTTCTCCTCCTTCCTCTTCTCCCACTTCCTCATCTTTCCAGCTCTCCACCCTGTCAGAATCATCAGTCTCCATATCACTACCTTCTTTTCCCGTATACTTAGGATCATCCTCCACATCCTTATGTTTATGGCTCAAATCCATGTCCTCCATATTTTTCTCTGTAGAGCCTTTTTTAGCCTTTTTAATCTGTTTCTACTCATCCTTGCTAGGCCTAGAATCCTCACTTTTCCTCTTGCCTTTGCCCGAGGACATCGACAGCCTTTTGTTTTCCTAAATCACCAAAATCTTACAATGCTCATAAATGAGAAAAATAAGACCATAATGTAGCATAGGAGAAGAGGGATTCTTACTATGCTTGTTCAACGAGCACAACAGGGACCTGAAATGGTAATAAGGAAGAGACACCCTTTTCTCATGCCTAAAGTGGTTCAGAAGCACAAAGTGATAGGTATGGACCCTAGTTAAGTTTGAGTTCTAGTTTATATAGTTACAATGTAGGAGTGTGGAGGAATATTGCATTCCTTGACTTATAATTGGCAAAGTGTTGTGAATGGTTGATGAAGGTTTTTTGATGTTTTATATTTCTTCCTTGTTCGTACGCAATTTTTGTTGGTGGTTTGGATTGAAGTTTGAGGTTTTTGTATTGGAATGAGTTAACTATTTCATCTTCTGAGGTTGACTTATGTGTTTTTGGTCCTTGTAGTAGCATGTGGATGCATGAAATCTATATTGGGAGTATTTGGAAGTTGTGCCAACATGGTTTGACCCTTCACATATTTCATTTGTATTCCTTATTTGCATTGGAGAGCATTATGGGGTTTATGCTTATGTATGAACATGTTACATCCTATTAAGCTGACCTAATGGATGCTATTGAGGTTACAAATAATATATAAAGGTCAGATTCATTGTGGAAGGATGAAAAAGTAGAGTATTTTGTGTGAAGTCATTGAAAAGTAGTGAAAATGTTTGTATGTACAACAAAGCATTAATGAAGATAGTTTTTGATGTGTACTAAATTGTGAATTGTTATCAACATTCTAGTAGATGTTTTTTTTCCACAGTTCAATCTTGTTATGATTCTATTAGAATAATTGTATCTTGCCTTGAAGAAGTGATAATCAGAGTGTGGAATTAATTATAGTATCTTTCCCTAAGGTTATGTGCCTTAGCTTGCAATTCATCTTCCAAAGAAATGAGCTCCCTAGGCATAGACTGTAATCAATTTATGTCTATATTGTGAGTTTGATTTTTACTGTGTTTTTTCCTAGTTTGGGTTTTTCACATAAAAATCATGGTGTTATGTTGGATATTGTTGGAATATGATGAACTGACATGTTGATATGATGATGATGTATGTTGTCATTGATTTCAATAAGTGTAAGTGAACCAATATGCAGATTGAAAGAAGTTGGTGAACCGATATGAAGAGGTATGAAGAGATATAGTGAACCAGTGTCAGGGTTTCACTAAGTGTGACTACTGGTTGGTAGTCTCAGCTCTAGGGTTTCTGGTTTGGAAATCTCACTTGTGCGATGCAACCGATGATACTCTGTGATGAGTTAGCTAAGTGATGTGAATGAGATTGAGGTGCCACGCCATCTTGGTGCGCATGAAGTATTTCCTTGAGGATCTTGCATGAGAAGATCGACTGCATTTCAAGTCTACCTCGGGAATGATCATTCTTCTTGGCGGTATGAGAAGAGAGCATGATGGGTTACTGATTCCCATGTGTGGTGAAGAATGAACAATTCAAATTATCTTGTGATCTGTTTGAAATTGTAATACTCTATGCAATGTGTTTGGACGGTCAGGATTGGACCGCTTGTGTTGTAAACCTAAGATGCTTAGGGTTTAGGGTTTATACTACCGACCTAACTAATGTCTATAAGTTTGATGATGTTTGTTATTGTAAAGTTGTTGGCAAGTGTTGTGTGTGTACACATCTGAGTGATGAGATACTTGCCAAACTAGTAAGAGGAAAACTACAAAGTGTGATTGCAGAGTAGAGGAAATGAAAGGGATCTGCCTTGGCATGCAGTACTGTTATCGGACCATAAGTTTTACCTATTGTCTTCTAATCATTTCAACAGTTTGAAAATCCCTTTACCAGGTAGCTTTAATAGGCTTATTGTAAAACCTTTAACAAGGTGACTCAAGATCATTGAGTTCTTCAAATCCTCTAGCGAGGTAACCTCTAACAGGGTTTCAACCTTTAACAGGGTATATAGCCATCCCTTAACCGGGTGATCTCTAACAGGATTAGTTCCTAACATAACCTTATTGTATAGTCTTTAACCGGACTAGGCTCTTAACAGGGCGAGCTTCAAAAGAGTTCAAAACAAGCATGTGGGTATTCATCCCCACCGTGGTTTTTCCCATTTGGGTTTCCACGTGAAAAATATGTGTTATGTGTTATGCATTTTTCATGTGATGATTATGTATTAATTGGTTGAATGACTATGCATGCAGAGTTATTAGGTTATGGTATTATTGGTATACCACATGCATATGTTTATGGGTGAAGTTGATATCAAGTATTGATCATATTTGAAGTGTTTAGACTTATCAGTTTATGGTGTCTAATGTCTTACCGTGTTTAACCGGTATTGTCATGGTTAAGTTCAGTGATGGTGAGAACCAGTTGGTATTGATTTAACCAGATAAGTTGTTGAGAAATTTTTTGCCTGTACTGATTCACCCCCCTCTCAGTACCAGTTGGGGTATCTGTTGTTCATCATTATTCATCAATTGGTATCAGAGCGACTCCAGGTCCTCGGTGATATAAGCTTAACCGCTTGAGGTAAAAGATCCTGCTGTAATGATGAAGAGGGAAGGTCCTAAGTTCAATAGAGATAACCTTAAGATATGGAAGGACAAAATGAAGATTTACATCAAGAGAATGGGTGCTCAACACTGGAGATATGTTGAGAATGCCTATGTGGCTCCCACTCGCACTCTGACTGATGATCAAAAGAGAGAGATCCAGGAAAATGGGCAAGTCATGGAAGCCCTTATCAGTAGCCTGTCAGATATTTAGTTTATTGATGTACAAGACAAGGACACACCTAAGGATGTATGGGATGCACTGGAAAACATCTATGGTCGTGATGAGCATATAAAGCAAGCTAAGAAAGAGAGCCTTAGAGGTAAATATCAGGATATGAGGATGGTTGAAGGTGAGACCATTCAGCAATATGGCATTAGGATAAAGACTATAGTTGGTGATATCAAAAGCATTGGTGGAACTACTGATGATACCACTATTGTTAGTAAAGTCCTTAGATCATTGTTACCAATCTATGCAATCATAGTTGCTGCTATCTAGGAACTAAGGTCTATTGATAAAACCAAGGTATCCTTAGATTTTATCATTGCAAAGTTAACTGCATATGAGTTGAATAGCTATGATGGCAGTGTTTAGAAGACTGAGTCAACATTTAAAGCATCTACTGTACCATCTAGAAAAGGAAAAGAAACTAGTACCGGTTATGAATCTAGACAATGCAAAGATATGGATGATGAAGAGATTCTAATAGAGTTTGAAGCTCTTCTTGCTAAAAGACTTCTGAAGGGAACTACAAAATATAGAGGTAAACTTCCTTTGAAATGTTTTTCCTGCAACAAGATAGGACATATAGCTGTTAATTATCCTAACAATATCAATAAGGATAAACTAGAGAGGTTTAGAAAGTATAAAGGAGGAAACAAAAGAAATTGTCTAGTTGCTGTGGATGAAGGTGTCACTGATGAAGAATCTTAAGATGAAGAAAATGAAGACATAGCGTTTGTAGTAGTAAAGGAAGAAGTGTCTGACAAGAAAGCACTTGTCTCTCACATTGACAACTCCAATGAGTGGATAATTGATAGTGGTTGTTCTCACCATATGACTGGTGACCAGAGATAGTTTCTGTCTTTGGAGGAATATGATGGAGGTGTTGTCAGATTTGGCAATGATGCACCATGTTTGGTAAAAGGGAAAGGATCCATCTCATTGAATGGAAAGAGAAGTGTAGATGATGTCTACTGGGTAGAAGGTCTTAAGCATAACCTGTTGAGTGTTGCTCAATTGAATGACAAAGGAATAGTTCTGGAATTTGAAGGCAGAGTCTGTAGTATAATTGGGAAGAATGGTGAACTTATTCCACTGGTAAGCAGACCAGAGGTAACCTATTTCAATTGAATGCTAAGATAAGTCAGTGTCTAATGGCTAGGTTTGGTGATAGTTGGATATGAAATAGGAGAATCTGTCATATGAACTTTGACAACATTGTTAAAGCCGGTAAGAACAAGGTGGTAAGAGGATTACCTTTGCTGAACAAACCTGAGAATTCTTTGTGTAGAGAATGCCAACTTGGGAAGATGTCTTCCTCAAATTTTAAAGGTAAGTCTTTCTCAGTAGAAAATTTACTTGATCTTGTGCATACTGATTTATGTGGTCCTATGAAAACTAGAAGTATTTAGGGAGATAGGTATTTTATGATTCTTACTGATGACTTCTCAAGAATGATGTGGGTCACATTCTTGAAAGACAAGTCTGAAACATTTGGAAAGTTCAAATCCTTCAGAGCATTAGTAGAGAAAGAAAGTGGTAAAAATATAAAATGCTTGAGAGCGTATCAAGGAGGAGAATTCACTTCTGATGAATTCAACAAGTACTATGAAGATAACGATATCAAGAGGCAGTTGTCTACCCCAAGGACACCACAACAAAATGGCATAGCAGAAAGAAATAACATGACTGTAGTTGAAGTAGCTAGAACAATGCTAATCCAAGGAAAGGTTGCTCACACTTTTGGAGAGAAGCGGTGAGCATTGCAGTCTATACTATGAACCGGGTACTCATCAAGAAAGGCAAAGATAAAACTCCTTATGAGTATTGGACCAGGAAAACTCCCACTGTGATTTACTTTAAAGTGTTTCGTAGTAAGTGCTATATCAAGAGAGGTGAGCATTTGAGAAAATTTGATGCAATATTTCTGGGATATTCCACTAAGAGCAAAGCTCTCAAGTGCTACAACAATAGAACTCAAAAAATTGTTGAAATTATCAATGTCAGGGTTGATGAATCCCCTGAGGAACCTGAGGAAACATGCAGTGAAGAAGTGGAAGATGAATTGGGTATAGTCTTCTGGGAACTGGTTAAGAAAGAAACTTGTAAAGATCTTAGTGTTCCTGTACCGGTAGAAGCTGCAGTAAGTGAAGAAGAAGAAAAAAAGGTAGAAGATCAAGATAGAGTCATTCCTAGATATGTGAAGCTACATCATGATCCAAAGCAAATCATAGGAGATAAAGATGCAGGGATACTCACAAGAAGAAAAGTGAAGGATAACTCTTGCATGATTTATGAATTTGAACCCAAGACTTCTAGAGAAGCTCTCACAGATGAAGACTGGATTAAAGAAATGGAAGAGGAGCTAGACCAGATAGAAAAGAATGCAACATGGTCCTTGGTGCCCATACTAGAACATGAAAATGTCATAGGTAGCAAATGGGTCTTTAGGAATAAGATGAATGAAGAAGGCATAGTTGTAAGAAACAAGACTAGGCTTGTATGCAAGGGATACGCTTAGGAGGAGGGAGAAGACTATGGAGAAACCTTTGCTCTTGTGGCTAGAATAGAAGGTGTTCGAATGCTACTTGAATTTGAAGCATTTAAGGGATTTAAGGTTTATCAGATGGATGTGAAGTCTTCTTTTCTTAATGGAATCTTGGAAGAGGAAGTGTATATAGAGCAACCAGAAGGGTTTGCCTTATCAGAAGATAGTGACATGGTGTGCAGATTACACAAAGCCCTATATGGATTGAAACAAGCACGTAGAGCATGGTATGAAAGACTACACTCTCATCTTGTGAAGATTGGATTTTAGAGAACAAGTGAAGATAGCAACATCTACTTGAAATCAAAAGGTGATCAGATTCTGATTTGTGAAGTGTTTGTGGATGACATAATCTTTGGAGGAGATGATAAAATGAGTCACGCATTTGCAGATGAAATGAAGAAAGAGTTTGAGATGTCTTTGATAGGAGAGATAAAGTTCTTCATTGGTTTACAGATTCAACAAATGAAAGAGGGTATCTTTATTACCCATTCCAAGTATGTCAAAGAGGTATTGAATACTTTTGGCATGGAGGAAAGAAAACCAGTTGGTACACCAATGGCAACTGGCTGTAAACTGACTAAGGAAGATGATTTAGCGTTGGTAAATGAGGATTACCGGTCAATGATCGATAAGATGCACTATGTGGTGCACAACAAACCATATATTACTCATGCAGTAGGCATAGTAGCTTGTTTTTAGAAATGTTTAAGAGAATCCCACTTGGTAGCTGTCAAAAGGATTCTTAGATATCTGAAAGGAACAGTTGATTATGGATTGTGGTATCCATATAATGGTGACTATAATATCAAGGTATATACTGATGCCAATTGGGGAGGTAATGTGGACAACCAGAAAAGCACAACTGGTGGAGCGTTCTTTCTCGGAGGAAGATTAGTATCATGGACAAGTAAGAAGTAGAGCTATATTTCCCAATCTATAGCTGAAGAACCCCTAGTTAAAGTTAGAGATCCCCATGTAACGGTAATGAACTAGTCTACTCAGTAGTCCCCCCACCACCAAGGGTGTGGGAAGGGTGGAACCCCCAGATGGCCATGTTACGTAAGAATCTGGTGTTGACTCTACCTACACGGTGCAATATTAGCCAGATTCTCACCCATAGAATAGTAGGGTTAGGAGAAAGAAAGAGTTAGCAACTAGTTTGGCACGGTGTGCCTTCATCCAGATATAAAATCAAATGGATGGGTGGGATGATGATATTATCATTTTCCATCTCCAGCTACACCCCAGGCAAGACAATGAAATGCCCATAGAATTTTAGGGGGGCCCACTGTCAATTCAACTGAAGCTATCTTAAGTTGTCCTTAATTATTTCTGAAGTCATCGACCATTGGGTATTTCATCCATCTGGGGGCCTATGAACAAAAACTATTTATCTGTCGATCTATCGCCAAAAATAAGTGCGGGAAGGCGAAGAGGATCAATAGTCTCCAGGCCCCGACTCTATTCCTCTGTGATCCAGAATGTTCTGGGGGAACCGATCACCATAGATTTTTTGGGTGGAAGGGCCCCCCCGACACTAGCTGGAGGAGTTATTCTTGATCTCTCAGCAGTACTTGCATGCATGGACAAAATATGTGGCAACATTTATGAACTACACTCAAGCAATTTGGATGAAGCATGTATTGGAAGGTTTCAAAGTACCCGTATCTGAACCGGTGAATATATTTTTTGATAACACAAGTGCAATAAATATTTCCAAGAATCTAGTATTGCATGCTAGAACTAAGCATATTCAGCTTAAATATCACTTCTTGAGAGAGAAAGTTCAGAATAAGGAGGTTGTACTACAACATGTTTCCAGTAAGGAGCAGCTGGCAGATATATTGACTAAGCCCTTACCGAAGACTACATTTACCTATTTGAGAGGTGAATTAGAGGTTCTTCCCCTTCATGAAGTCAACTAGAGTTGTGTGCTCCACATTAGTCAAGTACTATAGTGACAAATCCTTCAAGATTGATGTGTTGAAGGATGCTACTCCTTAGGGGGAGAAACATAGTTGATTTTGGAAGCTTGTGCCTCCACTTTGGCATTGTTGTCAAAGGGGGAGAAGATATCTGATGTATGGAGGAGAAGATATCTGATGATGAAGATACATTGGTCTATGATGTCTATAGATGCAATGCTACACTGAGTATTGCCATCAATGCCAAAGGGGGAGATTGTTGGATATTGTTGGCATATGATGAACCGACATGTTGATATGATGATAATGTATGTTGTCATTGATGTCAATAAGTGTAAGTGAATTGGTATGCAGATTGAAAGAAGTTGGTGAACCGGTATGAAGAGGTATGAAGATATGTAGTGAATGGGTGTCAGGGTTTCACTAAGTGTGACTACCAGTTGGTAGTCTCAGCTCTAGGATTTATGGTTTGGCAATCTCACTTGTGCGATGCAACCATTGATACTCTATGACGAGTTAGCTAAGTGATGTGAATGAGATTGAGGTGCCATTCCAGCTTTGTGCACGTGAAGGATTTCCTTGAGGATCTTGCATGAGAAGATCGACTGTGTTTGAAGTCTACCTCAGGAATGATCATTCTTCTTGGTGGTATAAGAAGAGAGCATGATGGGTTACTGATTCCCATGTGTGGTGAAGAATGAATGATGTAGATTGTCTTGTGATCTATTTAAAATTTGTAATACTCTATGTAATGTGTTTGGACAGTTAGGATTGGACTGCTTGTGTTGTAAACCTAAGATGCTTAGGGTTTATGCTACCGACCTAACTAATGTCTATAAGGTCGATGATGTTTGTTATTGTAAAGTTGTTGGAAAATGTTGTGTGTGTATCCGAGTGATGAGATACTTGCCAGACTAGTAAGAGGAAAAGTACAGAGTGTGATTACAAAGTAGAGGAAATGAAAGGGATCTGCCTTGGCATGTAGTGCTATTATCAGATCAGAAGTTTTACTTGTTGTCTTCTAATCATTTCAACAGTTGGAAAATCCCTTTACTGGGTAGCTTTAACAAGCTTATTGTAAAACCTTTAACAAGGTGACTCAAGATCATTGAGTTCTTCAAATCCTCTAGCGAGGTAACCTCTAACAGGGTTTCAACCTTTAACAGGGTATATAGCCATCCCTTAACCGGGTGATCTCTAACAGGATCAGTTCCTAATAGAACCTTATTGTATAGTCTTTAACCGGACTAGGCTCTTAATAGGACGAGCTTCAAAAGAGTTCAAAACAAGCATGTGGGTATTCATCCCCACCGTGGTTTTTCCCATTTGGGTTTCCATGTGAAAAATATGTGTTATGTGTTATGCATTTTTCATGTGATGATTATGTATTATTTGGTTGAATGATTATGCATGCAGAGTTATTCAGTTATGGTATTACTGGTATACCACATGCATATGTTTATGGGTGAAGTTGATATCAAGTATTGATCGTATTTGAAGTGTTCAGACTTATCAATTTATGGTGTCTGATGTCTTACCATGTTTAAATGGTATTGCCATGGTTAAGTTCAGTGATGGTGAGAACCAGTTGGTATTGATTTAATTGGATAAGTTGTTGAGAAAGTTTTTGCCTGTAATGATTCACCGCCCCCCTCTTAGTACCGGTTGGGGTATCTGCTGCTCATCATTATTCATCATGTTCATGTTGTAGATGTCTAAAATTAATTAAATTATTATTTAATTAATTTGAGTCTTTCCACATAATTAATCAATTTAATTGAGTTGGTTCCCTTCTTCTTAGGATTAGTTAAATCAAAATTAATCTTATCACTATAGCCCTATAATTAATTTATCAGTATTAATTATTCCCCATTCTTCTAAAGTCACTCCAAAATCTTCATTATTTTTTCTAAACCTCTATTAGTTAATTAATTTTAATTAACTAAGCTAATCAGTATTAATTATTCCCCATGTACTTGAGAAGTGTGGAGACACACAATGCCTTTATGGAAAATATATTGGACCTCCCACTTTGTCCTCTCAAGCTTCCTCTACCTTATTTCAATCCTAGTCCCTTCATTTCAAATCAATCTTGGCCCTCCATTTTGGCCTCCTTCAATCTATAAATTGGAGTCTCCTCCCTTCATAATATATCCATCTTTCATACAGTCTTATGATATCCACTTGAGCATTGAAATCCACTATCATACCATCATAATTCTGAATTGTTTCCTCACACAATCCATCTCATCCATATACATCCTTTGAATCCAATCCATCTTGTTGTGTAGTGGAGAGCAATCCACATATCCCCCTTCAAAAGAGAAAATCAAATTGAGTGGAGCATAGGGCACATACACTTCATCGAGACCAATTAGAGGAAGAGTAGAAACTAAGGTGTACCTCTTAAATTACATGTTTGAATGTTTCTTTTGTGTTTTTGTATGATGCACGAAACTAACCATTAGCCTAGGATTTTCCCCTCTTCATTTTGGCATGATCGGTGGGACCACAAGTCCCTTTGAACTAATATTTTTTGCATTTTTTTGTGAAGAATTGTTGCATGTTGTGCATTAGCATCTCTAATTACATATTGACATCTGCACCTTGAGTTTGACATCTCTCCTTCAACAAATCAACGTCTGCATTCAAATTCATTTTCTTGCTAACAATTTTTTACGTAGGAATCTACAGATCTACGTTTGCATTTGCAAATTAATGTATCCGCCTCTATTTTTGCATCTTTGCAAGCTTAAAACAACCTCTTTGCTTAAATATATTTGTTTCATAGTTTTTTTGTTTTTTACTTAAGTCTTTGAAAAAATAAAAAAAAATTACATATAGTCAGAAAAAATACAAAAACAATATTGCTTCTATTTAATTTTTTTTATCAGTTAGCAATTAGATTTGTAGTAAAGATTTTTGCATTTTGTGAATTTTTAGCTAACCATTGGCGGATTATGCATCGACCTCTGGGTGCAGATGTTTCAGCATCTACGCCGATACATCGATGCCTCCACCTCTCTATTTTTCCTGCTGAATTTTTATATTTCAAATTTTAAATTTTTAAGGTAATTGTTTGAGTGAAGAACCTAAATTGACATCCTCGCACACCTCAATCGACATCTCCACTTAACTTTTTTCTCGCCTGATTTCCCATTTTGATTTTTTTTTAATTTTGCAAGATAATCTTTTTTCTTGTGCCAAAAACCCAATCGATGTCTACACAGACGCTTCGACAATTGTGCCTGCACTTCGATGCCTCTGTTATAAGTGCCAACTTTTTGATTTTTGCTAACTGTGCTTTGTCGTTGTATCTTTTCCACTTATCCAAGACTACTAATCATTGATTGCAAGACGTTTTATAAAAAATAATCATTCTTTTTCACCAGCTTAGATTTATTTTCATGTCTTAGAACATAAAACATCTTTTTTGGGGATTTTAAAAGAACTCATGTCTTCCATGTTTGGTGCACTTGCACATCGTGTAGGGTGGACCCACTATTATGCTTAGTATCCTCTCCCCTTGCCATTGTGGATCTTCGGTGAAAGATAAAAGCGATTAACAACACCCATATTTTTATTTTGAGTAGAGAATCACCTCTTGGGGTCTCATCACCTCAAGGGAGTGTTTCAAAATTGAGGTACTTTGGGGATATCTTCTCTCTTAGTGGGATCTCAAGCAGTGTTTTTTGAGCCACTATGTAAATACACTAGCTAGGTGGGTAAAGCATTGAGTGAATTTGGATATGTGGATGCCTTCTCTACACTAATAAGCTCAATTAAAATCTTAAGTGGATTTCTTCAAGAATCCATTGTTGGATTGGGGTCCCTCAGAAACTTACTAGACAGCTTGTTTTAGCTACCAAAAACACCCATTTGCTTGTTGGCACAAGAGGTCGGACCTCTAAAGCCACCCCAATTTGTACCATTCAAAGTAGAGATAGATGTCCCCCAGTTCATAAGGTCTTTAGATCTTTGGGGTATGAGATTATGGTATGCCCAAGAAGTGAGTGTCATGGTGGGGGAGCCAATGCTACCAGATCTCTATCTATCTGCTTTGTCTAGGTATTTGAAGAAATCCATGTGGGGATCCAACAAGTAGAGTCCACTTTCTATCCTAGGTTGTATGTTTTTCGTGTGTATTTATTGTGAAAACACATGAAATTTTGTCGTGTTGGGCTAATCTAGGCCCCCTCTATTTTACGCTTGCTTCAAGCGTTACCTTAGCCAATATGTATTTATTGTTTGACATTTCTTGCCAAGACAAAACCAATCCAAATTCACTTTCCACCCATGCACCATAAAACCAAGTCTTTCAAACATCCCAAGAGATCCATTTACTATCAAGTCAATAAGAAGAAACCCAACTATAAACAAATCCTCAAACACTGCAAATTATTGTACACAAACCACAAAATCTTATTGAAACATCATACCTTCCTACACCATTTTCACAATTATCTATATGGTTATGGTAATGAGTTTGACAAAGAACCTTTGAGAGCCCAAGCTTTTCACTAGAGATCAAGATTATCCCAATCCCTTAATAGAAGTGGCTGCATCTCATTGTCCAACCTACCTCCACCAAAGATAGCCTATTGAGTCATTTCTCATCTAGGGTAACCTCCCCTCTCTTCTTTTCTTCAACTCATCTTCCTCCAAATCATTATCATTTTCACCCTTAAAATATTAGCACATCATTCTAGTCAACAACGTTAATCCAATTTCAATCAATCAATCAATCAATCTCCCAATCTAGGGTCAACACTTTGCGAAGTCTAAATTAGAGCTTTATCATTTGTCAAATCCTCAATTTTCCTTGTGCTTGAGAAAGAATCTATCTATTACATTGTTCAATTGATCATAATCATTTGGGTTAATTAAAACCCTAACCCATTATCTTATTTTGCTTAGGAATGAAGTCTATCCTAAGTAGAAGAAGGCTTGATCCATTACCAGTATCTTAGCATTCTTATGCAATAATCTACATAAAGACTATTGTGAAATAAGTCATCAACATATTGGACTAAGAAACCAATGCATATGTGGTTTAGTATATGACAAGGAGTGATCTAGTTAGTAGCCTCTAAACTAATATTTGTTAAAGCTAACAATTTATATAATAAAAAGTCATGATTAATGAGGTGGTGTGATTTTGTTGTTAAACCAAAAGAAATGTATTTTGTTATATATTCAAAAAGGCGTGATCTAGTAAGTGAAGTGATACAATTTTTTTTACATAAAATTAGTGTAACTGAATGGATGCAATAGTATTTGAATGGATTTTGTTATTATTATTATTATGAAAAAGGTAGTAATTAACCAACAAGAAGCCATGTCCTTCAATAAAATATCTATTCCAATTGGAGGAGAGGAGCGTGTGTTGTGTTTCATAAAGACAATCAAGCATATACATCAGATTGATGAGAAGCCATTAGTGAAGATACTTTGCAAATTTAACCTAAAGAATAAAAGGAGTTCATAATAAATTTTCAAGAGGAGATTGTTATATTTTATGACAGATTTATGATCAATTTATAGTAGATTTGAGGAGATTATTGTTAGATATTTTTGAGTTCCATTCATAAATACACATTTAGGGTCTGCTATATCATTTTTTTCAAACTTTAGGTTGGGTTGGTCTTGTGAGTCAAATTGCACATGTTTGCTAGGACTTCTAGGTTCCAAAAGTACATTTTATTCTTTGAATAAGGTTTTTTATTATCTTGTTTGCTCATAAAGTATCAAAAGTCTTGTTTTTTGCAATACATTATAAGACCTTTTCAAGGGAGGTCTTTTATTAAAAATATCCATGTGCTTTTGGAGAATATGAGGCTTATTTTTAAAATGAAATTTTAGAGGGAAGCTTTTCAAGGCCTATCCCATATGGAATCACCAAAGACAATCAAAGAAAAGAGTTATCCATGTTTGTACAAAGAGCTCAATAACAGTTCTCTTCACGTGGCATGTTTTGGTTTAGGGTTCTCATCAACAAATCTCAAGTTGTTTTATGAAAAGACCATACTTTCTACAAGTTATCTCATTGATTAAAAGTCCACCATGTCATCAATAAAGACTTCAAAGGCTATTGCATGTTGTACATATGCTTACATTTTTAAATCCCCAAATAAAAGAGCCTAATCTTCAAGCTTTTCTCAATTTCAAGAAGTTTAAAAATTGGTTTAGAAGGTTTCAACATGGGATAAGCTTTCAAAGTTTATATCAAAGACCATGCACAAAAATATCTTCCAAAAAGGTTTTCTTCTCTCTACAAACCATTTGCTATTATAAGGAGTTATTCATAATTATTTATGGGAAAAATGCTAGGATGAAATAAGCCCTTATATTAGTTATTCAATTGTATTCATAAGAGCTTGTTGAAGTCTTAATGTTGAAAGTGAAGCTTGAGTGTATTAGTTTCTAGGGTTTGTATTAGTCATGGTATGTTTTCAAGGGTAGTCCATGTTGGAGCTCAAAATCACTGGTTGGTTGAAAACTAAGAATATTCTAGTTTCTATTTTCAGGCTAAACGCATGACTTTGGCCAACAAATGGAATCAACCAAAATGGTTGTAATTCCCTACACTTTTGGTTCTCCTATACCAAGGCAGGTGTACCTTTTGATAACTTAAGCAAATTAATCTCCTTTTGAATTATCCTCTACCTCAAACTGGCATAAGTGTTTGTAGTAGATAACTATGTACAAAACTACCTCCTACTTCTACAACTAAAATTAAAAAATGTTTTGAATATAAGTTTAAAAAGGGTTCTAATGATCAGTGCCTTCTATCCACTAGGCAACAGAGTCAATCTCCTTCTTCCTGAATGGTTTTGCATCACTCTACCAAACAATTTTTACTTTTATGTACCTTGTATGAATCTATCAATTATTTGACCCCTTATATGTGAATGATTTATCCTTATCACCGTGCCTTATTTTCATGAGTTTAATCTCTCCTTGAGAGAACCAAGTAAACAAGTCACACAAAGAAACTGAATGCCCTTTCATCAATTTGAGGTATCCTTGGTATTCAAATCAATATTATAAGGAAAATATTTATAGATAGGACTTATCAAACAATTTTGGTTACTTTAACCAAAATAGTAGGTGAAACCAGTTCCAAAGGCATTTAATAGCTTCATGTGCACAATATCAAGAAGGAAAATAAATATTTTACAAAATTTTCTTCTATATCCATGTTAATATATTTTTCTGCTCAATGATATATTACAATTAATAATCACCCCCCCTCTTTTATTTCTTCCTAAAATTTCTCACATATATACATTATATTTTTAGGGTTGTGGCCCTTCACATTGTTTGGTGCAACTCTCCATCTAACTAACTAGATTTAATAAATTAAAATATTTTAATTTTAATCTCTTTAATCTTCACACTTCATAATAATATTCCTCTTGTACTGGTAGTCTTTATACTTGTACCAATTTTTTTTTTTGAGATGAAAACGGGTCCAAGATTTTGATACTTCTTTAATCACTCTGGTAAAAAATATTACTTCTAAGTGAAATAGTTTATACTTGATAGCCCAGGTAGAAAATAACAAATTGGAATCTCTGTTAGCAAATAGAAAAAAAATGGAAAGAATGGCAATCTGGATATAATTTGTATTCCCATAAAAACTATGTTATTCAAAATAAAATAAACAAGCAGATATAAAGAGGAGGCAAAAACAGTTGTAAACTGTTATACAAAACTGCCAGAACAGAAAAACCTAATAAAATAAACTAATAAAAAATTAATCTAAATAAAACTAAACCCTTGATGAGATATTAACATCCCCCCCTTAATCTGAAGGGGTTAAGCCAAGCATTTCTCTGAACTTCTCAAACTTTTCTCTGCCCAAAGCCTTGGTAAGAATATCTGCTAGTTGATCTGCAGTGGGGCAATATTTAAGGTATATGCTGCCATCTTTCACATGATGCCGAATTAATTGAAACTTTGTATTGATGTTCTTGGTGCGATCGCGAAATACTGGATTTTTAGCCATTTTGATAGCAGATTGATTGTCAATGAAGAGTGGAGTTGATGAAATCTGTGGTGTCTGCAAGTCTTGAAGAATTCTTCGAAGCCATAAGATTTCCCGAGTTGCTTCAAAGGCGGCCATATATTCAGCTTCGGAAGAAGAGGTGGCTGGAACAGATTGCTTTTTAGATCTCCAAGAGATGACAATAGATCCAAGATACATTAAATACCCGAATGTAGATTTTCCATCTCTGGAATCACTTGCATAATCGGAATCAGAATAGCCAACCAAAGAAAATTGGTTTGTCTTGGAGTATTTGAGCCTATAGTGTTGAGTACCTTGCAAATAGCGAAGAATGTGTTTGGCAGCTAACCAATGAGTTTCTCTAGGTTGTTGCATAAACCTTGAAAGAACTCCAATAGCAAAAGAAATATCCGAACGGGTACTTGTAGCATAAATCAAACTACCAACAAGTTTCATGTAGATAGTTGCATCAACCAATGCTGAAGGGTCATTTGAAGAGAGCTTAAGATTTTGTTCCATAGGAGTACTAAGGGGCTTACAATCAGCCATGCCAAACTTATGCAAAAGTTCACCAATATATTTTTGTTGGGTGATAAAAATAAAATGAGATGTTTGAGTTACCTCAATACCCAAATAGTAATGAAGATGGCCCAAATCAGTCATATCAAAACCTTGCTTCAGTTGTTCTTTCACATTTTGAATATTATTCTCATCAGGACCAGTGATAAATAAATCATCCACATAAACAACAAGATAGATAATAATGTTATCAAGTTTTTTAACAAAAAGTGTGGCATCATCAAATTCAAAATGCTGGAACCTCAACTTTAAGAGATACTCGGTAAGTTTTTCATACCAGGATCGAGGAGCTTGTTTCAAACCATATAATGATTTGACAAACTTGCATACCTGATGTTCTTTTCCATTGACTGCATACCCATATGGTTGAGTCATATAAATTGATTCTTTGAGATCACCATTTAAGAATTCTATTTTAACATCCATTTGGTGAATTTTCCACCCATATTGAGCTGCAAGGGCCAAAAAAGCATGAATGGTGGTAGATGCAAAGATTTCATCATAATCTATACCCTCCTTTTGAGCATAACCTTTGACAACAAGTTGGGCTTTGTGTTTGTCAAGTGTACCATCTACTTTATATTTATTCCTGAAAATCCACTTGCAGCCAATAGGCTTACAACCAAGTGGAGGATCAACCAATTCCCATGTGCCATTTTTCAAAAGAGCATCATACTCATCTTGCATAGCTTTCCTCCATACTATAATATTTTTGGCTTCATTATAGGATGATGGTTCAGAGTCAATTATGAGATTGAGTTCACCAATGGTCTCCAAGTTATCTGCACTATTGGTTTGAGCTTGGAGCCTTGCTTTGTAAGAGCTTCTTGTACCTATTTTACCTATTTAATCAGGTCTTAAATCTTTCAATGTTTGTTGGACTTGTTTTGCCCACTTATGAGAAGACTTTGGTTGCACAAAAGATGTGACCATTTCATTACTAGATGTTGTATTAGTGGTTAATGGCTTGGAGAGTTCAATCTCATCATGATGGGTTTCTTCTTGGTCATTGATTGATGGAGCAACATGAATTAGATCACTTGGAGATATAGATTCTATATGTGGAATCTCACAAGAGTTTTCTATCCAAGGAGAAAAATTTATAATTGTATCAAGCTGTTTGAATTTACATTCATCATTTTCAGGAATGTTGGAGGTCTCAACAAATACAACATCACATGTAATAAAGAAAGTTTTATTGACTTCATCATACAACCTATATGCTTTGGAAGATTCTGAATAACCAAGAAAAATACACTTAATACTATGATGCTACAACTTACTTCTTTTGTCCTTGGGAATTAAAGCATAGCAAGAGGCACCAAAAATGCAAAGATGTCAAACAGAAGGAGGATATCCAAACCACACTTCATATGGAATAGATTGGTGTAATGCAGATGATGGAGATCTATTATGAAGATAAACTGCAGTTCTTGCTGCTTCAGCCCAAAAATGTAATTTGATTCCTTTAAAATATAACATTGCACGAACCATATTCATGATAGTTCTATTCATTCGTTCAACAACACCATTTTGTTGAGGAGTACTCGGAACAATAAGGTGATGTTGGATCCCATTTTGACGTAGATAATCCTCAAAAACTAGAGAAGTAAATTCTCCACCATTATCTATTCGAAGAGTACCAATTTGAGATTGAGCTTGTTTTTCAATCATAACATGAAACCTTTTAAAAATTTCAAAAGCTTCTGATTTTTGCTGCAAGAAATAAATCCAAGTCATGTGACTGTAATCATCAATAAACAACATGAAATACTTAGATCCTCACACATAATTTATTGGTAAAGGCCCACATAAATCACAATGAATAAGCTACAATTTTCTTTGTGCTCTCCAAGTGGAGCGAGGAAAAGAATTTCTATGTTGCAAGAATACATGCTTCACATTTTTCAATTGTTTTAGGCAAAACAGGTAAGCCATCAACACCATTCTTTTGCAAGATATGAATGTTATCATAACCAATATGCCCAAGTCTTGCATGCCATAAAAGAACAAGAGATAGACTACCTTCTTCAGTAAGAGTAGCAAAATTTTAAAAAAAAGAAGTGCCATTTAGTTTTAATAATCTCCCATCCTCACACCCAGTGAATACAACTTGATTATTTGATTGTTTTCTAACAACAACTTACCCATCTTTTAACATAATAGAGTATCCTTGTTGGCGAATCAATACTAGTGATAACAAATTACATTGCAATTGAGGAATAAACAATACATCATGAAGCACAAAGTCTGGAAGATTAGGCAACTTAAATCGAATAGTTCCTTTTCCAATAGGTTTGAGACTTGATTTATCAGCTAAATAAATTGGACCACATGCACTTTCATGAAATTCCTCAAAGTAATCACGTCGGAATGTCATATGTTGTGTGGCTCCAGTATCTAAGATCCAAGAATCATACCATGAGGAATTAGATGCAAAGTCAGAAACATAAAGCACATATTGATCAGGGATAACTTTAAGAAACCCCCCCCCCCCCGGGGAACTTTGTAAAATCCTGGCGAATCAGACATTATTTTCGGGGGGAAATTTTCATATCGATGGCAAATTTTTTTTTTTAAATGACGAAAAAATTATTTTGTATTGGCAAATTTTTTTCTAGTGTGCGAAAATGCCATAAATTTTTGGCGAATAATACCTTGTTCTATGGGGAAAATATTTATTGTGGGAGGCGAATAATTATTGTTAAAAGGAACAAATATATAATTGTATGAGCGAAAATTTTTACTCCAAAGGAAAAATTATTTAAATGTATTGGCGATTTTTATCCACCGCTTGAAAATTATTTAAATGTATTGGCGAATATTTTGTTATTTATGGTATAATATATAATTCATTGGCGATTTCATAAATTCATTGCCATTAATAGACAAGGCACATCACATCACATCAATACATCACATCACATAATACATTGAGTCCAGACTCTACACGATGTATCAATAAGCGTGACCTCTTTGACACGTAAAGGGTGACACATACCTAAAATCTATCAATGATTTAAAACTGTTCGATGATCGTATATCAATGGCTGAAGTTTTATTTCGACCCAATTTTTTGAAGAGAACATAGCTCACCAGAAAGTGCTCGGAATGGAATTGGATTCAATAGACACGTATCAAATGTCACGAATCCATAATTTCATTCATTTAATATATATCTTTTCACTTACGGCAATCCACTCTGTCCCCACGACTTCCAATGTGATACTTGCCAATTTGGTACTAGTTCATAGCTGTTTCCAATTTCGCACACTCGTGCATTTATGGGAAAGATTTGCAGAGATACGAAAGATTTAAATTTTTTTATAGCAGTTAATACTGTTAAAGAAGTAATTATTACAATCAAGAGCTTCAACAATTTATATACGATCTCTGCTTCTTTCATCTTCAATTAGCCTTTGCCATTTAGTAGATAAATCGTCAGAGCTCATGGTATTTTAGGTTTATAGGCTCACTGCTCAGTGCTCAGGTTGTTTAATTTGTTAATCTGTTTTCTCAAGATGGACACTCCCATCCGCTTGAGAAGCATTTCTGCAGAGGACCAGTGGGCCTTTCTAGGCTCTGTTAGAGACCCAACCCTCCAGTCAGTCTGCAAGGAGGTTGGGTCGTTCACCAATGAAGCTATACGGATGGTGCTGGGCAGAGAATTTCTGCGAAACAAAAATAGGTACTGTGTTAACACGGACATTACATCCCACTTCTTAGCGTCTCTTCTGGACTTGGGAGGAGACAAGGTGGATATGCTGATGCTGTTGAGGAAGGTTTTTAAGGAAGACTTCCTCAGAGACGACATTACTCTTGTCGTTCTTGCAGAAGTAGGGGTGGGGATCCCTTGGGCGAGTGATTTATCCAAGCTTCTCCTCCCTGACCAAACACTGCCAGTGGCAAGACAACCTCCTAAACCTGAATGTGGAGTAGCTGACGCGTCACAGAAAATGGGCGTGGATTGGCAGGGACTTCCTCCGGAAATGGTTCCTCCTGGACGACTTTCCAAACTACATGTGGCTTGAAGAATTCTCTCAGCTTATGCTGTCTGAAGAATTCTACATGGAAGAAGGGCCAGATTCATAGGGAAAAATTGTAAACAATTCCACTACCTGTAGTTTTTTTTTCCTATGTCCTTGAACCCTAATAGGCTGAGTGCCAGAGGCTCACTCATTTTGGCTTTTAAGTTTTTGGGGGACTCAAGTCTTTGACGAAAAAATTGTAAATTTCAAAAGCATAAATAATTTAAAGATAATTTTTCAAATTCTAGTTTGTTTCACTTTGCCTCTTACATTCTTATGGATATAAAAATGCTTTCTATAATTCTATTTCATTTTTATTAATTAATTTCTTTCAAATGCTTTTTGTATATGAGCTACCGGCTACGTTATTTCAATTATTTGTTAAACAATGGAAATAAATTTAATATCGTGATCTTTTTATGTAATGCTATAAAAAAAAAAAATTCAATTTGTTCCATTAATTATTTGTACATTGATTATGGTTGATTATAATTTTATAAATATATACTATTACTATATAGTCATTCAAAATACAAAATTTCAAAAGTTGCAAGATACAAAAGTTTATCGGTCAAGGTTTTTTCATTCAATTAATTGAAACGTTTCAAGATACAAAATTTGTCCATAGCTTATAGCAAGTAGACAAAAAAACTACTTCATTGCTGATAGGCCGCTCACTCAGTCTCACTATCCCTCTGGTCCTCCCAGTCCCTTCCCTCCTCAGAGGTCGATGCTTTGGCTTTCCCTTTTTCCGCTTCAGCTTTCATTTTTGGAATGCAGTTTAGGAACCTAAAGTCGGGGTCGCCCTCCAAGCTTGCCAGTAGCTGTATGGCCCTTCCTTCTTCAGCCCTATCTCTCAACGCCCTACCAACCTCCATCCTTGCCACCACATGCAAAGCATTCAGGACTTCATCCACCCTCGTTAATTTAACAAAGAGTTTCATTGCTTCCCACCCCACTTGGGCTCATTCACGGCACTGGTATTTGATTTCATCCTCTGGGCCACGAATAAAAGGAAGCAATTCCTCCTAGTCATCCCCTTCCATAATTTGAATGCCAACTCCCGGCACCACCCACTCCAAGATTGAATCCAGGTTAATCAAAAACTCCCCATCAATCAATTTGACCAATGTGAGTTTTACCTTTTCTAGCTCCGGTTCGAATGCATAGGCCCATGCCATAATCAGAGAGTAAACCTCCATGTTAGTTTGATACTGGTGACTGATATGTGCCACCTCCTCCGCAAGCATCAGTCGAGCTGCTGCCCACAACTTCTCCTCCTTAAACCTAAATAGTCCTTACATTCGTTTATTAGATACTTTGCTCAAAAAGGGCACCAACTTCTTGTCTGTTCGAAGTGTGAAATTGGCCTCCATTGTCTTACAAAAGGTATGATTCTATGAACTACGAACTACAGATTTGTTCTGCACTTGCAGCTGCTTCAAAGCAAAAAGTGGTACACAGATGAAAAGGTAAAAAAATCTACCTCCGTCTTAACTCTTATAGGCCGGGTAATGAATGTGCACAATAAGACATTAATGCCATGAGATCACGAAAAAGATTTCCTCCCATCCTCCCCTTCCTCCTTTCGTGCGGCATGCTGTAGACAACTCCTTGTGCAACAATTAATCGCCACCTTGGCATTTGTACTTTCCAAATTTTCTCACCTTAACAGGTTGAGGACTGCAGTTGCACATTTTTTAAAATTAATAGACCAAATTTATGTTGAAATTTTATATATTATTTTAAACTATTTTTGAAAATGATATATCCTAAACATATTTTCAAAGAATTTTGTTAAACGTTAAATTAATATTTTAGATTTAATATTGAATGTTTTCTTTTTAATATTAAACTTTTACCTTTCAAATTGTAGATCAAAATTTATATTTTTATTTAGTTATTTGTTTTATTCTAGAAACTAAGTTTCATGTTTAATACTATTTTTGAATTTAAAATTTT
Organism: Cryptomeria japonica; assembly: GCF_030272615.1. Lineage (NCBI taxonomy): Eukaryota > Viridiplantae > Streptophyta > Pinopsida > Cupressales > Cupressaceae > Cryptomeria > Cryptomeria japonica. The sequence continues at coordinate 380,368,455 of NC_081413.1, forward strand.
TAGTAGAAAAGTAAAACCTAAAGGGCAAAATATCAAGAATCATGTTGTAATTTTATTAATTACTATTAATAACTATTCGATGCCGAAGGACAAAACATTCATTACTTCAGTATAAATTTTGAGGACATTAAGAATCATATTGTAATTTTATTAATTATTCGATGCCGAAGGACAAAACATTCAATACTTCAGTATAAATTCTGAATTTCTGAGGACATTAAATGTAATACGTTCAATTCTGGGTGAAGTTCTCCCAAATGTGTTCACTTCCCACATTCGGGCTGAAATCCACCTTAAGCCATTGATCTTTGCTCATCCAACGGACGAGGGACCAAGGTACCTGTTGTGACTTTACGGGTGAGTTTTTTAAGTATGTTTAATAATTTTAAACTTCCATCCGAAAAAGTGTTTTACAGTCTTACTTAAATTTAATTAAACTTAAAACGTTTCAATTCTGGGCGACGTGCTCCCAAATGTGTTCACTTCCCACATTCGGGCTGAAATCCACCCTAAGTCGTTGATCTTTGCTCATCCAACGGACGATGGTACCTGTTGTCAGTTGTCATGGGTCCCATCACTTCTGCCAGTTTTTAGGCACATCACCATACTCATGTCACTTTTCTGGTTTGATTTTTAGTCTATTTAATCCTTTTAAACCTTCGCCCGAAAAAAAGCTTTATAGACTTAATTGTATTTAATTACATTTAAAATGTCCAATTCCGGGCGAAGTTCTCCCAAATGTGTTCACTTCCCACATTCGGGCCGAAATCCACCCTAGTCGTTGATCTTTGTTCATCCAACGGTCGCGGGTCGATCTTACCTATTTTAAGATGTAGTGGGTCCCACGACTTCTGCCATTTTTCTGGCATGTCACCATACTCTCGTCACTTTTCCGGTTTGATTTTTAGTCTATTTAATCATTTTAAAATTCCGCCCGAAAAAGAGATTTTTAGAATTAATTATATTTAATTAAATTTAAAATGTCCAATTCCGGGTGAAGTTCTCAGAAAGGTGTTCGCTTCCCACATTCGGGCCCAAATCCACCCTAGTCGTTGATCTTTGTTCATCCAACAGTCGATGGTACCTATTTTTTGATGAAGTGGGTCCCATGACTTCTGCCATTTTTTCTAGCATGTCACCATACTCGTTACTTTTCTAGTCTGTTTTTAAAGTCTACTAAATCATTTTAAAATTCCTCCCGAAAAAGAGATTTATAGTCTATAGAGTCATAGACTATAAGTATTAAGTATAGACTTTCACTTAATTCTATTTAATTAAATTTAAAATGTTCAATTACGGGCATTGGACAATAGTTTGAGATAACTATTAAAAATAATGTTAATATTATTAGAGTTTTCAAAATAAGAGACTCATAAATCATAATCATCTTTCATTTCTTGGATAAACCTGTAAATCGAGGGAGATTCAGAAACAACTACTAGATTGAGGAATGCAAGTTGCAACAGAGACTGTCTGCGCCAATCTAGTGAAATAGAAATTCCAATTTCTGGGTAAAATCTAGAACACCTACATCCCACCTTTTTTGCTTTTGGTAATCTCGTGGTCCAATTTGAGGGTTAGCATTTTTCAGGTTTTTATCTAGCTGCCTAGCATTATTTTGAATTATTAACAATAATAGTGATGGGGAAAACGGGAAGCAGTAGTTCAACAAGAAGCCAAGTGAAAAACAAAATATACCTAACCGAACTGGTTAAAACACTAGGTTTCACTGATGAATACCATGATATTTACGACCCTGCTATCCATGGTGAAAAGCGTATCATAGATATTAGATATACATTGTCTAGTAAGGTGGCATATGCATCCAGGGCAAAATTTTTTGTTTTCAACCCAATGTTACAAAAAATAACAAATAAAATCGCATCGTGAGATGTTGGATTGGGAAGCATGGTGTTACCTGAAGTATTCCCTTGCCCTGATTTTGTCATGGTCTGCGCCAAAAATTATGATGAAGATAAAAAAGCAATTGTCAATAAAAATACAAAAGAGGAAATTCTATCCATAAACGAGGGAGAATTTGCTCGTTTGTTGAACCTAGAATTTGAAGCCCAAAATTCAAACGTCCAAATTGACCTTGAAAAGCTGGCAAGGAATTATGAGAGTCTCGATCCAACTCGTAGAGATTCATTTATCAAAGGTCTAATAAAGATTGGTACTGGTATTGTGTTGGATTAGAATCATAAGCCTCCTTATGATTCTAAAATTTTTGTTCCATGGGTTGAGGACAGTATTTCCTTGCTGTCATTTTGCCTGGGATTGGAAAATGATAGGGAAGTGGGTGCAAGCCTTCTTGAAATGATTTATAATATCCATTGTGCAAGTCAGCCAGTAAGATATAATTTTATTGATCACATTGTAAAATCCATGCAAAAACAATTACTTATGATCAAAAAAGGTTCTTGTAAGACATTTAGGTTCTCATCCTACTTGTGCTATCTCCTTCTATCCAAGTATCATGCAGTATTTGAGACCAACAAGCTTCAAATTGTGAGCTATAAGATTGATGAGAAGACTGGGAAGAGAACAGACTGTCCAATATATGATTGGAGCCCAAAGATAAGGATGCATGATAACAAAAAGAACTACAACCATTTTGTAGACTTCTTTTTGGCACCAATGTATAATGAAATTACAAGCACTCCAATGCCTAGGTTGCCTATGTCTTGTAGAGATTGCATTCAACTCAGAAGTCAAATAGAATTGGCTGACTGGTTCTTCATGGAAGAATTCACTGTGTTAAGGTTTACGGATTGGCAGTAAAACCATACAGACTTCCAATACATGTGACAGAGAGGGTATTTGCACTAGAGTATGTACGGCAATTGGAGAGCACAGATAGGCACTTCCATGGTCAACAAAAGAAGAGCATATTACCTTTCTTGCCTTTCTCATGTGGAGGGTTCACATTTGAGAGAAAAGCATTCATTGTGGCACATGATTTCTTGACAGTTTTTAACTTTGGTGATGAGGGTCTCTGGCAGTATGATCCAATCGGTGTAGTTCAAGCAAGGCTTAAGAAAAATGGGAACTCTTCAGTGTTATGTCAACATGAAATTAAACCATTTCTAGAAAAGCTTAGAAACAAGGACTCCTGGGATGAGGTTAAAAAAGAGATGGAGAAAATTGCAGCTGACAATAACATTTCAAATGAAGAAATTTCATCACAAATTATGGAGGGCCAGGGCAATGAGGGCATCCAAAATAGGAGGTCCTACAATTTCTACATAAATTCTTCTAATCCATCTAAGAAAACTATTCCCAAATCAATTCTGCATGAATGTAAAGAGAATTGCTGGACTCAAACCAAAATAAATGATTTTTGGACTATGAGGAGGAATCTCGGTGAACCAAAGACAAGTGCAGAATTTGAGAGCATTGACGAGGATGCATAGTTTAGAAAATTGTGGGATATGGAGCATGGTGGGACTGAAGGTGATGATGATGAGCATGAGGTTGTCATTGAGCCCCCTCCAACAACTACTACAGTGCATAAAATATTAGGTGGAGTCAGTGAGTCCATGAAAGACAAATATAGCAAAGGGGCAAACCTTGTGGAAAAAATGGGTTTTGAAGGTGGTGGTCTAGGTACCAGAGGAGAGGGCATTTGGTATCCACTTCAGGTACAACTTCCATCATAGTCAAAATCAAAAGGTCCTTATAAACTAGTCATTGGACTTGATTCTTCAGATTCATCAGGGATAGGTACTACTCATTACCCTCAGGGTCCACCTACATTTGTTTCTGGTTCAAATCCACAACCACCACCACATCATGGTATTCCCATTGGTGGTGAATCAAGTGCCACTACCACTGGTGGGGAATCTGGGGATAGTATTCCTATTATTGTTCAGTCAAGTGCCATTGTGATTGGTGGGTCAAAATCAAAAGGTCCTTATAAACCAGTCATTGGACTTGATTTTTCAGATTCATCACCGATAGGTACTACTCATTACCCTCAGAATCCACCTACATTTGTTTCAAGTTCAAATCCACAACCACCACCACATCATGGTATTCCCATTGGTGGTGAATCAAGTGCCACTGCCACTGGTGGGGAATCTGGGGATAGTATTCCTATTATTGTTCAGTCAAGTGCCACTATGATTGGTGATGTTGGCATGGGTACTACTATTGATACTAGTTGTCTTGGTGTTGGACAAGGGCAACAACAAAATATCTCTCGCAAGAGGCCACTAGAGGTAGATACTCAATCTCATACTATTGAGAATCCTATATCAAGTGCCACTGACACTACAAATCAGTCATTTGTAGCTTCAGATCACACACCTCAAAAGACTATGAAAACTACTCATGAAAGTGTCAGTGGGAGTGGGACAGCATCAGGAACTGTTGTTGGTAATCCTAATCCTGGTCAAGCATTAGTTAAAACCACAGGAATAAGTGGAACTAGAGCCTATGGTATTCCTATGTCACCTTTCAAACATTCAATTGCTTCAGCAAGCCCAGATTTTCAATTTCATGATTACTATGAAAAATATGAACACACAACAAAATCAAATAAAGAAAAAAAGAAAGCATTTCATAGGAATTCCGTGTCTGAAGTTGTTAATGAACAACCTGCAAGGAACAGGGTATTTCCAACATATGACCCACATAAAGATATGATGGATATCATGGTTGTTATGCCCCCGGACACATCTAAAGATACAATTAGATAGATCCCACTCAATTTCAAGTTAGCACCCTCCAAATGGATTTTTCCAAAGTACATAATGTGGAAAAAATTAGTGTGTCAAAAAGGACTAACAAAGTGGTCTACACTTCACTGCTAAAGGTGGAGAGAGAAAAAAATAAATTGGAGAAACAAATAGAAAAGTTATAGGTAGACCTGGAAAATGAAAAATCAAGGAGGAAAGCAGTAGATAGCAAGTGCAATGAATTACAGAAAAGGATAAAAATTTTGGGCTCTGCAGTAGAAATTGCAGAGCAAGACAAGAAGGATGCAGAATTGAAGGACCTGACAGAAAAACTGGCTAAAAGCAGTAAAAAAATTGTTGAGGAAAAAGCCAGTTTTCAAAAATTATACAAAAGTTATGAGTCTACTACCGCCGAAATGAAAAAATTACAGGACCTATTGGATCATGGGAAGGAAAAAGAAAAACATTTGCAAGAGGAAGTAGAAGAAGAAAGAAAAAAATGTGCACAAATGAAAGAAGACCTGCACAATGCAAATGATAAAATAAAAACTTTGGATGATAGATTCAAAGATAATATGAAAAATACAACGAAGTATATACAAGAAAACATTTGGCGAGAAATAATGCAGAGGAGTGAGAACTTGTGTGAATGGTTTCAATTGACTGAAAGTATGAGACAAATTTTTATAAAAATCAAACGACACTATGAGAAGAGCACACATGTTTATTCAAAAGAGGAAATGGCAAAAAAGATTCTGAAAGTAGTTTACAGTTCTAGTGATAGCTACTTGGCATCTAAGGGAATTAAGAGCCGCATTGATGCCACAGTTAAGACATCATCTATCATTCAAAAATGCCAGAAGCTAAGGGAAACATCAGAAGTTATGGATAGTTGTGGACAAAAGATAATGAAGCTGCAAGAAAAGAAAAATAATTTGATTAAACTTGGTTTGCCTAAGCGTGTTGACACAGAAAATAAATTCATTGGAGAAGAAGCTTACAAAGAAATCATGGAGAAAAAAATGAAGTCTGATTTAGACTTGCTTCCAAAGGACACAACTCCCAAAAGCTTTCTGGAATTCATCCAACCATTTACAACTCTAAATTCGCTATTGGATGAAACAGTGATGTCAAGTAAATATTCTAAATATGGAATGTTGACGAAGTTGGAGTTGACTTTCCATAGTTTACAGAATATTGACCTTCCATCAGACGAAGAGTGGAGCACCCTACAAAAACTGGCACAAAATTCTTAAGAATCATAGTATGTATTGCACAATTTTCTTCTTTTATTCTTAATTTCAAGGTTTTTTTTTTTTTTTCCTGTTTGCTATTTTGCTAATCCAGCCTATGTATCTATGATGCACACTGCAAAACTTCAGCCAGTAAATTTGTATTCTCAAATTCTCCCTTGCTTTAACATTTATGCATTTCTCTATTTCTGATTAGTAGGTTTTAGGCACTCCTATAGCTAGTATCTATGTTTAATTTGTCATGACTCATGGCGTGAATTAATATTTAATTTTGAACTCTGTTTTTTGAACAAGAGACATCAAACATGTAGTAGATGTTAAATTGCTAATATGGCCTGTGATGGCCATATAAATATGTGCTGAGTTTGTGATTTTGATGTTCAGTGTTCACATGTTGCAAACTTGCAATTCGACCTGAAGCTGTTGTTGCTCCCTTGTTTCTATAAAAGGGAATTCAGGGTCATTTGCAATTTTGCAAAGGGTTCTGAAACTTTGTATTCACTTTTGCATGGACATTGGAGAATCAGAGAGGAGTTGTTGTTGTTCTCTTGTTTCTATAAAAGGGAATTCAGGGTCATTTGCAAAGGGTTCTGAAAATTTGTATTCACTTTCGCAATTGGCATGTAGAATCACACAGATTGGTGTATTACTATTGAATGAAATGTATCATATGGCTATATTTTGAAAGAATTAATGAAAATCTAAGTTCTCGACATGTGTATTACTATTGAATGAAATTTATCATATGGTTCTGAAATATATCACACAGATTTGAGACTCAAACATGTATAAATAAACAATAAACATCTCTGTATCAATAAACACATTATGGTTTTTTTTTATTATGCTATTTTAAATCTGGAAATAGAAAGTTGAAAAATAAAATTACAAATCAATATTAAATTCTAATTGCAAAAAGTAATATGCTTTTGTAATATGAATGATGAGATACAATAATAAGATTAATAAATACCAATCTCTTATAGTTGCCATTCATCCTCATCAAATTCAGTGCTTTCTTGATTCTCATCTGTGGTTTCTTTACTCTGAGACTGAATCTGCATATCTTCTCCGAACAACATCTCAATGCTACCAGTAGGTCCACTAGTCCCACTGGCACTTTGGTTTGAAGTGTTTCCCAAACCTCTTCTTTCACATTTGGACCTCCAGATTTGTAGTGCCCTATTGTAAGGAAAAGTGTGGACATCATACCTAGATGTATAGAGCCTCAAGCCATTTTCCAAATTTTTGTCTAGTTTGTTTCTTAGCTTTGATTTTAGGAACCCCAAAGCACTGAAAACTCTCTCATCTTCCACCGAACCCAATATCATGGTAAGACATAAATCAACAAGCTTCACATATTCTGGCATTGAATCACGCAAGGATGCATTCTCAGCTATATATTTCCAAACCCTTGTTACTGATCCCTCTTCGCGGGGGTTCTCCATTTTGGCATATTGTTGTTTCATAGTGTATGCAAAATGAGATGATTGCTCTCGAAGATGAGTTTTGTCTAATATTCCATTTATAGTTACTCCAGTCAATTCTCTGGATGTGCAAAATTGTTTTATCAAAGTCAGTAGCTTAATTCAAAAATTAGATAATGAGGAAACACAATAGACATGGCTTCGAGTAGGTTGTCAGGAGGGAATCTGCTTCTAATTTCTGAGGAAAGATCATATACAATTTTCTTCACAGAAGTAGTTACAGTCTCAACAATCTTGTCGAAATCTTCCTTTGTAACTCTTGCTAGTTTCTTCTTGGGGCGCTTTCCTGGTTCCTCAGGGTCAACCATGGCATAGAAGTGCATTGGTATCTCAACTCCCCGTACATTGGCACATACCTCCTCGTCTGCACCGATTTGTAAAAAGTTATCAGGATTGTTCAAATCTGTGAGTGTCTGCCACTTAACAAATTTTTCATCAGATAGTGTTGGTTCATTTCGATAGAGATTATCGAGGGTCATGCATGTCATCTTACGCAGCGTAGCATATTCTGCAATATACAGAGCTCTTTTTTGGGCAGCCTTCATAATATTCCTCATTTCCTCTAGCATGGGCAGAAGAGCTGCTAAAGTTAAGAGTGTCTCTAAATTACTTAACCTGCCAAGAAGTTCAGGAAATTTCGGTTGATTTGATTCATCGCGAGTTGTGTGTGTAGCGTCCTAAAATTGTGACACTTGCAATTTTGACTGCATTTCGGTCTTCACGATGGCGACGCAACACACAACCTGAATGGAGACCCCGAAACTTGCTCATGACACCAAAAACTGCATTTTCTTGCACCCTGGCCTGAACCTCCTTTGCACCCTGCTATCCCGGGAGGTGGGACCAGAGCGCCCAGCGCCCTGGTCATTCAGGACCAGGGCGCCCAGCGCCCTGGTCCCTGGGTCCTATTTTGGGCCCGGTCTCTTTTGGACTTCGGGTCTTTATGTTGCAAATTAGAAAATTGTCTTTCCTGGTCGGCCTAAGGTCAGGAAAATCAGTCTATCAGCCCTAATTGACAAGTATATAAACTACATTTTCCTCTTTCATTCGACATGATGGAAAAAGTGTGGAAATTATACTCAAGCATTCAAGCATTCAAGCATTCCTTCAAGCAATTGATCATTTCAAGTCTCCATTGAAGGCTAAGTGTTGCATTCAAGACAAGGATTCAACCATTGAAGAGGAGATCACTTACTACATACTACTACAACATACAACATACAACATCTATACCTTCGCACATAAGGATACAAACATCCTTACAACAAGGTATTAGTACTTGTTTTACATTACAGACATTTACATTTACAGCATTGCTCATTTCTTGGTTAATTCCAAAACCGGTGTTTGACCTAAAGGCAAACCCCTAATCCCTAACCCCCCAATCGTCTTCGCTTTTCTGTGTGTAGGTTGCAGGTACGCGGCTGAAATTGAAGATCTGGAATCCTTGTGCAGAGACGAACAGATCCCCCTTCGTTTCGCGGATTTTTCGGAGGACCGTGGCGCTCGGGCGCCATCGTCCTGACAACTTTTGCTCAAATTTGCAGGACAGCGCCGTATCGACATTTTACTGCTAATTCCAGGTCCGCAGCTTCATACTGTATCCCTATCTCATTTTATAATCGAATCTTTGTCACTTTCTATGCATTCCTAGCTTAATTCTTCTATCAACATTCTTTACAAAAGAGGGTAGCCTTTCTTTCTTAACCCTTGAAACACATTTAGCATCCAATCTTGCATTGTGTGGGATTGGATCTTGTGGGTTTCAAGCCCTCTTTTGAATGTAAAGTCTCTCCCCTAAGTGAAAACCATCAACCCTAGTGAACCTCCCTTCTCTCTCCTTGGAGTTGGAAGAGGGGAGAGCAACTAGGGTTCGATCACGATTTTCCGCTTTACATTTTGGTGAACCCGATGTGAACATCCTTTCTGATTATTCATAGTTAGATCTAAAAATTGGATTCCTTGATTACATTTCCATGTTTGATCTTTTGCAAAATTTTAGAGGTTAATTGCATAAAAACCCTAAATTTTCCTTTTTAGTAATTAAGCTTGTGAAATGTCTAAATGTTAATGCTTGTTTCAGATCTGCCCTTCTATTACAAATTATCAATTCATATTTGTGCTTTAATTTTGAAAATTAAGTGGTTAAGTGTCAAAACCCTAATTTTTGAAACCCTCTTGATTCAACCTTTGTCCGACAATTTCACTGATCAAAACATCTCCAAATCAGCTGTAACTTTGGATTCCGCAATAAAATCACAATATCTTTCATCCCTGAAAATTTGGAAAAAAGTTGCGAGGACCATGTGCACTCCGAGCGCCATCGTCCCCGACATTTTTTCTGAAATTTCGGGAGCGAGATCTTACTGTATTTTCCTACTAAAATCTAGAATTTTGGCTGATTTTATCAATTATAACACTTTCAAAATTAAAGTCAAAGTTGGTCTAGGGATTGCTTGGATTAAAGCTTCTAATCATTCAAAAATCATTGAAATTGAAATTTTGTGTCAAAATTGTGTTCTTACTGTCCTAAATCTGAAAAGTGTGTTTGCATTCATTCGAAATTTCAGTGCTTTATTCAAATTCTTACAATTTGTGACTTTTGAAATTAAGTGCTTAATTACAACAACTTTAATTTCCGTTTTCAAAGTTGAATTTTGCATGAAATTGAGTCAATTTTTAAATTTCAAAATTTGCATTGCTCTTGACATTCCCTCTAAAATCATAACATTCAAAATTTCAGTTTCCCTCTCTTTTTCAAAATTCAAATTTTTGCATTTTTCGACAATCTTGGTAGGGTTCAATTTTGAGATTGCAACTTTAATTTGGCCTATCTACAGATCGTAAAATCACTCAATTTTTTTAGATTAGCTCTAAAATCATCATAACTTTCATCCCTGCGAATTTCGAAAAAAGTTGCTGGGACCGTGTGCACTCCGAAGCGCCACGGTCCTTGACATTTTTTCTGAAATTTTGGGAGATTGTCCTGATTGTATTTAACAGCTTAAATCCAGAAGATTGGCTGATTTTACTGAAAATTGCTACCTCTAAATTCAAAACTTTCTCTCTCTCTCTAGTGCATGAGTTTTACAACAATAAGCCCTACTTACACTATTCCCGTTAGACGAAGCCGTAGAATTAAGTCTTTCCGAGGTTTAACTACTGAGGAGATGGAACCTAATTTGAATAGCCTTTTTAACGAGGACATGGGTAATTCCTCTAATCCTCCTAATGATGAAGAAGCTCTCCATGAGGTTTCTGAAGAACAACTTTCGAAATTGGATAACCAATTTGACGATTTTCGACAATGGATGTCTCAAGAATACCCTGATAGTCAAGCTCTTCCTTTAATTGAGGGTCTAAAATGTATGCTTCAAAGTGATAAGAATGGAATTGATATTTTGCGTGGTATTGCACACATTGTGGATTCGAATGTGATGCCTATGAAGAGTTGTGCTGAAAATTTGGGTTATACACAACCTCCTACTCAAGTCAATCATTCTATTCCTTTGATGACTTCTATTGCTAGCATACCTACCTTTACATCAAACATAATGGCTACTTCTACACAAGACATTCCTACTGTGATCACCAGTCATGGGGGCAATCCTTCCTCTTCAATTAACCCTCTTCCTTCATTCAATCCGATTTCTTCATTCATCCCTTCAATGAGTGTTCCTATTACATCTCCACAAATGAACATGATGCAAGGGGGCAATTCATTCAATCATTCCATTCCTCCTTGTAGTGTTCCTCCTATCCAATCATCTCCTATGACTAATTATCATAGAGTCCCACCACCTTACTCTTTACCTTCTTTCAATAACATAACACCTCCATCTCAATCTAACACATCTAATATGAACTCTTTGACTGAAGTGACCATTAACAATCTTGCACAAACTATCTCTTCTTTACAACAACAAATTGCCTCTATGAATCAATCTAAGTTTAGTGTGCCCACATTTGATGTTGCGAGCCCACTTTCTCTTGACATTGTTCGAGTTATCCCTCCTAAACATGTTGAAATCCCGCATTTGGAGCTTTATAATGGTAAAGGTGATCCTCTAACACATGTTAAGACTTTTCAAACAATCTGTACTGATTTTGCCTATGACCAAAGGTTGCTTGCAAAATTGTTCACTAGAACATTACGAGACAAAGCCCTACAATGGTATTGCTCATTGCCTTCTTATTCTATTACTTCTTTCGAACAACTTGCAAATGCTTTCATTCAACAATTTCAAAACAATATAAGTCCTAAAGTTACTTTGATTGATTTAATGCATTGTAAACAAGGTGTTAAAGAGAAAGTGACTGATTTCATTGGTAGATATAAGCATTTGTATGCTCAAATTTCTTTTCTAGTGCCTGACAATGATATTCAAAGAATCTTTATTTCTAATTTACAAAAAGATATTCGAGACAAACTTCTATTTTCTGAGTTTACTTCTTTCCAACAGTTGTGTGCAACTCTTCACAATTATCAACTGACTGTGAGTCAAATGGAACAATCACATCCTATGGCTCCGAGTGATAAGGGTGATAGCAGTCAACAACCATTTGGAAAGTTTAAACCGAACAGAGATTCCATCAAATTCAATGAAAACATCATCAACAACAATGTGAATGCAGCATCAGGTGTGCCTCCTATTTCTAAATTTTTCAAGAAAGAAAGAAAGTATACTCCTTTGAATGAATCATTGCATAGTATTATGAATAAGTTATTGGAACAAAATGTGCTTACTCTTCCTCCTATAAGGCAAATTGATCCTGCAAAGATTACTTCACCTTATTTTGATAACAAAGCTTTTTGTCAATTTCATCGTCAGCCTGGGCATGATACTGAAAAATGTTTTTCTTTAAAGGGTAAAATTCAAGATTTGATTGATAATAATACTATTTCTGTTTCTGGAGTGAATGATAAAGGCAATACATCTGTAGCTCCTCCTAATCAAAATCTTCAGATTTTCACTGATCCATTACCTTCTCATACCTCTAATGCAATTGAGGCTAATGATTCCTCTCTCTCATCTGATGGTCTTGTGTCTATGACTCCGAATGTGATTAACTTTGTAGAGCAGCAAGAAAACCCTAAAGAACCTTCCATCACATTTGATTCCAGTGAAACCATTAGGGCACCTGATGGTCCTTTATACATAGTTGCAAAAGTCAAGAATACACCTTGCCGTGGAGTTCTTATTGATCCTTCGTGCATGATTAATGTTGTTACTGAAGAATTTCTTTTTACTTTGCAATTGAATCAAGTGATATATGACAAAACAGATGTGATTGTGAAACTATTTGATGCATTTTCTTTTCCTGCAATTGGTTCTATTACATTGCCTATTGAGGTCCATAACAAATCCCTTGATGTGAACTTTGCTATTATTCCTTCATCCGAACAATTTCGTGTGAAGCTTGGCCATCCTTGGCTATCTTCCATGAAAGCTATTGCTTCTCCTATTCATAAGTGTTTGAAATTTCCCCATAATGGTGAAATTGTTACTGTCAATCATAGTCTCTTTAAACCAGCTGAAAGAACTTCTAGCGTTCCTATTGATTACTTTTGGCCTAAACAATTCCAATCTCTTCCTCCGTGAAGTGATCATCTTTTCAAATCTTATTAAAAGTGGAAAACAGATATGATCCTATCTCTAAGTGAACCTAGAACACCTAAACTTGATATTCCTATCATTCTTGAGAAGGAAGTTCTTCCTTTGAAAGATAAAACTAATGTCTTTCCTCAAGAAGATTCCCAACCCATTCCCATGGATATGATTATGTCTATGCCTAATAAACCTTCTAAGAGTAGACCTATACCTCCTTGTCATGATGGACTTGGTCTTCTTCCTAAACCAAATATTCCTCCTTTGTATGGAGCAGTCCCTCCTCCTTCTTTTTATAGAGAGAAGAGACCTTCTTCTTCTCCTATTATCCAGCCTAAGAGACCACAACCTAAACACCCAAGTGATAAGGATGAGAACATTCCTCCTCCTCAATCTTCTCCACTTCCTACTAAGACTAGACGAAATCGTTCTGCACGTGAACGCTGACAAAAGCGTTGTCTTAGAGCTCAAGCAGCTGCTTCTCAAACTTTGCAATCTCCAAAAACACCTTCAACAAGCATTATTCCATTTTCTCCAAAATCTCCAAAACATAAGATGCATGATGGTCTTGATCCTGTGCGAATTAAAGACCCTATTTTTATAAATCTTGATGATGCTATAGATGAAAATGTTATTCATGATGAAAATGTTACTCTTGCTTCTGATAGTGAATATGAACTTGTTGATATTGATAACCATTTATCTAATGAATTTTCTAAAGCACTTATCCTAGCTCCTAGACAAGAACAACGTGGCTTGGAACATGAACATAGCCCTTGTTTGGATCTTGTGATAGCTCCATCTGCTGTGTTGAATGTTCCTCCTCTAGCGTGTTCCCTGCCTTCCCAAAACATTGATCAGCAAGATCGGGGGGTAGATGACGTGCTAGACTGGTTACATTAGCATAGCAGATTCTCTCCTCCTCTCTTGTGTTACTTCTTCTATATGTTATTCTCATTCTTCTATTTGTTGTCCTTAGGGTTGTCTACTTGAGGATGATGCAAAGCATTGAGATCTCTTTTGGTCTCTCTCATGTTGACTCAAAAGACACATGTGTTCCCTTCTTCTAGGTGACCTTCCTTGATTGGGGAATGAAGAACAATTATGCATATATACATATGATATACATGAATTATCATACAGCATACTGACCCCGAGGAAAGTGAAGTTACCTTGTGCTTTGTGTTTTGTGTCTATTATCCTTGGGTTTATCTCACACTCGGGGGCTAAATCCTTGCGATAACGTGCTCCTTTCCTTTCTCATTTCTTATGTGTATCACTACGTTAAAACAATCACCCCCATTGAGGCATGTGTGATCGCTTTAACGTAGGGGGGCATACACCCTGTCTATCCCTTCAGGATACATGAAAATTTCTTGGAGAACTCAGCTTTGCCTTGAAAATTTTCGGTATTCCTCTTGCATGACTCATAGTGAGGGAACCTTACTACTGACAGTCATGGTTCTCCCTCGTGATCTTCCCTTTTACTTTGTCAATTGAAGTCGTAAGATCCTTAGTCCACTGGGGGCTTGGTGTGTCTTGCCTCCTTGACGTGGTGAAAGTCTTTCAATATTGTTTCCTTGTACTTTACCGGAAGTATGAGCATAAATACTCCCGCTAAAGTGGGGGCTAAATGTAGCGTCCTAAAATTGCGACACTTGCAATTTCGACTGCATTTCGGTCTTCACGATGGCGATGCAACACGCAACCTGAATGGAGACCCCGAAACTTGCTCATGACACCAAAAACTGCATTTTCTTGCACCCTGGCCTGAACCTCCTTTGCACCTTGCTGTCCCGGGAGGTGGGACCAGAGCGCCCAGCACCCTGGTCCTTCAGGACCATGGCGCCCAGTGCCCTGGTCCCCCAGGACCATGGCGCCCAGCGCCCTAGTCCCTGGGTCCTATTTTGGGCCCGGTCTCTTTTGGACTTCGGGTCTTTATGTTGCAAATTGGAAAATTGTCTTTCCTGGTCGGCCTAAGGTCGGGAAAATCGGTCTATCAGCCCTAATTGACAAGTATATAAACTACATTTTCCTCTTTCATTCGACATGATGGAAAAAGCGTGGAAATTATACTCAAGCATTCAAGCATTCAAGCATTCCTTCAAGCAATTGATCATTTCAAGTCTCCATTGAAGGCTAAGTGTTGCATTCAAGACAAGGATTCAACCATTGAAGAGGAGATCACTTACTACATACTACTACAACATACAACATACAACATCTATACCTTCGCACATAAGGATACAAACATCCTTACAACAAGGTATTAGTACTTGTTTTACATTACAGACATTTACATTTACAGCATTGCTCATTTCTTGGTTAATTCCAAAACTGGGGTTTGACCTAAAGGCAAACCCCTAATCCCTAACCCCCCAATCATCTTCGCTTTTCTATGTGTAGGTTGCAGGTACGCGACTGAAATTGAAGATCTGGAATCCTTGTGCAGAGACGAATAGATCCCCCTTCGTTTCATGGATTTTTCGGAGGACCGTGGCGCTCGGGCGCCATCGTCCTAACAACTTTTGCTCAAATTTGCAGGACAGCGCCGTATCAACATTTTACTGCTAATTCCAGGTCCGCAGCTTCATACTGTATCCCTATCTCAGTTTATAAGCGAATCTTTGTCACTTTCTATGCATTCCTAGCTTAATTCTTCTATCAACATTCTTTACAAAAGAGGGTAGCCTTGCTTTCTTAACCCTTGAAACACATTTAGCATCCAATCTTGCATTGTGTGGGATTGGATCTTGTGGGTTTCAAGCCCTCTTTTGAATGTAAAGTCTCTCCCCTAAGTGAAAACCATCAACCCTAGTGAACCTCCCTTCTCTCTCCTTGGAGTTGGAAGAGGGGAGAGCAACTAGGGTTCGATCACGATTTTCCGCTTTACAGTGTGAAATAGTCCAATCAAGGATGGATATTCGGAAACACTTGATGCGCTGGACCATCCAAAGAGATCCATCTAGTATCATTATCCTTGAGAAGCTTGTTCCCATCAGTTAATCCATCAGCAAAGTGTTGAAATTCCATAAATCGCTTGGGACTTCGACAGAAGTGTGAGTAGAGCTCTCTGATTAAAATTTCATTTTTTTTAACCGAAGCAAACTTGCTCACAATTCCAAAAGCTAGATTCATTCTGTGAGCCATGCAGTGAATTACAGTAATGTACGGTGCAAATGAAGTTTCAATCTTTATACAAGGACCGTTCCTGTGACCTTGCATTACTGAAGCTCCATCTGCTCCAACACAAACCAATTTTTTGGCTACCGTCATGTCATCCATACCTCCATATTCAATTAAACTTCTCTTTACTAGTTGAAATAAATTTTCCGCTGTCGCACTCTCCTTCATTTTAGCAACAGATAGTAGATGAGGTTGGTGGGTATGATTCTCTACAGTATAAACATGCATGCATACCCATGAAGTATTGTCTACTGCTATAACTTCCTCTAAAGAAAATGCAATGAAGTTTGAATCTCTTATTTTTTCCTGTACATCTTCTATTTCAACCTCAGCAAGACAACTTGCCCATTCCCATCCCCTGTTTACTAACCAGTGTCTATTAGGATAGTTAGGAACTTTCAAAAAGTGTAATAAACCACTAGTTGATGGGAAATCTGTCATAGCACACCCTCTGCTCAAAATATGAAAAACAATGCTTAACTGAACAACTTTTCCTAGTTCTATTTGCATTGCTTTTCCAAAAATAGCTTCAATAGAACCTTTAACTTCAGCAGGCTTCGTCTATAATTTCTCATGAAAATAATACTCTTCGGCATTCCTCACATGCTTACATTCATTCTTTGTTTTCCATCTTATCACTGATTTTTCAACCCCGTCTATCATTTGTTTTTCATAAACTTTACCCATATGCTTTTCTATGGTGTCAAATTTTAGCTGCAACCTAATTTCCTTCTTATTTTTCCAAGTGCAAATCTTACACCTGCATTCTATTGGAGGCTTGCCTTCATTTGGATTCTCCACTGGTTCAATGAATGGATACTTCGATGCCCAATTAATTTGAAAATTCCTGATTGACATATCCCACTCCCGATCCTTTTTTGATTGTGGTTCACCATTTTTTGATATGGCTTTTCTTTTCCCCTTCCATGCATTATCATCAATGGAATTATCACCCAAGTCGATTATATCATTCTAGCTAACTTGGGTATCTACCAGATAATCTTCTTCAAGATCATCTTGATCTGAGATATCAGGTTTGCCGCCATCTTCAACATGCGGTGCAAGTGGTGAATTTTGTACTTGTACTTGTGATGATGTACCTTCTTGATTTTCACTAGTACCACAATCTTTTCCAATGCCAAAGTACGAAGACAACGTTCTGCTTTTTGTTGGCCTCTCCTGGCCTTCCCCACATTCAAGTTTCCTACCCCTCTTCCCGTTCGACATCTCCAATGAAATAAAGGCTGCCAAAAAAATATCAATTTGCTGAAGAAGCAATAATAGACTATAATGTATAATATACCAGTTCAAAAATATGATCGCTCACCTTTAGGCTTTAGGTAACAGGCAGTCGCCAATACAGTCAACAACAATGATTTTCCTTGGTCTGAAACTTCGCTATTGATCAGAATTCAGAGCCTAGAACCCACCAGATTGTGTTGAGATAGATCTGATCTTTCCATGTATTTATACCAATCCTTATATGGTGAATTCCATAGGAATTTACCAGTATACAAATATTTGGCAAATCCCGTATAATTATAACACGACTTATGTAATTTTTGAGGTGATTATAGGTCGTCCAAATAATAGGCGAATAGCGAATACAATATAGTTGGCAAAAGTTGGGGTGACTGGAGACACGCATTGGCAAGATGTTGGGCAAATTGGGTCCCCTTGGATAACAAATCTTCACATGCCTATAGGCGAATTAAGGTCATCTATTAAGGCAACCTCGAAGAGTGTAGGCGAAATAATTAAATTTACCGTGCGTCCACCATATATTGTATTGGCAAAATCATCACATAGAAACATTTAATTGCATAAAACATATGGCGATCGGGCCGTGACGTTGACAGAAATTGATAATGTTCTGGTGACATGGCCACCCCCATACGGTACAAAATATTCGCCATTTCTAATAGGGCCGACGTGAAAAATTCGCCATTGGCGAATATTCGCCACTAAAGTAATCGCTGATATTGATCACCATCACTATCACAAGCAAATTGGGCTGCTCTTGGAATTTTATCTTCTGAATGTTTATCATCATTATAAACTTTTGTTTTATCTTTTTGCTTAAAATTATTTTCTTTAAAACTTTCTATCTTATCCCATGACAACTTGCATTCATGTGCTTCATGACTTCCTTTTCTACCACATCTTTTACAATATAAATGTTGCCTATCATTTTGATTATCATTTTTCCTCCATGAACCTCTCTACCTTTGCCTCTATCATTATAACCTCCTCTTGAAGAGCTCTTATTTAGAGGTTTTTCTTGGTGAGCAAAACAAACATTTTCATTAGTATTATCTATTTTTCTTCCAAAAACTTTTTCACGTTCAACCAACTTTTCAGCCAATAAATCAAAAGTAATGGTTTTCAATTGGTTATTTGCTTGAAGGGACTCTAGATAAGTAGAATGTGTTGGAAGGAGTGCCTTAATAAAAGCAGTGTGATAAATATTAACTTTCCCACCAGCAGCATTAACATCTTATTTTATGGCTCTAATTTCAAAAGCCAAACTCATAACATCCCCATTTTTTAATTCAAGATTGAACAATTTTAATTGTAACTGAATAAATTCTAATTCTGAATGAGAATCAAATAAAGTTTTTAACTTGTCAAGGGATTCCCAAGCAAATTTTCATCCTTGTATATGATGATATACATCTCCATTAACTGAAGCTCTTATCAAAGCCAAGGCTTTTGAATTTTTATAATTCCAAATTTCTTTTTCTTTAACATCTATTGGTTCTAGGTTGGGTATCTCCATCACATATTTTATACCATAAATCATTAAAAATTAATGTATTTTCCACTTTTGTATGCCATTCCAACCAAGTATCTTTTCCGGTTAATATTTTCCCAATCAATGAAACACTAGACTGCATTGTAAATTGAAAATAAATGTATATAGAATTTGCACAGTTTGCAAATTTATAGGATTGCTCAAAATCTCTTGCCAAACTTTACCAAATATAACAAGATATAAATTCTTGTAAAAATAAATAAATTGATCTCACCTGAATCAATTTTTGTTTCCATATTTTTATTCTATAGAAAGCTGCAATCTTCAGATGCTTCACACAAAAATATACTCCAAACTCCAAAGCTCTGATACCATTGATAGCCCAGGCAGAAAATAACAATCTGGAATCTCTGTTAGCAGATAGAAAAAAAATGGAAAGAATGGCAATTTGAATATAATTTGTATTCCTGTAAAAATTGTGCTATTCAAAATAAAATAAACAAGCAGATATAAAGAGGAGGCAAAAACAGTTGTAAATCGTTATACAAAACTGTTGGAAAAGAAAAACCTAATAAAATAAACTAATGAAAAATTAATCTAAATAAAACTAAACCCCTGATGAGATATTAACAATACTTTCACTCGTCTATATTCATATGCATCTTCGATAAAATCATTTTAATTGTTTATCTTTTGATGCCCATGAGATAATTTTCATTTGATGGAAAATAACACATTTAATACTTTTATCCATCTCAAAATTAATTCTCTCTTACCACATTCTCTTTAAAAAATTTTCAATCTTTTTTAATTTTGACAATCCGCATAGTTACCTCACAAAATAATTCTCCAATTCTGACTTATTTCGTGATGGAATTCTTTATATACAAATTCAGTGAGCTATTAAATGTTTTTCCCCATGGTGGAAAAGATTTACTCTATTCTTCACCTCTTTTGAAAATTTATTTGACCTTATATTTGAATACGAATCACAAACAATATATTAAACATTTATGTGCCCCCATGTCCTTATTTTACATCATGTTCACTCAATCGTGATCATTGATTTCTTTGTTATTTGCACTATATTTTCCTTTCCAGATTCATCATTCTCATCAAATTTTCTCTTAACAAGTATTTTATTGGTTTTCCACCTTCAGTGATTTGTCCATCATATCCAAAGTTCGAATTACCATCACAAGCTGATTCATTGGATTCATCTTTTTTTGAGAATTGTCTTGTGTGTGCATATTCCTGTTTATGCTCCCACTTGAGAAGGGATTATGAGTTGTGAAGCGTCTAGGAAGATACAATGAGATAAGGAGGAGCTTAAAATTTGTACTAGCCATGACAAATGCCTTTATTTCCTTCGATTTATGCATTCCCTTTTGAGCATTCTCTAAAATTTCGTTTTTCTTCATCCTTAACCTCAAATTGATCACAGGGCATATATGGTCCTAGTGGAATAGCGGATAGAAATCTATAATATAGCTAGGTATTCTAGGGCTTACACTAACCACTGGCATATACATCAAGCTAGGGCAGTCCATTATCGCCTCAAAAAGTACACCATCTACAATTATAAAATAACAAGATATTTTATTTTTGGAATGAAGCAGTAAAATCCCCGAATCATAGTTTTATGGGCATTGACTATATATGAAAATGAAGAATTTGTTAGGATGAAGAAACACATTTAATCAACAGATTAAAACATAATTATCGACACACAACATAGACAAATGAGACACATAGATTTATCATGGTTTGACAATTGCCTACATCCACACTTCAAGCAGAGGAATCAATCGATTAATAACCAATCTGGTTTACACATACACAACTGCAAGCAACTCTAGAATTAACCTCTACAAATGAAATACAACCAGCTCTTAAAGAGCTTGAAAGGAGAGGTTGAATAGTCAAGAGTTTTGGTGGCAAGAGAAAGGAGTCCGTTGGACTTCACTTCCAACAATCTCCCACTGAAGGCCAACGTACTACTGCAACAAGTAGATTCCCCCACTCAGTCCTGCTATCAATTATTGGAAAGGCCGAGAAAAGCTCGGTATAAATCAAACTTCACCCACTTAACCACTTTAGTGAGCACATCAACTGGATTCATGTCGGTATGAGTTTTATCTACATGAAACTTGCCTTCTTCGACTATATGGCAAACATAATGACTATGAGCATCAACATGTTTTGACCGTGGCTGAGTTGTCTGATGTTTAGTCATAAAAATGGCACTATTGTTATCACAAAATAAAACAAAATCTAATTGCTTCAACTCCAACTCGCTAAACAAGAGTTGCAACCATACCATCTCTTTTGCTCCTTCAGAAAGAGCTATGTATTCAGCCTCCATAGTCAATTGAGCAACTGTATGTTGCAATTTTGAAGCCCAAATAATCATTGCCCTGACAAATGTGAAAGCATAACCTGAAGTAGACTTTCTTTTGTCTAAATAACCAACAAAATCAGAATCGATAAACCCTTGCAAAATTGCCTTGTCCTTTCCAAGCCATAAACAAAAATTAGAAGTACCCTTGAGATACCGCAAGATATAATTGACCACCTCCCAATATGATTTGCTTGGATTAGCCATAAATCTGCTCACCAATCCCATGACATGAGCAATGTCCGGTTGAGTAGACACCATAGCATACATGAGACTTCCAAATGCAGATTTGTATGGAATTTTATCCATATACTCCTTATCTTCTTGTGTTTTTGGACACAATTGAGAAGACAACTAAAAATGAGAGGCTAAGGGTACACAAACAGACTTAGCATCCGCCATACCAAATCTGTCTAAAACTTTTTAATGTAGTCTTGCTGAGATAGTTTGAGTTCTCTCTTTTTCCTATCCCAAAAAATAGTCATTCCTAGAATCTTCTTTGCTGCCCCTAAATATTTCATGGCTAATTCCTTTGCCAAATGAGTTTTAAGTTCACTCTCAATCCTCATGCTTGTGCCAACCACTAACATATCATCCACATAAAGGAGAAGTATGACAAATTTGCCATTAGGAAGCTTTTTAAAGTAGATACAAGGATCAGACTCGCTGCGAGTAAACTTGTGATCAATCATGAATTTGTTAAATTTAAGATACCATTGCTGGGCGGCTTGCTTAAGCCCATACAAACTATGTTTCAATCTGCAATAGAGGTGTTCCTACCCCTTTTTAATGAATCCTTCTGGCTGATGCATAAATAGTTCCTCATCAAGATCACCATGGAGAAATGTTGTCTTCACATCCAGTTGTTCAAGTTCAATATCCCAGGCTACAACTAAGCCCAATACTGCTCGGATGGTAGTCATTTTAACTATTGGTGAGAAAATTTCTTTGAAGTCAAGGTCTTGCTGCTAAGCATATCCCTTTACAACTAGTCTTGCTCAAAATTTTTTGTGACCATCAGCTTCATCTTTTAGTTTATACATGAATTTTTTTCTTAATGCCTTTCTGTCAGGAGGAAGTGGCACCAAATCCCATGTCTAATTTTGCAATAGTGCATCAATTTCTTCACACATTGCAGTGTGCCAGTTATCACAGTCTGCAATTTTACAAGATTCTTTATATGTTGCAGGCTTTGTTTGATCAGAGGTGAGCAAAGTAGGTTCAGTTTCTTCACAAAACAATAAGTCATAATCAGAGAACTTTGCAGGAGGTTGCCTCTATCTGGTTGATTTCCTCAATTGACTCTCTATTTCAGTAGTAGAGTCATTCAATTTTTGTGATCCTTGTTTATGCAAATTGATATCTCTCCCATTTTTAATAGGCCTGGTAGTTTTATTGACCTATGGATTTTTGTCCACATTGGGTGCAGACAAGTCGTGGGAGAGTGGGCCTACAGAGGCATCCTACTTTGCCCGCGTTGGACGTATGGGCAAGGAGATGGGTCTGCGGGAATGGGCTGCCACATCACCATTAGCAAGGAAAGCACACGGTAGTGGCAGGGACCCCTGAAGGCTGGTGAGCGCAGGGGAAGGTGGGATGGAGAGCCCATGGAGTGAGGGCCTACGTGAAGCTCACGGGGGAGACTGCAAGGAGCCTACGTGGAGGGTGAGGAAGCTACAGGGAGCTCACAGAGAAGAAGATGCTGTTGGGTGTAGAGACAGGGATGTAGGGCACTGTAAGGTGTATGGACTATGCCGTCCAACCAAATTTGAGTGCGTTGCAAGCCATGACACAAAATGGTCTTCCCTGCAAGCGTTTGATGACTATGAATTGGTCTCCAATTCTTTACGATATGGTGTTTCAATTGGCAGTGGGCTATCATAAAAAATAATTTCTTATTCATCATTCTCAGTCTAAGAATTGTATTCAACTGAGGTAGATGTCATAGGGGCTCCCACTGAATGAGAGACTAGAGGCAGAGCGCTAGTAGTCAATTTCTAAAACAAAGACATAGGGACATATTCTTTTTCTAATTTATTTGAATCTTGTAGTGCGGGAAAGGAGGTTTCATGAAAAATTACATCCCTACTGTGAACAATCTTTTTGTGAACTGGATCCCACAATCTGAACCCAAATTTCTCTTCGCCATACCCAACAAAAATACATTTCAGCAACTTTGGATCCAATTTGGTTCGCTTCTCCTTGGGTATATGTGAGAAGGCTTTGCATCCAAACACATGAAAATGTGAGTATGAAATCCTCTTCCCTTGCCATTCCTCTTCAGGAATACCAAAATCCAATTTAGATGATGGACTTCGGTTGATTAAATACACTGCTATGTTACACGCTTCTGCCCAAAATTCCTTGCCTAAACCTGCATTTGACAACATACATCGTGCCTTTTCAAGAATTGTTTTATTCATCCTCTTGGCTACACCATTTTCTTAAGGAGTGAAAGGAACAACCTTGATTTATCTAATCCCATTATCAGCATAAAAATCATCAAATTCATGTGAACAAAATTCCCCACCGTTATCGGTTTGTAAGCATTTAATCTTATGCCCAATCTGATTTTCAACTAAAGCCTTGAAAATTTTAAATTTACTTCAGATTTCCTAGAAAGCATATAAATCCATACTTTTCTTATACAATCATTAAGAAAGGTTATAAAATAGTTAGCTCCTCCAATGGAGGTTACCTTGGTAGGCCCAAAAACATCCGAGTATACTAGCTCCAGTACTGTTGTCTTTGTGTCACACCCACCTTTCAAGAAACTGACTCTCTTTTGTTTGCCATAAAGGTAATGTTCACAAAAGGCTAAGTCAACAAGTTTGAGGCTTGGAAGCTAATTTCTTGTATGCATAACATGGAGACCTTTCTTGCTAATGTGCCCAAGTCTTTGATGCCAAAGATCCGCTTTACTATCCTCAATCACCATTGTAGCTCCCACTTCACCATGAGTCTTAAATATGTATAAACTACCCACTTTATTACCATTTTCAATCAGCATGGTACCATGAGTTACCTTCCATGTATCCGGAAGAAATTTTACATCAAGACCTTGATCAAAGAGCTGTCCAACGGATATCAAATTCTGCTTCAATTTTGGGACATGGCAAAAATATTTGAGCAGCCATGTTTTACCACCTTCTAATGGCAACAATACATCCCCTTTGCCTGTAATTTCACAAGCTTTGTTATCTCCTAAGAAAACATTTCCAAAATGACCTTCATGGTAGTTAATGAATGCTTCAAGACATGAGGTAGCATGATGGGAGGCACCAGAATCAAGCACCCATGAATCCAAAGTAGTGTCGGTTGTTGAAAGGATTAGTACACTATCATCTTTATCATAGACTGTATTTGCTTTGCTGTCCCACACCCTCTCTTGTCCCTTTTGAAGTTTCTACAATCTTCTTCACATGACCAGCTTAGCCACAAAACCAACATTCACCATTTCTGTTTCTAGACTTTGATCTTTTTGCTGATTTCGAACCTCTATGGTAATTATTTTTGCCTCTATTATGACTTCTACCTCTATTTTCAGTGCTGACCACCATTAAGGCTTCACCGGATGAAGGTTCATCATTCTTTCTTCTCAAATCCTCACTGAGAAGAGTAGCTGCTACATCATTAAAAACCAACTTATTTTTACCAAATATAAATGTGCTAACTGCTGTTACAACGCCATCCCAGTTGCTTGGTAAAGAACATAATAAAAGAACAACCTTGCTTTCATCATCTTGTGTCATCCCCATCGAAGTCGCTTGACTAATCAATGTATTAAATTCATTGATGTGATTTGCCATAACACAACCTTCCTTCATTTTCAGTTTGTACAAGCGCTTCATAATAAACACTTTACTTGCAGTCGATGCCATTTCATACATTGTTATGAGTCTATCCCATACATCTTCTGTTGTTGCATCACCCGTGACAATGAAGAGAACATTATTGGACAACGAGAGAAAAATTGCCGCTCTTGCCTTCTTGTCTAATTTTTGCCATTCTTCATCAGCCATCCCAACCGGTTTGTTTGCTTTCCCTTCAAGCGTGAGTGAAAGGTCTTGCTTTATCAGCAAAGACTCCATCTGCACCTTCCATAAATCGAAGCTCTGACCATAGAACTTCTCTATCTTCGCTTCTTCCATGATTCTAGAATTTCAACCACCGAAATCTTAACAGCGATCTAACCTCGCCCTGATACCAATTGTTAGGATGAAGAAATGAATTTAAATAGAATTATAGACACACAACATAGGCAAATGAGACACACAGATTTATCGTGGTTCGACAATTGCCTCCGTCCACACTTCAAGCAGGGGAATCAATCGATTAATAACCAATCTGGTTTACACATACACAGCTGCAAGCAACTCCAGAATTAACCTCTACAAATGAAATACAATCAGCTCTTAAAGAGCTTGAAAGGAGAAGTTGAATAGCCAAGTGTTTTGGCAGAAAGAGGAAGGAGTCCATTGGACTTCACTTCCAACAGAATTAACCAAAATTTATTGGGTAGAAAAACTCTTACATAATCTTTGGACTTCCAATAAATGATCTTACAAACATAAATTTCCAAACAACCATATTAACATCAATAAATTGCTAAACAAGACAAAATACAAATATAAACAAGAGATGCAAAGCGTCATGTTCCTGCCGAGAGTTAGAAATGTGGATGGCAAAGGAGGCAAGGGAGTTAGAGAATGTTTATGTTGATGGTAGGTATATGAGATTGTTTGAGTGAAACAAAATGTAATGGATTGTAGTGTTGAAAATTAATTTACTCATAAAGGAACTAATACCAATAATTGTAGTGATAGTGGAAGGTTTTGATAACTTCATAAATATGATGCATGTAATACATTAATTGTGTTTTAGGTTTGATGAACAATAATAAATAATTTAGTAGAAAATTTAATACAAGAGTGCAATCAATTGCAAGTACAAAATGTAATCCATTGAATAAGTTAGTTTAGGAAATGAGATCTGTGAAGTAAGGTGATATTGAAATAGATACAAAGTACACAGTAGCATAATTTGATCACTTTAAAATATATAAAAACAATTGAAGTAGAGTAAAACAATTAAGGTTGATAAATAAAATTTAAGAAATCATCAAGCAAAGTTATTCCATTGTATCAATGTTTTTTCTGCTTTAAAGTTCCTTGAAAATACTAGGATATAGATTTTTAGATAACAATTCCTAATACTTTTTGTATTTGTTTCAGCAAATTCTATAAGGTAAGGTAACATATGTGCAAGAATTATACTATCATGAAAGTCAAAATCTAATAGGAGGAAGTTGTAACTAACTACATATAGCTCACAAGATTTGTTGCACAACAAATTTTGGGCAATTCAACTCAAATAAATGATTTTCAAAATAAAGCTTGTGAATATTCCAAAATGCTAAGAATTGAACATCAATATTTAGAAAACAACCAGCCAAACAACTTACATACAATGTTTGCAAATTTATTTAATTTCAGCTTTAGAGTTGTATACTTCAAAAGGGTTAAAGATAAAGAACCTCCTAAGTTCATATGTTCTTGCACTTTTGGGGATAGTTTCTTTAGATTTTGCATTGCCTCATTAATAATTAGCACAACTAGTAAAATCGTTCATATAAAAAAGATTTTAAAATCTAAATATTTACTTCATTTTGTTTTTTCAAGAGTTGGAGAGGTATTGCTATGTTGTTGTACCAAATATTTCAACAGTTGCACATAAGTGACTAGAGAAAATGTTAGGGAATCATGAAATTTTTGAGCTTATGAAAAGATGAGCATGAATGTCTTTATCGTTGATATTTTTAATGAGCATGGTCTTTAACATGCTCATGTCTAACTCATGGACTATTTGCATGTAACATGATAGAGACTGAAGAACTTGGAAAGAATTGGCAATGGTAGTAAATATATGAATAACATAACATAGATTATGTATGTCAATTGATAACTTGTAAGAAATATACAGAAAGAAGGAATTTAAAATCGATAACTTGTAACAAATATACATAAAAAATAAATTTAAAATTGTGAAGTTAAATAAAAAATATGAATATATACAAATTGAAATTTTAATGTGTTATTACATGTTCAAAAGACATGTTTGTTTCTCCACGTGTTAAAAGAACTCTTAGCCAGACATGCAAGCAATCTACATGCCTTGTCTATGCTTCGACATTTTTCATGTACTTCATTTGCATGCCTTGTCTATCTTGCACGTGGATATTTTCTTTTACTTTCATGTGCATAAGCCAACTGACATGGAGAATGACTAAAAAATAGTTTAATTTTACCATAGTTTTATAAATTCTAGTGCAACATACTGCACATGAAAATGGACAGAGGATATGATGTCACATGCTTAAAATACAACTCCGTGGATGATGTGTGTTATGAAGTTTTATGGAAGCTTGGAAATGATAAGCTTATAATTCACTTTGAAGGAGATTTTGCTGAGGCTCGAGATAAAGAATTTTTTTGGAAAATGTTAGAGATTTGTTGGAGTTGGATGCAACATTTTGGCTGCCTTCTTGACAACTGATTGACAAAAATTGTGAAAAGGTGAGGCCTGGAATGGTCATGTGTGCATCTCTTACTGGCATGGATATGAGGACTTTTCGTGCCAGGGATGAAAAGGCAGGGATTTCTGTTTATCTTTCATCCTCTTTGTTAGATATTATGTTTAAGAATTAATTGTCAAGGCTTCAGAGATGAGAATTCTTTAAAGTTTTTCTTTAAAGTGTTTAATTAATCTCTATTATTTTTTTATTTGGGCATCATATAATGTATATGGTCGAGGAATTTTCAGTTTCCAATTCAGAATTGTACGAGAATTTTTCAATTTCCACTACAGAATTGTACGAGGAATATTTGGTTTCCATAGCAAAATTGAATTTGGTTTGAGGAATTTTGGGTTTCCAATTCACAATTGTACGAGAATTCTACAAGGCCAGGGCGAGTCTTCCATGGTTGCTACTACCACTGAAAATGTATCAAAGGAAAATGTTTTTACTGACTGATCAAAGAAGTATCGATTATTACTTTAATTCCTATTCCCATTTTGGTAAGTTCAATATGCACTTCTAAAAATGAACCTATGTTTTATCTTGAATTTGAGTACCCATTTCGTATAATTGTACTATACCTGCAATTTCATTCATGTATGCCTTAAAAGAAACATCCAGTTTCCAAAGTGATATACTTTGTTTATGGCATCTGTAGTTTTATATATGTATGTTCAAAGCTTAAAAAAACTGACTGTTTCTTATTTCTTTTTCTTTTGAAAAGGGTATAATTTAATTTGAGACCTACCTGCTAGATAAATCTCTATATCATAAACATAGGCTTGTACTGTGATGAAAGTGCCATTCTATTTGAGTTCTTATTTGCTATATTTGAGAATTCAGTGAGAAAGTAAACATACTACCATGTTCCCAAGTCAAAGAGACAATTTCAAGGTTTGTATATGTGGGTATTCAAAAAATAGATCTATTTCAAAGTCAATGCCCATTACTGAACCTTTCTGCATTTTAAAGGAATGTGATAATGACATCATCAAAAATGTTTTCCACCAATCTTGAATATCAGTGCGAATAACATACCTTGCCATAGATTTGTTAATGGTAGTCCTAGTTGTAGGCCTCCAATCCAGTTCCTTTCTCAAAGTAATTTGAACCTCCAGCTCACCCTATCCTTCTCCAATACAAATCAATTTTGTATGACTAGGCTCTACATAACCAGTCAATCCTCTCAGTAGCCTCTTTGAGTCCCCATTTCCATTTGTTGCAGTAACAAGAATAGACCTAACTCAGAGAAAATAGGGGAAAACAAAGAGTTTTCAGTTAATGTGTACTGATGAATGTAATGTTTTACGGTGTTTAGGGTTTTCACTACAATCATTGGTGCGGTGCAAGATGGGTTTTGAGAAATTTTCATCTCTTATCTGTGAGGTTGAATGTTCTATAAGACAAATATGCTCAAATTTCAAGCTAATTTATCCTTAAATTTTATTTAGTTACTGTAATTTATTCAAACACAAGAGTCGGTATCCGCTTTTTCCAAGCAGACAATGCATAACTGGGTAAGCATTGAGCCTAAATTCAATATCACCAATTTGCTCAATCCCTAAATAAAAGGGATAGGAAAAGAAACAAAGAAAATCAAATGTTAAGTGGCAAAAAATTATAGAGAAAGTGGTATGAGAAGTGCATGTTAGAGAAAGTGGCATGATAAGTGAATGTTACTGCATCGAAAATAGTGTACACAGATTAAGACTCACCTCATGTGGGATCTTCAACTGGAAAACAAATTGTCAATTTGAGATTATCATCACCTCCTAGAGAAAAAGGACACCAACGAGCATGAAGTTCTGCTAATAGAAGGTTGCAAACAAAGAAATGACAATTTGTATTGCAGTCCTTCGAGAGATTTAGTATGCTTCAGGTTTGGTTATGTTTCAAGTACCTTCCGGAACATTCTCAGCAAAATATTTGTGAAACATAAAAAGCTAAAAATACTGTAATCTAATTGGATAGAAAAAAAAAAGTTAAAAAAAAAAAACATCAACGACATCATCCAATAATAATTAAAGAAAATAATTTACTGTTAATTATTAAATATTTTTATTATTGAAACATTTGAAAAAAAATAGAAAGCTAAAAAATACTTTAATATGATTGGAGAGCCAAAAATCAGTTTTGCATCCAATGGATGCGATAGTTACCTGCCTGTCGGTTGGAACTAAAAATAAGAAAAAGAGTGGATTTGATCACCATTGAATAAATCTTACTAACCATTTTGACATTACTCCACGATGTAGAAAATCAAAATAAATTAATAAATACATAAAATTGATTTCAAAGAAGCTTTTTTTTGTCCATCAAATAAAATAATATAAGAATGTGTACGTAAAATCTTTTATTTGTAGGATTGAAAATAAACAAAAAATTCCAAATACCTTCTCCAAATTCAATGCTCTGCATTAGTTGCATCTGATTCCAACTTCTGCAGAAAATGTTCTCCCTTCTCTATCTTAAAATGCTCTCTTACATAGCGGTTGGGATTCGAACCCTGAGCCTATGAATGTCTAATATTGTTTTGCACAGAGACCATTTTCACCCTACACTGAAGCCCTAACTTGATCATTGAAATCAAAACAATAAATTACCTTTCCTAGCCATAGCAAAATCTGAGGGAAGATGGAATATTGTCATGAGAAAAGCAAAATTTCTTGCAAACACTGAGGCGTCTGAGCGAAACCCCCTTGCTGAATCCTCAAAAGACCAGCGTTTCGAATGGCGGTTTTGTTTGAGAGGGTTTGAAACTATGAATGTAATCTTGAAGGCCTATATTTTTTCTTCTTATGGCATTTTAGAGCTACTATTATCTTTAGATTTCTCATTTGTATGACGATGTGATAGTAGAGACAAAGCACGTGAACTGCTTTGCAACTGCCACCTACCCACAATGATTTATTACATGTAGCTCCTACACCTGCTTTGCACTTGCCACTGGCTGTAGCTATTCTGGCTCCAAAACGGCATGCCTCTCTACATGATGCCCAAGGCATACCATTCATGTCTGAAATGTCCATGAGACTGACGTGCCTGGGACCCACAGATGACATGGACGTATCTGCTATGGCGATGACATGGATGACGTTGCCTTTTGTGTTTGATGGAAAAACTTGCTCGTGGTTAAAATTTTCTTGGCCGATATCATGACGATGTGATGGTTACATCGAGAGATGCGGTTAACATACCGCCAACCACATGGTTTACATTTTTGGTAACCGACTTTATTACGTTGACGAGTTGACTAACATCGGCGGTCATGTGTTATGGGCACAATTTTCAATTTTTTTTTTAAATGGCCAGGCGGGTTACATTTTTGGGTAACCTGCTTTATTGTGTCCATGAGTTGACTAACATCAACAGTCACGTCTTATGGGGACAATTTTCAATTTTTTTTCGAAATTTTGAATGAAAACTTGATTCTGCCAAAATTTTGGATATATTTCGTATGGGAGCTGCATGCAGAACGCAGTGGAGGTGAAACAAAATATTTGATGGTGTAAATCCATGTCGATCTTGGCATCACAATGTCCCTAGTTGAATCATTGAGCGAAGGAGCTGTGCTTCCATTGGAGTTATAGGTATGCATTGTCAAAATATCTGTGGCTCTGAAGGGGAGGACAAAAGTTGACCACATGCATAATGTGAGTTGTCTGGGTATATTGTTATCGCCTGTTAACATGCGGGTTTTTTCATGTGCATGGAGGAGGTATCATAGTGCACAGGTGGGTGGGACGATTGAAGATTGTTGTGTAGGGTTATGGTGGCATTGGTAATTTCAAACCCTAACATATAATGATAGTTTTATGATTCCTTCGTCAACCTTGTGTTTTCGATTACAATTTTTAATATCATTTTTGTATCACAGAGGTGGTTGTGAGTGTGCCCTTGGGAGGTGTCAAGAGGACAACGATTTGGGTGGAGGCTTAGACGGCTGTAGTAATTTGAAACCCCTAGACATTCAATAAATTTTTGTTTTTATTTTCGGTGTCATTTTGTGTTCTGTCTTTGAAAATTAGGCATCATTTTGCAGCATGGCCATGTTAGGATACCAAGGTTCATTGTTTGTGGGTTGGCAGAGTGAAGAAGATCTACAAGATTTTAAAGGTACATATTTCCATAATTATATGTGTCATTTTTCCATAGTGAGCAGAGCTGTTAAAGATGAAATGCTTGTTCTTATACACGCACATTAAAAGATAGAAAAAAATAAACAATCACTGGCATGTGTGCGTGTCTATGTATATTTCTTCATATTCATATATATATATATATATGGGTTTGGCAGGCTGCGTATATTTTGGCTCATTGTTGAAGGGCGTCCGATTGTTGAAGGCTTGATTGGGTTTGCTTTGTTTGTTTGCGGTTTGGTGTGTGCTAGTGTATATATATATATATATGTCAATATGAAGCAATACACACACACACATATATTCAATAAGGTGATGCAAATGATCCTCTGACTGTGGAATTCAACAAACATGTCCTCTGCAATACAGAGGAAATCGACAAAAAAAAAACATAGACAAAAGAAACTATGGAAATATTATGCTCTGTTTCCATTATTCTTAGTTGCTCATTAGATCAAAAAAAGAAAACCTAACCCTAGCCCTCTCTCACCCTAACGCTATTGTATGCATCTATTTTGGCTCCAAAATAGGCAAATATTTGACATAGGTTGAAGCTATTTTGGCTACATATAGAGGCAAAAAAGAAACGCAAACAAACAATGCAAACCGTGATGATTTTAAACAAAATCCAAACCAAAACAGGAAAATATGAGTTATAGAGGTGGATTTCAACATACCCCAAGCCACAACATGACACAGAAAACTACAGTCCCATAAATGCCCCTTCAATAATGAGCCAGAATAGACGCAGGCTGCTTCAACAATAATGTTTTCATTCATGCATTAGTCTTCCTTTTTCCATGGGTTAGGTAGATAAAAAATGCGCCATGTTTTCTATCATCAAACAAACAACATATCAACTCCTAATTGTCAGCAAACAATAGATCAACTCCTAAACAAGAGAAGGTCATGCACAATCAAGGAATGGTTGCATCAACTAGTCAACAACCTGATTTTTTAGGAGTCTGTTTGCATCAAAAGGAAAACCGTAACATGTAAACGAGGTCAAGACCACATAAAAGAAGCTCAATTTGAAACAGAACATTTACTTTTACTGAATTTGATGATGATGAAAATGAACAATGCAATTGGCTGATGCCTTATATTCTATGCTATAGATGCACCATATTAGACAATAAGATATTATTTTCCAACCTGAATGCAGTACAATTGTTTTTTATGGATCTTCGAGTCATGAAACCAGTGTTGAATATATGAACCAAAAATCCTGATTCTTGCAAACTATGTGTTATAAATTTGTATATATTCTATTCATTTGCATAAGAGTGTTTATGTTCATCCTACTGTATTTGTATATCTAGATTATTGATGTTCATGATGTTTGAGAACTACATGTGTTTGATGATCCAACTCCAATTTGAAATGTTATTTGGGGTTCTGTTTCAGATGTCTCCGGTTGGAATGATGAACTCCTCACATGTCTATCCTTCACATTGTTTTTTTTTTCATTTGGTAACTTAAGACTACATTTTTAATAAATAATAATATTCCGATATCAACAAAGAGATGGAACCTTTAGAATAGATACTCATTTCAAAAGACATGTCTTTGGAATAATGAATTGGAGGTCTCTATACCCATTAATTATCGTCAAAGACTTTGTTAATGCTAATGAATCCCTGTGTATTCTATGATATAGAGTGATCATCTTAATTGCTGCACACTCGTTTTACACCATCGATTTTGCAATGAGCAATTGTGATTGACTAACTTGTCGCTAACACGCTATTGGAAAGGTCCATTTTGGAGCCAGAATAGACGCAGCCGATGCGTTAAGCATGTTTTACATCCTTCTTTATCAATCCTTAACAAAGTCTAGTTTTTGTTGTTGTATTTTAGATGGGGAGAACACATGAAGCCTTTTTTACAGTGTTAGCGATGGATCATAGTCATTATTTTATTGCAATTGCAACGAAATATGTTCTACACCGGAATGCCATGAATAGTTTATGGCTAAACCATTAGCTAGGTTGTACATAACATGACGACATGGTGACTTTATATTACAATGTGGAAATAACTGGTCATGTGTTGGCTGTATCATTTGTGGTGAATGTGTGGTGTTATTGATAGTGTGAAGAATATCAGTTGCATCTTTTTTTTTTTCAGTTCAATCATGTCAATTGCGTTGTGAAAAAGGTTGAGGGAAACTATTGATCTTGATTATGGGTTACTGGAGCTAAAGGAAGATGATCTCCTAGGAGTTGGCCATGTTCGCTTCCTAGTGACATGTGACATCAGCCTACCTGTAAGCTAAGTAGTTTTAATGGATTATGCAACATGTAGTATTGCTTGGTGTTTTCACTGTTTAATTCTTGTGACTGGAGATCCAATTTGTTTACCCAGGAGAGAGTTGGGCTTTCATATGCAGGACCAGTTTGGCATTCAAATCTGAAAGATTTAGGAGTTGAGATTTCACATCTGGGAGTAGTTGGGGATTCAAATCCGAAAGTGTCAGGAGTTGGGCTTTCAGATATGCGACCAGTTGGAGATTCAAATCTGAAAGATTCAGGAGTTGGGCTTTCACATGCAGGACTAGTTGAGGATTCAAATCTAAAAGAGTCAGGAGTTGGGCTTTCAGATGCGTGACCGGTTGGGGATTCAAATTTGAAAGATTCAGGAGTTGGAATTTCACATCCAGGACTAGTTGAGGATTCAAATATGAAAGAGTCAGGAGTTGGGATTTTGGATGTGGGACTAGTTGGGGATCCAAATCTAAAAGAGTCAGGAGATGGGCCTTCAGGTTAGGGACTAGTTGGGGATTCAAATCTGAATGAGTCACGAGTTGGGTTTCCAATTTTGAACCCATTGTCAAGTTGGCTTCTCAGTGACTATACAACCACACTGGTAATTATTTATCATTGCATTATATTTTTTTCCATCATTACATGGCATGGTTGTTGGAAGTTGGGACTTATAAGTGGAAATGTAGATATATATATGGGCATTAAAAGCATCGATGATGTGTGCTATTTTATTGAACAACATTATGATAGTGGCTGTGCTAGTGAGGAAGATGAGGGCGATTATACTGATGCTCCAGGTGGTGAGAGTGAAAAAGGGGATGTTCATAGTGAGCATGAGGTGAGCATCAAACAAGAGAATGAACAACAATGAGATTCTATTAGCGCTCACGAACAAGAACAAGGAGGAGGGACGAGTAACAAGGAGGTCCACTATTAGTCATTATATATTGGATTATCTTTATAATGCTTGATTAGTGTAAAATTGAATGTGACGCTTTGTCTCTGCTGGTTGTGCGTAGCAACATGCCAATCACAAAAGAGAACATATTAATTGTAGGTTGCACTACTTTTGTCTCTTTCGTTATTGTTCTGACAATGAAGGCCATCAGTTTTGGGATCTGGGGAGTCTTAATATGCATAGAGCCAGAGAACATCAACTTCCATTATTGGGGATTGTATGATGCAGTCATCAACCATGTGGTAGTGGACAATGTAGTGTGGATCATACGAAGGAATCACTGATGGACTTGAAAAATAGGGAATCTAATATTGAATACTAAATGGGTGTATGACAAAGTATGCAAAAAAAACATGTCACTGACCGGGTGTGAATGAAATATGGCAAGAAAACACGTGATGAACTTCCTACCGAAGGGAAGGAAGAGATAAAGGAAGCAATGTGAGTGTACAAAATTAGTTTGGTTAGGGAGGCGGGAAGGAAGAAGGTTTTAGAATTACTAGAAAGAAAGAATATTGCAACAAAGGTAATTTTTAGTGATCATATTGTTTTGCAGTTTACTAAATTCCTTTAAACATTTGAAGAATGATTTAATGAGCTATCCTATCCTGCTGCCCAGAGTTTAAGTTCATAGTTCTGATACTAATTGTTAAGTACAGTTGCCAAGCTAACAAGATGAGAGGGGGGGGGGTGAATCATACAAACTTAATCTTCCATAAAAACAACAGATTCAACCTCAGTAACATATACTTCAGCAATATAACCAAAACTGCTAAACATGCAAACTCATAAGCATATAAACATCATAACACTCATAACACCAGATTTAACATGGAAACCCAAATAGGGAAAAACCACTGTGGGATTTTGGACCCACTAAGAAATATACTCTTCTAGAGTATGCTCGGTTAAAAGCAAATCCTGTTAAAGATTACAAACACATTTCTAGATGTGACCCGGTTAAGGGATTTCCCTCAGATCTGTTAGGATCTTCACCTTGTTAAAGGGTTTCAAACACTCAATCAGAATGTCACCTTGCTAGAGGGTTTTACAAATAAGACTGTTAAGTCCACTCGGTTAAGAGATTTTCTATCACTTTACAAAATAACAGTAATAAAATATATCTACAACTTCACATCAAAAATGCTAAAGAAAATTCTTATTTGCTCAATACAATCTAGTCATAGGACTTATCTTGTCCCTCTGCTGGGCTCTATACTCTGTTAATCAAACAGGTCTTCAAGCTTCTGTGCTTGGTAATCACTATGTAGCATCCTTGTGCTTACACTTGCCCGCATGCATTGTTTATCAACAGTTCCTTATTTATAAACAATTTGCTAACCACTTAATCTCCTTGATCACATATCCCATGATCAATCATAGCCATCCGATCTTTAAACTTGACCAGGTTCAATGTATCCTTCGATCTGAAAATGTTTTACCTCACCTTGGAACTTGCATACATTTCTTGGAACTTGTCCTAAGGTATTGAGGTTCAATCTAAGCTATAGATTTTCCTGCCGATCTTCCTTTACCATAGATCCTTAACAAACTTCATGCACGACATACCAATCATTTAATCAATTCCAGCTCATCAGCTTCCTTCATTAAATAACGCTTTTAATCATTTAATGCATTCTGTTACAGCTCAGTTGCAACTCGATAAATACTAAACTTCACTCGGTAGACATTCTGCCTTCATTAACCGATAGTGATAACCTTAGGGTTTACCGACTAGGTTCCTTAGGGTTTACCGACTAGGTTCTTTGCTCGGTAACATATTGTAGTATTAACCTTACAATCAACAACATATGTAGGATATCAAAACAATCTAAACATCATGATCTCATCATTGTCTAACTCGGTAATAGTTGCCCATTGAATAACTTATTTCTCCCCTTATTCATCACAATCTTTCAATGTCTTTTACCGAAATCTTTATACTCATCAAATCATACTTCTTAAGATATGGCAACATCATAATGAATTAGAAAATCAATTTCTTGATATCAATGACAAAATAATAATATTAAGACAGTAAACATCCTTAATCAGTTATATCCATAATCATCAACAACCTTCTCAATATACTTATTGAAATGCCAACAATCTCTTATTGTCTGTTATAATACCAACATAAGTGACAGTGCAAGCCATGGCGAGGAGGTTTTGGCATCAAAGGGTAATCACGAAACAAACGTGCCAGTGAATGAGGCTGTATCTTTTTCGTTGGGGAAGCAAAAAAAGAAGAATGTTGCGGAAAAAACAAGACCAGCTTCAGATCCTGAAATAAATGAGGGTACATCTGTTTTGTCGGGGAAGCAAAAAAAGAAGAATGCTGCGGAAAAAACAAGGCGAACTTCACTCTGAAACAAACGTGCTAGTGAATGAGCCTGCATGTGAATCGTCGGGGAAGAAAGAAAAGAAGAATGCTGTAGAAAAAGCAAGTCCGACTTCAGATGAGGCCACATATTTGTCATTAAAGGTGGCTGTCTGTTGGCCTATCCATATGTGTGTTTTCATTGCATGGTATGCTTTGCACTCCACTGTGTAGTATGTTGACTATTTCGTCCATGTCATTATAGGCTGATTTTGATGGGGTCCATGGAGGGAGCATGGACTGTCCCGTGGTATTGGATGACACAGAATGTAGTGTGCCCAAAAAAGAAAGTCAAAAACCTCGGTTGTCTGTTAGGTATCAGTCTGTTTGGTCAAAGAAGCTGAAGGAGACGTCGAATGAAAAAATGGGTGCATGTAGTGGCGAGAAGATTGCAGAGTAGTCTCTTGAATTAGGACAGACGATGGACGATAGGAGCAAAGAATAGTCAATGTAGTTGCCTGATGACACCGTGTGTAGTGTTCCCCAAAAACCAAGTCCAAAGTATTGAATGTCCATTAAGAGGAAGAAGGTGAAGGAGACGACGATTGAAAAACTAAGTGCATACAATGGTGAGACGATTGCAGAGCATTCTCCTGAATTGGGGAAGAGGTTGGACGATAGATGCAAAGATGAACAGGTAATGTTGTGCCATTGTGCATGACATGTAGTGCTATATAATTGCATGGTGTGTTATACTATAGAGTAACTCTTTTTTGTATGCAGTCGGCCGCGGTATTGGACGAGAAACTTCAGAAGTCTGTTTGGAGGGAGAAGCTGAAGGAGATGTTGAATGGAAATTTGAGTGCATGTAGTGGCGAGAAGATTACAAAGGAGTCTAGTGAATTGGGGTAGACATTGGAGGATAAGAGGAGAGATGAATAGGTATTGGGATCTTATTTTGGATAACAAGCGGTGAGAGGCAGTGTTATACTGCAAAGCATTTTTTATGTTGTTGTGGTTTGTGTCCATTATCTGTGTTCCTGTTATTGCCTTAGTCATATAAAATTCATCGGCCTTGGTCTAGTAGTGTTCATAGGCATATGGGTTTAATGTGTACTTACACTCTTGTACAATGTGTCACGTTTTGTAGCATAATCTGATAGAAGAAAGCATTGAGAAAGAGTCAAGGGAAATGATGATGGATGTACAAATGCAGACTGTGACCACGATGGGGGCAATGGGCTAGGAGAGACAGCTATTTTGGTACTATTGTATTGCATTGTCATGAATTGATTTGGCTATGTTTGATGGTCAGGTATAAATAATTCTATTTAAGCGACCACGTCCATTTGTTATTGATGCAAGCAACCGTGGAAGACAAAGAAGAGTGCACCAAAGAAGATGCTCATGTTGTTGTTGTTGGAGTTGAAATCCACCTACTAGTGGATGGGATAGTGGTTGGGGAAGGCATTGTTGATGGCCTGGGGAAAGGTGTAATGTGTCATACTATTCCAGTCCCATGAGATTGTGCTAAAGTTCACATCATGAAAGTCTTTGATGCAAATGCCAAGCTACCTCACCTAGGTCCTTTTGCCGATGTCTTGTCAGATTCCCTAAACTCATGGGCAATGTGGCCTATTGAAGACTTGGTCTATTCCCCACCCATGGTAAGTTTTGAAGATGACAAGATGCCTTCGTCCATCTTCTCATTCCATCATTTATCTTATTCCAATGAAATGAAATAGGCAACACTCGTATGATGTTGTTTGCATGTGGCAGGATAAAGTTGGCGAAAGTGCCAAGCCACAAAAATAGGATGTTAAACATGACCCTGTGGTCATATGGGTAAGCCAGAGGCTACGATCACTTTGCATCACCCCTCCCGAGTTACATAAGCACGAGAAGAAGTGTAAAGCATTTTATGGTACTGTCAACTCCATTGGACAATCCAGACAACGAAGGCGATAATATTTTTTGATTTGTGTTGTTGTTCCTCTTTCCTAATATTTAGAGCGAGATACTGTGGTGGAAGATCAATCTTGATAGACTATTCATATGAGATTTGGAGATATTATATTGAAATGGCTTTTACCTTATCATAGTTTAAACCATCTCAATTATTGTTTTCATTTTAGATGAACTGTACTTTATTTTCAACCTTTCCTACTATTTTAAGCAACATAACTGTAAAGGATTGATTTGTTGGACTATTTCATGGTGATCCTACACCATCAACTACCCTTTAATAACTTCAGAAACCTATCTTTGGTGCACAACATTTTTAATCATGATAGTGGATGGTAGAATAAAGTCGATGATAGTCGTTTATTGTTCAAGTTTTGTTCAAGGTCTCTTACTTATTGCATATGCATAGGTTTTTTTGCAACTCTTTTACGTATACTGATCAAGTGGAATGTTTGATTGAAATTGTGAACCATGTGCTTGTTCCACTGTAGCTTATGACAGTTCAATATAGCATTATTATTGTTTGTTTTTGAACACTGAATCTAAAATGAATTAACAACAAAAAAATAACAAAAAAAAATCAATTAAAAAACAACAGACTTGTGTTATACTTTCATGGCAAATGTGTAATAAGTTGGATGTAGGACAAGGAGTGGTGAGTGATGGAGTTATCTTCCCAAAACATGGATTCCCAATTGGTAGGTAACCTGCCACCCAAGTGCCTAGTTTAGTGAACATGTTAACTTTTGTATTGTACATAATGTTATTCATGCAAAAATGCAACAAATACCTTTTCATTTCATGTTGGCATAAACTATTGTTTCCTGCATTTTTCATGTTATCTTTCCCACCTATCTACTGATACTTCTTTTTGGCATTGTTTGCAGGGATGGCAATGGTGGGGACAGGAAAAAGAAAGGGCATTGAAACATCTATTCCCGAGAACAGAATGCCTACTATGAATTCAAAGGCGAATGGGATGCCCGATGTTCTCACCTCCAACGACGATTTAGGGAAGTCTGCAAGACAACCATCACCACCCTTTGTAGACTGGAATGATGGGATGGACAAAATGAATTTTGACGCCATGCGTGTAGAACTGATAACACAGAAGGTCCAAATGGCCCAAGTTGAAAATGAAAGGCTGAAGGGGATTATTTTTGTTCTTGAATGGAGATTCACTAAAGTGAAAAGGAGATGCACTGAAATCAATAATAAATGCATGGAACTCAATAACAAGGTCATGGACTTTGATGATAAGAATACATACCTTGAGCTGGAAGTGCGTAGACTACAGATGGAGAATGAGAGACAGGAGGTAGTGCGTGAGGCATGCACTAAAAGCAGCAAAATCATAAGTGACCAGATGCAGAGCATGCTAGATTTTTGTGCACAATGTGCTCAGTACTGGAAACGGAGGTATGAGGAGGTGTCGGCCTTCGTAACCGATGAAGACGATGGGAATGATGTGCCTCCCCTTACTCTGACCACTAGGGGAAACAAAAGTCATTTAAATACTCAACCTCTACTTCCATAAGAGGCTTGTACTATTACAAAAGTTTTCTAGATGTATATTGCTAACCCCTGTTGAATAAAACGTCAGCAATGGTGCAGAGTGTTTGTAATCAGACATATTCTTTCATTTAAGAAAACACTTTGTATGATTCATGAATGGTTATTTTCAATAAATGTGATTCACTTCACTTAAATAGCTTCAATGGTTAATGATTGGTTTCTTGTACACTTTTTCATGCTTTCTGAATGGTTATATGTGGCTTTTCTTCATGTCTTGTATGATGAATGGTTTTGGCACTTCTCTTAATGACTTCTGAATCAGTCTTGGTGAACAAACGAGAATGATCGATAGATCAAATTCCCCTACACTTTAGGCTTCGCTAAACCAAGGTAGGTGAACCTATACTTGAAACCTAAATCTGTAGGTTAAAGGTTTTTATATAGTGGATTTAAAAGAACCAGTAATTGTATGATGGCAATTTTTCTTAACTTCCACCTGGTTATAATAGTTTCTTATTGAAGACTGAAAATGCTTATTTATAAATGAAGGATTGTAAAAGATATGCTTATATGAATTTAAAGTATGCTTCCTTAATGAAGATTGCTTTGAAAATACCCAATTTAATCACTCCAAATCAACAAAATACTCGGGCCTTCATCCCTAATTAATTTCACACCACTTCAATTGAGAAATCCTACGTATAACCCTGGAGACAGTTTTGATAACTTGTTCTTATAACAAGACCATTAGTTCAAAGGCATCTGTATGAGTTGTAATCAAAATATAATATGCATTTTAGTCTTATTGAATTTAACTTCTCTCTGAAAGACCAATAAGACAATATGACATTTTCCAATCAACCCTTCAAACTGATATTCAAAATGAAAAATAAACTGAATCACAAGTACATAAGATAGCACATCAAATTAATCTAGTTAAATAGATTTATCACAGGGAATTGATCAACCAATTGAAAGGTAGATACAATTAGAGATAAAGAAATACTTGATTTTTATATTGAGAATGAAACATGAAATCAGCTGGTCTCAACACATATTGTCCTCCTCCAACTTAGTATTTCCAAAAACATCTTGCATAAGTACCACATAGGATATTGTCTTTAAAAAGTAATAGAAAATGAACACTATCCCCTATTTCCAAAAAGATCCCCTACATATAAATGAGGATTTAGTTTCATAATGAAAAGGAATACCCTTTCATTTGGAATCCAACTAACTAAACCTAACTAATGAACTTTTCCATATGTTCCATAGTTCCCTTTAATTCAACACCATCAACTTGGGCAATATCGAGGGCAACATTGAGAAGACTTCAACACTTTGAGATCCATTTGTCTCTATCTTTAATCTCTCCATTCTGATCAATCAACTCTAGGAATCTAACATTTTATTAGCACATATGAAGTCTCCATGGAAGATTGGAAGCAATAACATTCATGAAGAGCTTAATTTGTATTATTTTTAAATTTGAGTTATCGACATAAGTTACCCCGACAAGACCACCTAGTCAAAACAATGGAAGGATCTATCAACATAACCTAGATCGACCACTCCAAAAGAGAGCTAAAAATAAGTTCATAATGGAAGGTGACTCGCTGCACTGATCTGAGGAGATGAATTTATCATAGCGACGTTCACCGAGGAGAAATCATGAAGAAGGGTTCATCGACATAACATTCACTATCAAAGGCATGACAAAAGTGTTATGCCGATAGACGATGAGGCTATTGGTATAACTTAAATCGATGAAGGATAATGCGAAGTGGATAATTTGAAGTCATCAGGATATCAGAAAGTGTAGAAGATAGCTACCCCGTTACCCGATAGAATAGATATCATGGCGGATGGAAATGAGGTTTCATCAGGATATCTTACACCAAAAGACTGGAGAACAACTGGAGAATTTTATTACATTGGAAGTGGCAGTCAGAGATATCATCTTTAATGCTTGCACTTACAAAGATGAAGGATATCTTCGGTATATTCAGAAGTGCGGTCAGAGGCTGGATGGAAAAAAGTTAATTTGTCTCATTGTAATATGTTTTGTAATGTTTCTGGTTGTCATAACAGTTAGAGAGTTATTAGTTAGGTTTTTGTCAGTTTTTAGTTTATACTGATGAAATGGTGTGTCCTTTCATTTCTATCTTTTGACTCACATATGTATAAGGAGTCATTTTGTATGTAGAGGGGGTTACGATTTTACACATTGTCTGTTGGGACTGCTAGTATTGTGTTAAGGCAAGTCTATAGGAATGAAAAGTTATTTTTATACGAACAAGAACATCATGAATTACCTATGAGTTTGCATCTTTTGTACATCTTTTTATTCCAAAACCAATATATAATATTCACTGTTTTATCTTCAGATCATTTTGTGTTACATTGTGTTGATGAATCAAGTCCTTTGGATAAATCTAATGAGACAATGGTTCATCGGGATATGTCATCCCGATTTATATTTCCCTCTGCAAAACCTTTCTTTTATCTTGGTAACGTATTCTTCTTTGTAAATATTAAATATAGATCAATGAGTATTTAAGTATTTAAGCTATAGCATACAAATAAGATGGAGTATAACACCTAGGTTAGTTATACTTGTATTCTTTAAACAAACAAACTGAAATTGAAAGTAACACTTTATATATATGTGAGAAGTTTTCTAATTCTTCTATTAATTTCATCACTGAAATGAGGTACAACATACTGTTACGGTATTCTTAGAAGATCTACTTTGTTTTCTATTGGTCTTGGTTTATGCCTTTTATACAAAATCGAGATAACCAACAAGGTTCAGATCGTTACAAGACACCTCTTCATAACTAATTGACATAATGGAGAAATGAGATAAAAATTTGAAGAAGATTGCAACTCTCAGATTTTGCGCCTGGCAATCTCTGTTATCGGTTTGCAGGCACATTTAGATGAGTCACTTCCCATTGGTAAACTTCATAATCACTGGGCCACTGAAAGTTTAGAATGATGGGCATGTTCATCAAATGATCTTTCCACCTCTTATCTGTTAAATTCCTCACCTCTGCAACAAACCT
Source organism: Cryptomeria japonica (assembly GCF_030272615.1). Taxonomy (NCBI): domain Eukaryota; kingdom Viridiplantae; phylum Streptophyta; class Pinopsida; order Cupressales; family Cupressaceae; genus Cryptomeria; species Cryptomeria japonica. The sequence continues at coordinate 380,412,631 of NC_081413.1, forward strand.
GGTGTAACCAAAATCCAGATTTATAATCTCGTCTTGAAACACATGAAAGCTCTCAACATTGATATCTCCTTCCTCCTTCAAATGCATAGTGATATTTTTTATAGTCTAGGTGAAGTCTCTCTTCCAATCATCGAAGTCTTGGATATGCTTGTCATTGTCCATGATACGAGGGATAGCCTAATGCTTAAATGTGTGGAAATAATCATTTTTTGCTCTCACCTTTTTCTCCATACTTCTGACATCATTGAGTCCACCAAAGTTTCTTTTATTTTTGGTTCAGCATCAGGGTTTCTCTGAGTCACCCTGCGTAGCATTTCCAATGTCACATATGCAGGTTGCCACCTGTTTGACATGTTTTTCAATTTTGGCCTATTCTCTTTGAACACTTCTAACGTCTTCAACAAAGTCTGATAACTCCCATATATCTCTTCCAATTTGTCAACTATAAAGTTGACCCTGTGTAGGAGAATTTGTTAAAAAATTCATAGAGTTTCTCATGCCATTTTTTGTAGGATCTCCTCATTGGCCACCCTCATTTCCTATATCTCTTTCTCGTATTTCTTATTTTCTTGAGTCCACTCTTTGTCGTCACCTATTTTATCAATTTTCTTTGAAGGGGTATGCGTATGCAGAATGATTACCTTATTTTGATTGTTAGGCTTCCCTTCCAACTTTCCTCTCAATGTAGCATTCTTAATATATAACCTGTTTATTTCATCATTCATACTCTTTTGCCTAGCCTCTAGTTTGTGTAACTTTCTTTCCATTTGCTTTACTGCATCCCTCGTAAACATTATAGAGTGCATGGTGATTGTAGCGGCCTCTAATGGAGATGTTTCCATTATGGATTTGAAAAGTGCCACCCCCTGACATTCCTTTACCAAATCAACCAACTTTGGCTTACGAGTAGTTTTTGAGCTTGCCCATAAGGCTAATATCTTAGTTTTGGGATTATACCCTGTTCCACTCACCCCTTCATCTAAATCAAATTCAACAATTAGAATTGGATCATCCTGTTGTCTGACCCGATCCAACAAGAATGTTCGTTTCATGGTCATTCCTAGTGTTGAGCATCAAATTTGAATGTTTATCTATGGAATTAAATCATAAAATCCCCCTATTGTTATAAGAAATCATCATTTTCATTAATACCATGATAGCCCACAAGTCATCAAGTGGGTATAATAGTGTCCTATAAAGATATCCAGATTCAAATAGTATCGATGAGACCCAATGATGTCTCATCAATATAGAAGGGCCATCAAAGAAAGGAAATACTGATGAACTTTAGAAAGGACTCATTGAAGACAGTAATTCCATCGACAAAAGATGTCGAGGAAAGCGGAGATGGTTTTCATTGATGAGAAAAGGTCTTCAAGGAGAGAATACCATCGGTGCAAAGGGACTCACCGAAAGAAATGTTCTCATCAAAAGAATAAGATCGATCAGACAAAAAGAAGTTACATCGATAAAAGACATCAATGAGGAAATAGGTTTTGAGGAGGCTAAAAGGCATGTCTCTGATATGTGTTGTTTCGCCGATACAAATTTATTGGTGGAAGACAACAAGAGAGGATAAAGAAAGGCTTCGGTGAGACAATAGATCCATTCATCGATGAGGCATAGTGATATCGATGGAAGAGGTATTTCGGTGGAAAAATAAAGGAGGTCACCGAAGCCCAAGGTTTCTTCGACATAAAAACCCAATGGATATCAGATAGGTATCAGTGAGGAGATAGCCATAGTAACCAAATACAATATTTTGATGAATGAAGGAAATACTTGATCGAAGTGATATTTGAAATAAAAGTGTTGTCGAAAGAAATAAAGAGATAGATGGACTAAAGAAATTAATGATCGAAAGATATATTCTCATTAAAATGGTTATTGATTGCCACGAAAATCAGAAATGAATCTCAAGCAAGGTCACATCGCCATTAAATTCAAACGTGTGCCTAGGTTACCATTGTCCAAACCGCCACTACTAACTAATTAAATGTGCCATAAGTAATAGATCAACATCAAAAGACACAACATTGAGGAATTCACAGGTGATGAACTGGAAGCAGAAATTGGGCGAATTCACAGACAAAACTTAGTGATTTCAAGTAAGTTGTTTACACACAGACCTCTTTCTTAAATTCGAATGGAATCATCATCTAAGGCTAGTAAGACCAGAAAGGGAAAGGAACCTATCACTGTAGAAGAAAAGCCTAAAAGATAGAGAATGACATGAGGATATTAAACAATGATATTTTGATGTGTAAAGATGATAAGTATATTGAGCACATAGGAGTGCTGAACTTGTTTATCTTCCAGTTTGTTAACAAGGGTGCTAATTAATAGTTATATGCTGAAAAGGCATGATGCTTGGTGACAATGTATACCCTCATATAAATAAGGGAACTTTTGTAACACGGAGAGGGAGAATTAGAACAAGAAGTAGATTATAGCCTCAGGCTTACCACTGTACTATTTTGGTCAATATATATAATATAATCAGTTGTTTTTCCTTTGTATATGTGTTGTGGATTACTGTATTTTTTTGTAGGTAGTTACTTATGATATTATCTAAAGGAGATAAGGTTATTTGTGTTCTTCCAACAAAATTTTGTGTTTCATATTGTAGATTTGGATCAAAAAGATTTACTTGCGAATTGTAATTGTTCCTTGTATTTCTTCCTTGGATGGTCTCTTAAGGTTAGAGTAAAATTCATTTAGGCAGTTTACAATATAGACATTGAAGTAGAGCTCATAATAAATAGTAACTGACAGACTCATCGAGAGGGGGTGGGTTTAAAAACTATCTCACAAGTTTACATAATAAGTCCCAAAGAGATATAAAGACTTTGTAGCCCAAACAACAAAGAAAGGCACTGGTCATCTATAAAATACAACTCATCAATTCATACTTTCACATTAAAAGTATTAGGAGTAGTTGAGTAGGAATTCTAGAATAAATTAGCAATAGTGTATATATATATATTTCAAGCACAAAGATCAAATAGCTTCTACAACAACAATATTGAACTCATCTGCTATATCTCCATCCTAGGAGCTTATGCCATTCTGATATAGGAGGAAGTCAGATCAAGACACTAAATCTGCTATAAAAAGCATTAGTTGAAGGAACAACTAGTGAGTAGGTATACTCGCCTAGGTCCTGCAGAGCCTAAAGTGAGAGAGTTAGTAACCAAATAGGTTCACTCTATAAGTTGGCCAAGTCAATTGGAGGGTTTGAGCATAGGAGTTGGTATTTACTTAGAACCTATCCAATCTGTTGATTTGAGACCCAACAGATTGGCGACTCTACTGGGGAGATTCATTTAAAAGGTAGTCTGCTATGGGAAGGAACTCATATACAAAATACAAATTCCTTTCGAGAAGAAAGGTGGTGACTCTGAAATAAGAAATTTTATGTACGGAAGGAGGTCAATAACATAAGGCCACCCCATAGTCCAATTAAACTTTGATCAGAAGAGAAGTAAAAGAAATCCAAAGGAGAAATCAATAGATAGTTTGATGGAACCTAAAAATGACTTTATGAATGGGAAGTATAATCAACACTATTTTGAAAACCATTCACATCCAGCCTTGAGTAAACATAATTATACAGTTCCCACATACCCCAGGGATGATGATTTGGTAGCTGTGGATAGAGTGCGGAAAGGGAAATACCCTCCTGGCTTTAAGAATCACCATCCAAATTCAAGGGAAGAGGCTTCGAGCTCCTCAGGCTTGAGCAAGGTGGATGCATCAGACCATATGGCAGAATTGATGAAACAAATGATTGAAGCGGCCATTGAGATGAGAGATGATGGAAGAGTACAAGAGTGTGTAGAATTATGTGCTAAATTGGGTATAAATATCAATAAAGATGATATTAATCATGTCTTGGAGAGATATAGAGCGAGAAGTGAATGTGCGGCCCAAGGACCAAATAGAGGAAGAAGCAACATAGATAAGACTGGTGCAAAAATCAACACCTACAAAGTATCTAAAAACCCTTTATATGATGTTAGGCTGAATGACTTCCCATATAATAATATACCTCTTGAGCACCAACACAACCACCCGAACAACTTCCCATACTGCAATTTACCTCATGAGTATCAGCATAACCAGTTCAATGCCTTTACATATCAAAACCACTTTCAACCACAAAACCAATTTCCTCCTGGTAATAACAATGTGAGACCAAACTATGGAAACTTTTTCCAAGGTGGATATGGGCTGATGAATACAGAATGCATCAAGCAGTTCAACTTTTCAGGGATGATGGTGTATCCTCATCCTATCCCTAATGAAATTAGGACTGCAATACCAAAGTTCATTGGGAGTAATGCCATCTCAGGGGAAGCACATTGAAAAGCTTTTGACATAGTTATGGAGGATTTTTGTTTCCCATATGAGGATGTCAAGATGAAGTTGTTCATGCAGTCATTGACAGAGGATGCCCGAGATTGGTTCAGAGCACTGCCATATTTTTCAGTAAACAACCTTACAAAATTCAAAAGACTTTTTCTTGAATAATACAGAGACCACAATAGCCCAGAGTTTTCCTTACATGAGATCATAATCATCAAGAAGGATACAAATGAAGTAGTGGCCAATTTCAATAAGAGATTTAATAGAGTTATGAATAAAATCCCTAATAGAATAAAACCGGTTCCTGAAGTTAGCATTTTGTACTACATGAATGCTTTTTACAGGAAAACAAACTATGGGCTTAGGAAAAAGAATCCTACAACCCTTCAAGGAGTCATGAAAGTGGCCATAACTATAGAGAATAATAGAAAAGTAGTTGGAACTATATGAAGAAGGGAGGATGGAAGGTTGTTCAATCCAAAGGCCCCTAAACAAACAAAGGATGATGACAAGTTGGACAAGGTGTTGAATGTTCTCAAGGATTTGTTTGTCATAGTGAATAAAATAGAGAAACAATAGTTTTATCACCATGATAGGCCCAAATTGCATGATATGCCTTATAATACCGCATGGAAAGATGGAAAACTAGTGGACAAGAACCCAAAAGGAGGTAACCAAATACCAGATCCTTTGAGAAAAGTGGTGAACCAAGTGATTGATGAAGATATGTGGTGCTTAGCATGTGATATGCCTCATTCTCCTTACCAGTGTGCGATGGTGATGAAGTTGCAGGGAAGAGAGGAAGAATGTGAATAATATGTAGATGATCATGCAATAAACTTATTGTCCTATGAGGAATATGACTCATCTGAGGGGAGCGAAGGAAATGATATAAATTCTAGGAGGATTAATTAGCAGTGCTGTATGCAACAAATATTCTTGGATGAGGAAGATGAAGTCAAGCTGAGGATCCCTACTAAAGAAGAACGAGAGAGAATTACTACAGCTGCTGTTGAACAAGCCAAAAGGACTTATATGCTAAGGAATAGAACCATAAACCCTGAACAAAGCAAACCATCTGGCATGTTAATAAAGGAAAGTAATAAAAGATCTAAATTGATAACTAAGCCAAATAAGACTTAGGAAGAGAATACAAAGTTAACTAAGGAAAACGAGTTGTAGGTTTCTAGGATGCAAAAGGGTGAAAATGATGGGATAATGAACGCTCCAATATTGCTTGTTACAATGTCATTCGATATTGCCAACACCTTGACACAAATGAAGGTCTCTGTTCCATTACTTGAGATGATGAAGTTCCTAGAGTACCAAGAGAAAAATTTGAAGGTGATCAATGACGTATCTAAGGAAAAGACCAAGGAACATAGACAAAATGGCCAAAACAGTAATGACCTTGTTCCAACCATATACTTAGGGTCAACAATAATGAAAAATCCTTCTCAAGTTGACCAATTGTATTTAACTCTGATGATCAATAACAAGATGATAAAAAATTGCAGGATTGACTCAGGAGCTGCTATAAATGTTATGCCCGTAGGAGTCATGAAGGAACTTGGAATGGTAGTGGACACAAATTTCAGAAAATGTTACGCAATGGATAACTGCTCCGTCCTAGTGGTTGGTGTCATGAAGGATGTTGAATTCAAATTAGCAGCATGTCCAAAAGCATCTTGTAAAATGGACATCATTGTGGTTGATGTCCCTCCAAATTATAGCATGTTGTTATCCAGACATTGGTCAAATCTGATGGGAGGCCATGTCCAGTTAGATCTATCATATGCTACTATACCGGTAAATGGACAGGAAGTAAGGATTTTGAGAGAACCTTGTTCTGAATACATTATCGAGGAGGCAAAACCTATTGAGTCGGTATGTTTCATCCAGTTAGATATAGATAACTTCAAAGTGGAGTTGACAAAAACAAGAATGGGAGGCTTGACTCCAATTGAATTTGCAGTCGAGGAGAATAAGGATCAAGTATGGAAGATGCACTTTGATGGATCATGCAGCAAGGAAGGAAGTGGGGCTGGAATCGTATTTATTTCACTAGATGGAGCAACATTCAAGTATTCTTTCAAACTGATGTTTGAGTGTACAAATAATATTGTAGAATACGAAGCTTTACTTAGCGGACTTAATGTGGCTACCAAGCATGGAATTAAATTTCTTAGTGTCTTTGGGGATTTAGAACTAGTAATATCACAATCAAACAAAAGTATGCCTCCAAACATCTCAGGTTGAAACAATACAGGGATGTTGTATGGGATACCATGGAACTGTTTGATGCTTTCCAGATAAGTTGGATTGATAGATCAAAGAATATCATGGCTGACTTCTTGGCCAATGTTGCTTTAAAATAAAATGATATGAAATTGAATGGAGTCTTAGAGATGGAAATAAAAGTCAGGCCCTCTGTTCCAGATAACTTATACAACTGGCAAGATTTTCATGATGACAATGATTTGTTTAATTTTTTGCACTGTGTGGATCACTACCAAGCACAAGCTATCAACTTCAATGATTTTGTAGAGATCACAGATGGGAAAGAGACTCTGTTGGGATAGGAAGGCATACAACTAAAATCTAATAAAATACCCAGAGGACTTGTCACACTGGAAAGAGATTTCAACATACAAGACAAAATTGAGATCAAAGGAGCCTCAGTCAAAGAAACTGATGTTGAGCAGATTAATTTGGGAAGCAAAGAATCACCAAGGCATGTTTTTATTGGTAATAAATTGACTCCTAAAATGAAACAATAGTTAGTAATGTTACTCAGAAAATATAAGCATGTATTTGCATGGTCTTATGATGACCTCAAAGCATACAAGGAAGATCTTTTCCAATATGAGATACCTCTTAAGCCTGATGCTAAACCATTCAGACAAAAGCAGAGGCCTATAAATCCAACTTTACTCCCTAAGATGAAAGAGGAAATAATAAAAATGAAAGATGCAAGGATAATTAAACCTTGCAGATATTCTACTTGGGTTTCAAATTTGGTACCCGTCAGAAAGAAAAATGGGGACATAAGACTATGTGTAGATTTCAGGAATCTAAACATATCATCATTAAAAGATAATTACCCTTTGCCAAACATGGATAACATGCTGTAGAAAGTAACTAGATGTGATCTACTATCCATGATGGATGGGTTCTCGGGGTATAATCAAGTAAAAGTCAAAGAAGCTGAACAGTATAAGACAACTTTCGCAACACCATGAGGCACATATGTATATGCAAGAATGCCATTTGGATTAATGAATGCAAGGGCAACATTTCAAAGGGAAATGGATGTAGCGTTCACAGAGCTGATTGATGTAATAATGGTGGTATATCTAGATGACTTAACAACGTATTCAAAAAGGGCTGAAGACCATTGCGATCACCTTGAGAAGGTATTCAAGAAAGCTCTGGAATATGGAATTTCCCTCAATCTGAAGAAATGTCATTTTGTAGTTGAAGAAGGGAAGCTCTTGGGACATATAGTGTCCAAGGAAGGGGTGAAGATTGATCCTGAAAGAGTAGCTACAATAAATGAAATACCTATCCCAAAGACTGTCAAAGCTATTCAATCATTTTTGGGACAAATCAATTTTGTCAGAAGGTTCATCCTTAATTTTGCAGATATCATAAAACCTATAGTGAGGATGCTGAAAAAGGAAGCTAAAATTGATTGGGCTGTAGAGGCATTGGATGCATTTATTGATATAAAGAGGGCAATATCCGAGGCACCAGTATTGATATCCCCAGATTTTAATAAACCTTTTTTGATTTTTTTATTTGCATCTTGTCATACAGTAGTAGCAGTGTTGTTACAAAAGAACCGGGATAATTATGAACAACCTATTGCATATTTCAGTAAGTCATTGAATTCATCCAAAATTAAATATGACCTAAATGAAAAACAAGCTTATGCCCTAGTAAAATTAGTAAAACAATTCAGACCATATTTGGTAGGTACAAAAGTAATAGCATGTGTTCCTAATGTAGCAGTGAAGGACATATTTAGACAAACTAAGGTCATAGGAAAAAGATGCAAATGGATCAACTAGATTCAAGAATTCAATATTGAGCTCAAGATTTCACAAGTTATCAAAGGTCAGGTATTGGCTAAACTTATGGCAGGAGTAGGGGTTGAAGAATTTCAGGTAAATGAGGTTGAACTAGATGAAGCTAGTTTCAGTATTGAAAATACAACTTGGTATGTAGATATCATGTATTATCTCAAGCACATGAGATGTCTAGATGATATGACTGATAATCAAAAGAGAACATTAAAACTAAAATCCGCGAAATATGTGATCATCAATGGAGACTTGTATTGGAAAGATAGAGATGGGATATTGTTGTTGTGCCTAGATGAACACCAAGAAGAGAAGATCTTACAGGAGATGCATGAAGGGGTTTGTGGTGGTCACTTCTCAACCAAAACTATTGCACACAAGATATTGAGAGCTGGATATTTTTGGCCATGTGTCTTCGATAATTCCTATGCTTATGTTAGAAAATGTGAGGCTTGTCAGAAATTCTCGGGTAAAATGAAGTATCAAGGATCACTCCCACTAAGATCGATGCAGGTTGAAGAACCATTTCAACAATGGCGAATAGACTTTATAGGAGAGATATCAGAAAAGTCGAGTGGAGGACACAAGTGGATTTTGGTTGCCATGGACTACTTTACCAAATGGGTGGAAGAAATACCTACTAAACATGCTACCAGTAAAGTGGTGGTGAAATTCATACTGCAAAATATCATTACTAGATTTGGTGTTCCTACAAGAATCATCTCTGATAACGGCATGGCTTTCAGGTATGAAGAATTTAATACCTTTTGTGAAGAGTATGGTATCACAATATCTCATTCATCCCCTTACCACCCTCAAGGTAATGGGTAGGCTGAGTCAAGAAATGAAAACATCCTAAAGATCATCAAAAGGGTGCTAGGACAAAATAAAAAGGCATGGCACTCAAAGTTGAATTTAGCATTATGGGCAGATAGAGTGACAGTAAAAAAGTCTACAGGGAAATCTCCATATGAATTGGTCTATGGTAAAAGGGCTAGACTCCCTTTGGATAACCTCTTACCGATACATAAATTCATAACACAAGAACGGATAGAGACTGATGACCCTTTACAAGAAAGGCTGATGCAGTTGATAGAGCTCGATGAAGTCAGGGTAGAAGCGCAGGAACAAAACATTAAAATCTAGAACAAGATGAAAAGGTTATATGACAAAAGAACAACAGATAGAAAATTTAAAATTGGTTATTTGGTTCTGATGTGGAATGCCAGGAGTCAAGATAAGGGTAAACATGGCAAGTTTGAGGCTTTATGGCTTGGACCATATGTGATTATGGATAAAGTAGGGGAAGACTCTTATTTTCTCCAAAATACTGCATGAGAAACTCAAGAATTGCCAGTGCATGGACAGTTCTTAAAAAACTTCTTTTCTTAAAAGGGGCCTTCTTCATGTACATTAGTTTAGGTTTCATTGCCATTGTAAAAACCACATTTCCTTTAAATCTTCTTTCCCTTATATAAACCAGAGAGTCTAGATTCTTGGAAATATCAGTAGCATACCCCCATCCCCAGTCAGAGCCACTGTTGAGCATCAAATTTGAATGTTTACCTATGGAATTAAATCATAAAAGCCCCCTATTGTTATAATAAATCATCATTTTTATTAATACCATGATAGCCCACAAGTCATCAAGCGGGTATAATAGCGTCCTATAAAGATATCTGGATTCAAATAGTATCGATGAGACCCAACTAATGTCTCATTGATATAGAAGGGCCATAGAAGAAAGGAAATGCCGATGAACTTCAAAAAGGACTCATCGAAGAGAGTAATTCCATCGATAAAAGATGTCGAGGAAAGTAGAGATGGTTTTCATCGACGGGAAAAGGTCTTCGAGGAGAGAATACCATCGGTGCAAAGGGATTCACTGAAAGAAATGTTCTCATCAAAAGAATAAGGTCAATCAGACAAAAAGAAGTTACATCGATAAAAGACATCGATGAGGAAATAGGTTTCGAGGAGGCTAAAAGGCATGTCTCTGATATGCGTTGTTTTGTTGATACAACTTTATTGGTGGAAGATGACAAGAGAGGATAAAGAAAGGCTTCAGTGAGACAATAGATCCATTTATCGACGAGGCATAGTGATATTGATGGAAGAGGTATTTCGGTGAAAAAATAAAGGAGGTCATCGAAGCCCAAGGTTTCTTCGACATAAAAATCCAATGGATATTAGATAGGTATTGGTGAGGAGATAGCCATAGTTATTGAATACAATATTTTGATGAATGAAGGAAATACTTGATCGAAGTGATATTCGAAATAAAATTGTTGTTGATAGAAATAAAGAGATCGATGGACTAAAGAAATTAATGATCGAAAGATAAATTCTCATCGAAATGGTTATTGATTTTCGCAAAAATCAGAAATGAATCTTAGGCAAGGTCACATCGCCATTAAATTCAAATGTGTGCCCAGGTGACCGTTGTCCAAATCGCCACTACTAACTGATTAAATGCACCATAAGTAATAGATCAACATCAAAAGACACAACATTGAGGAATTCACAGGTGATGAACTGGAAGCAGAAATTGGGCAAATTCACAGATAAAACTTAGTGATTTCAAGTAAGTTGTTTACACATAGACCTCTTTCTTAAATTCGAATGGAATTATCATCTAAGGCTAGTAAGACCAGAAAGGGAAAGGAACCTATTGCTGCAGAAGAAAAGCCAAAAAGATAGAGAATGACATGAGGATATTAAACAGTGATATTGTGATGCATAAAAATGATAAGTATATCGAGCACATACGAGTGATAAACTTGTTTATCTTCCAGTTTGTTAACAAGGGTGCTAATTAATAGTTATATGCTGAAAAGCCATGATGCTTGGTGACAATGTATACCCTCATATAAATAAGGGAACTTTTATAGCACAGAGAGGGAGAATTAAAACAAGAAGTAGATTATAGCCTCAGGCTTACCACTATACTATTTTGGCATATATATATAATATAATCAGTTGTTTTTCTTTTGCATATGTGTTACGGATTACTGTATTTTTCTGGAAGCAGTTGCTTATGATATTATCTAAAGGAGATAAGGTTATTTGTGTTCTTCTAGTAAATTTATGTGTTTCATATTGTAGATTTGGATCAAAAAGATTTACTTGCGAATTGTAATTGTTCCTTGTATTTCTTCCTTGGATGGTCTCTTAAGGTTAGAGTTAAATTCATTTAGGCGGTTTACAATATAGACATTGAAGTAGAGCTCGTAAGAAATAGTAACTGACAGACTCATCGAGAGGGGGTGAGTTTAAAAACTGTCTCATAAGTTTACACAATAAGTCCCAAAGAGATATAAAGACTCTGTAGCCCAAACAACAAAGAAAGGCACTGGTCATCTATAAAATACAACTCACCAATTCATATTTTCACATTAAAAGTAATAGGAGTAGCTGAGTAGGAATTTTAGAATAAACTAGCAATAGTGTGTATATATATATATTTCAAGTACAAAGATCAAATAGCTTCTACAACAAAAATCTTGAACTCATCTACTATATCTTCATCCTAGGAGCTTATGCCGTTCTGAGATAGGAGGAAGTCAGATCAAGACACTAAATCTGCTATAAAAAGGATTAGTTGAAGGAACAACTAGTGAGTAGGTAGAGCCGCCTAGGTCTTGCAGAGCCTAAAGTGAGAGAGTTAGTAACCAAATAGGTTCACTCTATAAGCTGGCTGAGTCAATTGGAGGGTTTGAGCATAGGGGTTGGCATTTCCTTAGAACCTATCCAATCTGTTGATTTGAGACCCAACACCCAGAATTATGAGCATGCTACTGTTTAAAACCATTTCTCTTGCTTCTGCAAGGGTCAAGTCTATTTCATCCAATCTCATTTCTTTCAAAGTTTGAGCAATCACCTCTTCATGTTTCATTTCCTCTACTCCCCTCAGGTTCACTTCTTTCCTCTCTTCAAATTCCTTCATTTTTGTCTTTAACCTGAAATGTTTAAATTCTTGACTATGGATGAAATTGTCATCATCAAGGAACCTCATTGACATGGCCACTCTTTCATTGCTAGTATTGATAGGATTTGCCTCTTTTCCTACTTTGGCTTCATAGCTATGTACCTCTTCTTGGTACCTGGGTGGAACCATATTTTATTGATCAGATGGCTCCTCTGTTTGTGGTGCCCTTAATGCAGCAATAACTTCAAGTGTATTGTCCTGCTCTTCATGCACTTGTCCTGTGGATTTGTTATCCGTTACCTCTTGAATCACAACCCCTACAGGTTTCTTTGGTGGAACCTTGGCCTTTTCTGGTGGGCCTTCCACACTTGATGATTTGCAAAAAATATTTTCAAAATTTTGGAAACACAATTCTATTCTCTCCAACCCATCACTCATACCAGCATAAAACCTAGGGAAAGATGGATACTTTTGTTTCTTTTCCTCTTCAACTCTTGCTATGATTTCCCACTTCTTCCTTCTATCCATAATTTGTCCATTTGATGTGATATTTTTTATCAGGTCTTCTTCTATCAGTAACTCATGTGAAACTAACTTAATAACACAACCGATGTGGTTTTCAGGATCACACATTCTTTCCTTACCATGTCTCAGCTTGAAATTGATGTTTAAGTAACTTTGTAACTTTTTGAGCATGTTGGATCCGATTGAGAATCCACCAAATGTCACATGATGAGGCATAAATGACCCTTTCCTCCTTGGAACAATCAGCTCTCTTTCCAACCATAACATCTACCATATAAATTTAAAAAATGCAAGCCTCTCCGGTATAAACATGGGCAGAAAATGAGGAGTCTAGGGACAACCATAGACCCTAATAATAGTATATTCGCCCATGTAAAACCAATCTACAAAATTGTGAGTGTGACCCTTCTCAGGGTCATAGGCCAAAGGTCTCAATATTTTCATTATTCCAGGAGACAATCTGTCAACCACTCCGTGGAAAACAACAATAATACTGCAAACAAAGGAGTCACCAAAGACCTTGTAATCTAAATCCCTGCATCTCTTATCCCACAGGTAACACCAAAGCTGAACTGGGAGCCTGTATCCAATTTCATCCACTATTCCTAATTTCAATCTTTCCGTAAATGCCTGCCCTTTTTAAAACAAGATAAGATGACATAATAAGGAATAGTGGTGGAAAACAATGCTCTTCTTCTCCTTCCACACCACCAACTGCCCTCGTATTCTCCTCTCAATTTCTGAAGAAAAATCAAACTCCACATTGACATCCAAGTTTTGAATTCTCATACCTATGTACATTAAACTCATTAACATCCTAGGACTGGCGTCCTCCCCCAGAATCTGAAACAAGGCAAAGTAGGTTTTTTGGAAATACCCAAGGAAATCATCGTTAGGGAATGGATCACTCCCTGTAACCATCAACCATTGGTTCTTCAAACTCCTTCTCCTATGATATGGGAGTTCATCTTTCCTATATGTCCTCGAAAACCTGTCATACTCCATTTTAAATTATTCTAGGTCTACCTTAGTGAGGGCTTCTTTGTTCAATGTGAAACAATCAATAATCACAGACCTAGTAATTACCACCAAAGGTTTCCCACTCAACATCCTCACAACATTAGTGACAGGGTTGTAATTGTTAGCCAATACCTAAATCAACTCATAGTTTATAAACACATTTGGCATGATTAATTTGGCTACATCGTATGTTCAAGCGTTTGATATTGGAATTTTCTCATTTATGTTTTTTATAGAAAAACGAACAAGTGTTTTTTGGGATCCGGGATTAAAGCATCTCTGCAACCCTCTAAAGTATCTTTAAAAACACACTTGACTGATTTATCTACGGAACCAGGCAATGCATCTAACAGTGATTTTTGCCAAAGCCTCTTGGCTGGGTTTACCATCTTAGGTTTTTTTTCTGGGCTGACCTCCCATTTTGGAATTTCTTCGTCCTCAATTTTCCCTTTTCATTTAGGCATTTTTTCTTCGTATTTATCACTTGCAAACACGCGTCTATAGATATCAGATTGAGGGAGAGACTGTATACTTACTTGCAAGTTTCCACCCAATTTTGTCCTTGAATTTTGCCGTCGATCGTTGGAAATTTCCATCCTCAAATGAGAATTTGGAGCTGAAAATAGGGTTATCGGTTATGAAATTTTTAAGTTGTGTTGTCCATAAATTGTGAAATTTTTAAGTTGTGTTGTCCATCAATTGTGAAATTTTTCAAGTTGCGTTGTCAATCATTTATGTCCTCGAAAACCTGTCATACTCCATTTTAAATTTCTTTGGCCTCGCCAAAAGACGAAAGCATCTAAGATAGCATGTTATGTTCCTTCGCTGACTCACAGACTGTTTGGCCACCATTTTCTTTTGCTCCACGAATCAGTGAATTAGACTAACATGACATGTTAGTCAATTTTGCCGTTTCACGGGGCAAAAGGAAATGGTAGCCAGGTAGTCTGCAAATTAGCAAAATCGAGTAAGACACTGTCTTAGTTGATTCACTGATTCACAGACTACCTGGCCAACATTTTATTTTGTCTATGAGGCAGTAAATTAGACTAACATGATGTCTTAGTCGATTTCGCTGATTCGCGGACAACCTAGCCACCATTTCCTTTTGCCCTGCAAAATGGCGAAATCGACTAACACGTCTTAGTCAATTTTGCCATTTCACGGGGCAAAAGGAAATGGCAGCCAGGTAGTCCGCGAATCAGAGAAATTGACTAAGATGTCACGTGTTAGTCGATTTCGCCATTTCATGGGGCAAAAGGAAATTGTGGCCAGGCAGTCCACGAATCAACCAAAATGACTAAGACGCCGTGTTAGTTGTGTGTGTGAAAAAGTGGTCTGTAGCTGCAAGCACAACACTTCAATTAAGTCATTATATGCATGGTTAGTAATAAATAATCAATAAGTAATAAACCATTACAAAGCGACTAATTGCCTTCTAAAAGATGCGAGTATAAGATTGCTCTCAGATTGTTTTAAGCAATACTAGTGACTAGACTACACCAAGATGAAGGATTTAATCTATATGATATTAACTATATGGATGCAAGATGGATGAATAATTCAAGCAAATAATCAATTCAAGCAATAATGGATGTAAGCAATGATGGATGAGTAAAATAGATGCAAATAATCTAAAAAATCACAGTAATGGATGTAAGCAATGATGGATGAGTAAAATGGATGCAAATAATCTAAAAAAGCACAATAATTTTCAATGACTCCAGAGCGAAATTAGCGTGATAATAATCTCCAAGCGTGTTCTCAAAAATCTCTGGGGTAAATTGGAATGAGAGCTGAAGACTGAATTTATAGAGAATTACCAAGAGAAAAGCTCAATTTAGGATTAATTGAAAATAATTGATAAATCAAGTTTAGTTAACCTTGAGATAGATTCCAATTATAGTTTAATTGAAATGCATTCAAATTAGAAGTCCAAGTTGCATTGGAAATATTAATAAATTAATTCCATGCATTTGTGATAAAAATAGATAAATCTTTTATTTATTCAAGAAAAGAGTCTTTTTTAATGCAACTGAACTTCTTTTTCTGAAAAGCTTTGAGTTCCAATTTTAGAGAATAATTCAATAATTCAATTTAATTGCTTTTCTGATTTCAAGTTCTAAATTTAGAAAAAGAAATAATATCTCAAGTTTGATTTCTCTCTCAATTGAATTCTTTTTGTTTTAATTTCTATTCAACTCTTGTTTTGTAATTAATTCCTCTTTTGTAATAAAATAATTCCTTTTGTAATTGTGTATATGAGGGTACTTGATGGCTATAGCATTTGTGGATATGTGTGTGTGAAAAAGTGGTTTGTAGCTGCAAGCACAACACTTCAATTAAGTCATTATATGCATGGTTAGTAATTAATAATCAATAAGTAATAAACCATAACAAAGCGACTAATTGCCTTCCAAAAGATGCGAGTATAAGATTACTCTCAGATTGTTATAAGCAATACCAGTGACTAGACTACACCAAGATGAAGGATTTAATCTATATGATATTAACTATATGGATGCAAGATGGATGAATAATTCAAGCAAATAATCAATTCAAGCAATAATGGATGTAAGCAATGATGGATGAGTAAAATAGATGCAAATAATCTAAAAAAGCACAATAATCTTCAATGACTCTAGAGCGAAATTAGCGTGATAATAATCTCCAAGTGCGTTCTCAAAAATCTCTGGGATAATTGAGAAATCAGGTTTAGTTAACCTTGAGATAGATTCCAATTATTGTTTAATTGAAATGCATTCAAATTATAAGTCCAAGTTGCATTGGAAATAATAATAAATTAATTCCATGCATTTGTGATAAAAATAGATAATTCTTTTATTTATTCAAGAAAAGAGTCTTTTTAATGCAACTGAACTTCTTTTTCTGAAAAGCTTTGAGTTCCAATTTTAGAAAATAATTCAATTTAATTGCTTTTCTGATTTCAAGTTCCAAATTTAGAAAAAGAAATAATATCTCAAGTTTGATTTCTCTTTCAATTCAATTCTTTTATTTTAATTTCAATTCAACTCTTGTTTTGTAATTAATTCCTCTTTTGTAATAAATTAATTCCTTTTGTATGATTAAATGGCAATTTATTAAATTAAATATGCAAGGATATTTAACAAATTAAAATGGGATAATTGATCAAAATGATATTCTTGGAAATGATTCAATTAATTAAATGAATATTTAATTAATATTGAGTAATTGATTTGCCATGTGATATTTGATGATTAAAGAATTAATAATGTGCTCAAGATTGATTTAATTGCCTTTGGTTAGGACCTTGGTGATGTTGTTGAGATTAGGGGCCCATGGTTTAGATGACCATTTTTAGGGTATTACATTTGCCCCTCTTTGAATTAATGTGTGAGCAACACGTTGGTTCAAAGAATGTGTGATGTCTAGGAGATGTCAGTTTTGAACTTGAATGATCATGAACTAGATGAAGAGCAAGGTGTTTAGCTTGATTCGAAGTGACAAAGCTGAATGAAGTCTGATTAAAGCGATACCATTCCTGAACTTGATTGAACTGAGGAACGATAGAAACAAAAGATACCAAACTTGAACTTGATTGATCAAGAAGCAGATCTTACTAATCTAGAACTTGATTGAACTTAGATGCAGTGAGTGATGATAAAAATCGATCTTGAACTTGGATGATCAAGATACAATGAAGATAAATTGTTCAGCTTGATCAAGAAATGAATACTGAACACCTGCTTTGATTCAGTGTGATCAAAGATACTCTTTAAACTTTTGATTGAGTTTAAACGAATAATTAGTTTGATGAAAAGAGATGAAACTGATTAACATTAAGAGATTGATTCAAATGAAAGACAAATATTAGCTTGATTTGAAGTGATGAAGATGAGATGCCCCTAATGATTGATTCGATTCAGATAGTTGAGATATCTCAACTTGATGTGAAGCGATGAAGCTGAGATGCCCTTTAGCAATGAGAATTGATTTTCTTTAGTTAAAAAAGATTTTGCTCAATTTTTGACGAAGATTTGAAAAATTTATTTCTCGACATTGAAGATGTGAGGTCATAAGGTCATGAGTATGCCCCCTCGGGAGCGAAATCGAAAAAATAGCGAGGGTACATGATAGGCAATTGTGTGGCAAAAATAAGTTATTTGAGCACAAATTGATCGTAAGGAATTTTTGAAAAATTTGGCATTGATTGATGAGTTAAGTGCAGAGTTGATCGTGAAGTTGATGTGTAGAATTGAAATTGATATTCAACATTGAAATTAAATGCAATTTGAAGAAAGAATGAGCATTTGATGAAAAGAGTGCTAAGTGGTCAAAATTGTGAAATTGACTAGCAAAATAATCTCGAATTTTGATTTCAATCCCGAAAATGGAATCAGAGCGGTCAAATTAGCTAAGGGTACAATTTTTATGTCCATTGGAGCAAGTTGAAAACTTAGGTTTTTGGCTATATATGGGACGAAAGTGTCATTTTCAAATCATTTTAACCCTCCAAGTTTGAAAATTCAAAAAGCCTTCTGCAAAGAAAATGGTGGTCCCTACTTGTCAATATCGATTCGAGCACCAGAGACGTCATAATCGACCCCGAAACTATGAGCCAGTGGTAAGTGATCGATCTTAAGCCTCTTTATGTTTTCAATTTTGAATTTTTTTGTTCATTTTTCAAGTTTTTTGCATGTGTGGGGTCAGGTTTCATGTTTTATCGTGTGAGATAGGATTCTATCTTGTACGAGTAACTAGTAAATTTTCTCTTGTCATTTGAAGTCATTTAAATTGTCGTTCGGGATGTACCCTTGTATCGTACGACAGGTATGTTAAAAGACCATTTTGTCATGCAACACCCAATAGTTTATCGTTTGGGATTGTTTTGTCATGCGAGAGCTATTCCTGACTCTTACGAGATTCTGTCCCTCTATGTTTTGTCATTCAGGAGACAGTGAACATTTTTGAAGGACTAAACGTGAAAATTTGATTTTGCATTTGACTTAGTTGGATTTGCTTGATGTTTTACTTCTCTTGTAGGCTAATTTGGAATGTTTTCTGATGCTTCGTTGTTGGATTTTTGCAGGTTCGATTACCTCCTGTGCTCTTTAGATGTGTTTATCCTCCTACTATGGCATTAGTTTGACATTTATCTGAGGTTGAGCAGGCTCATATTGATGTATGTGGTTCGACTCATCTTCTTGGAGAGATTCCATTTAGAGCATAACACCTTTCATCTGCCAGTGGGGGAGTTGACTATCACTCCCAAGGATGTATATAGGATCCTCCGTATCCCTTTTATTGAGGATAAGGTGGATTACGATTCAGGACACCTTCCAGGATTACAGGCAGTGAGGCATGTCTTCAAAGATCCTAACATTTTGACTCATTCCATTAGTTGGGACATATTGATGAGCAGATACAGTGAGGAGTTTCCTCCGGCGTGTGTACTAGCAGGATTTATAAGCTATTTTCTGATGCCAGATAGAGGGCAGTAGGGTTTCCAATGTGGTTGGGGTAGGATGTTGATGAGATTGATGGAGTCCCCTCAGAGGCTTGGTTAGGGTTCTTGATTTCTTGCTTACATGTATCGTAAGATGCATGAGATCGTGTATAGAGATGGTCAGAGCATGGCTGCAGGTGTATATATTTTACAGGTTTGGGCTTGGGAGAATCATCCTGTTTTTCGGCCGGTGGTAGATGATAGTAGAGAGCTCGGGTAGTCGATTATATACAGGTATGCCAGTTATATTACGCAACCCCATCTGGGCAAGATAGATTTTTGGCGACGACAGTTTGACGATTTGATAGCTATAGTGTGGAGACCTCATAGAGGTTTGGATCCTTGGGATGACTGGTGGCTAGTCCGCAAGGACCTTTTTGTCATGCATCCTCTTATTGGGAGATCACAGACCATTGTGGATCGGTTCGTTGTATCACGGGTGATGAGGCAGTATGGCCAGCGTCAGGGGATCTCGCAGGAGTATACAACATATGCGCGTTATGCAGATGAGGAGAGATAGGGATGGTCTCCTTGATTATCTTATGACTTGGCCATGCAGGAGCTGACTGGTCTACAATGCCTCAGATGAGATTATATGGATGATGTTACGAATGCGGGGGTATTGCCCCAGTACAGAGAGTGGTTCCAGCAACATCCTTTTCCTAGATTTACTGATCCAGGTGAGCAGGCACCGCACATTGAGGATGTTGAGGAGGATGCCCCCGTACAGGTATAGGGATAGGGTCCGAGACAGGGATAGAGACAGGGATAGGGATAGAGAGCCGAGGCTCCAAGGTGGACAGGTGGTGATCCTAGTGCTAGTAGTAGCAGGGTTCCAGATGAGGGTGGACAGCAGAAGGGTGAGGGCGGATACCTTGGGAGAGTAGGAGTGAGATTGGGTGGAGCTAAGGAGGAGCGAGAAACTCTGAGATAGGTCCGGTAGTGGAGGGAGGAGTAGGGTGGTACTGGAGGTGGAGAGCCAGTGCGAGAGAAGGGGATAGACACAGGACGGTTGATGAGAGCACGTCTTGCAGAGCTGCAATCACAGTTGATAGTGGCTTAGAATCAACTAGCAGAGTGAGACCGGTAGCTTGTAGAGGTGAGGGCTGAGAGAGATCGATAGTTGGTTGAGTTGAGAGAAGAGCATGATCATCAACTTGCAGCGATGAGAGCGGAGCGAGACACCCTCCAGCAGGAGGTTTTGCATCAGAACAGCAGGGCAGCCTACTATGTCGCAACATATAGCATGATAGTTCCAGTAGCACAATAGGGGATTCCTTATTCTCAATATATGGCACGTTTTGAGGGAGCTTGGGCACCTCGACAGGATCCCGGCCATCAGGCTCCTCCTCCTCCACCAGGCAATGAGGGAGAGGCTCAGAGCTAGATATTCTTCTTATAGCTCGGATATATTTTTGTAGACACGCCCATTTTTTTATAGCCTATACGATTCTTGCTCCGATGGGAGTTTGTATATGTCATTCGACATCATTTTGTACCTTTAGACTTGACATGATATATATACGAGATCTGATTTGACTTCATCGTACTTGTGTTGATTCATTTATGAGATGTCTTTTATATGCATTATTCTATATGTATGCATTTCTTTTCAGTATGTATGTATGTAATGCAAATGATTATGGATGTCTATTTTTGGTTCTTTTCATATGCAAATAGATGAATGAGCAATGAGTAATATGAGTAATGCAATTTTTTCATTTTTCTATGCAATAAGATGAATGTAGATGACTGAATAATGAAATGTATGAAGCTATATTAAATGTTATGTATGCAGCTAACATCTCAAAACACAAGTACTCGATCAAAGAACTGATGATAAATAGACCACTTAGCGTAAGAAATGATGATGCTTTCATCTCTCATTCAGAAGATAAAGAGATTATTACCATACCGAAATCACTCTAAATTCACAAAAATGCAGAATGATATGCAAAATGATATGAAAAATGATATGAAAAATGCATCCTAAACCTAGTCACTGGATTTAAAATACTTAAGATTCATCACTGATCATAACGAACACAACATGCAGGTTAGAGTTCCTTTCTTTTTCAATGTGAAATATTAATTATCTTGTCCGTAATGACCTTTTTTTTGTTCATATCCTTGGATAGATTTCACAGGGACCCAAATTGCATCATAAAGAAATTCCCTCAAAACAGACAAAGAAATGATATGGACCTCCCTATAGCATACAAATAAGCGGAGTCGAGGTATGTGAGGTGATTTCACCTTGTTGTGAAGGCTCTTATCACAAACACCCAACTAATTTATATGTTTCTAGATCATTGGGATCATTCCTACAAGTAGAAAACAAAGAAAATATTATGCCCGCAATCCTTGCTCCTCTTAGTCACAATAGACTTCCTTGAGTCACTCAGAGGGATAATAATCGAAAACCAATATAAAAGATAGCACACAAAGAAAATTTTCATTCATAGCTCAAACAATTTAGTGATTGTTTTCCATTATGTTGTTTTGCTTGTTTACTCAGTGATAAAAACTCTTTGGTAGTTAGGAGATAGGTGACTGACTCAGAGTGGATGACCACGATTCACTGATAGAAAGATGACTTGGTTGATACTTCTTAGGACATATGAATTTCTCTATCGAGTAACCTAAGACTAGGATGCTGATCAGTTTCAAGTCATGAAGGTTCCAACGAACCAGGATGTAACGAAAGTGACTGAAAAATATTTACAAGCAAAAGCAAAGATGCATGGAAATGGGAATTGCCAACGTTGCGTTGATAGATGGAGCGCTTGAGTACAAGAGGTACCTATTTGCTAGGTTTTCACCTGCTTGGCAGAGATTCAATTTTTTTTTTTACCAAGGTGCTTGTTTACCAGGTTTTCACCAGGGCATTTTCTTTCTTTCTTTTTTTTTTTTTTTTTCTTTTGATGATTTTTCTGATTTTTTTGATTCTTTTTAGGAGTTTTTCCAGCTATACAAGTTGGTGGCACAGAGAATGCTAAGCAAAGAATTTATTCAAGTGGATGGTGTTAATCGGTTCATGGAGCTATTCTCCTTCTGATTTTGAGAGTTGATAAGCACCAGAGCCAAATACTGCAGTAACAATGTAGGGACCCAGCCAGTTGGGTTCAAACTTCCCTTTGTTGTCGCGAAACTGTTGATTTTTGGATTTTCTCTCAGAACTAGGTCACCAACTTGGAATTCTCTTTGTCTAAATTTCTTGTTATATCCTTTGGACATTATCTTCTGATACACTTTGAGATGATCAAATGCCACTTGTCGATGCTTATCCAACAATTCAAGCTCTTGCAATCTAGATATTCTATGATCTTCATCGGTAACAAGACCCTGCAAAGAAACTCTTAGAGATGGTATTTCTACTTCAATAGGTAGTACTGCTTCAGACCCATACACCAAAGAGAAAGGTGTAGCCCCAGTAGGTGTTCTGATACTTGTTCTGTAAGCCCATAGTGCAGGATTGAGCTGCAGATTGCAATCCTTCCTAGATTTGTTCACTGTTCTGTGCAAGATAGTCAGTAGGTTTTTGTTAGATGCCTCAACTTGTCCATTACCTTGAGGGTAATATACTGATGACCAGTGTTGCTTTATTTTGAATTTCTCACAAAGCTCGTCCTGATCTTTATTTTGAAACTGTCCTCCATTATCAGTCACGATGGATGAAGGTATCCCATACCTACAGATGATATGGTTTAGGATGAACAAGGTGACTTGTTTACTGGTTGCTTTAATGAGCGGAACTGCTTCTACCCACTTGGTGAAATGCTCAGTGGCAGTTATGATGAATTTATGTCCATTGGATGAAGCAGGATATATTTGACCAATGAGATCAAAGGTCCATTGCTGAAAAGGCCAGTGTGTTATAAATGGTATGAGGTCCCTTTCCGGGGCATGTATGAGATTTCCAGAAGCTGACATTTCTCACAAGTCTTAGCAAATTGGATGGCATCTTTTTCCATGTCTGGCCAATAGTATCCATCCTGTAGTAGTTTCAGAGCTAAATTAAGGCCATTCAAATAAGATCCACAAATACCTTCATGGACTTCCGATAATGCATGTTTAGATTCTTCAGTTTCTAGACATCTAAGCAATGTACCGTCCAAACCTCATCTAAATAAATCATGAGCTATGATAACATACCGCGAAGCATTTCGAGTTAGGTTTCTTTTCTCATTTCGGGTAAGATTTCTAGGGATAATTTGGTCACATAGATAGGAATAGATGTGGCTGTATCAGGATGAGTCATGTCCAATAATAGAATAGACTATTTGGGTCTCAGGAGAATCATAAGTAGGGTAATATAACTCTTGCACTAGGAAATAAAAGAAAAAATTGGACTCCTGTAACTCAGGTATAGATGCCAAGGTAGCCATAGCATCTGCTGCTTTGTTTGTGGACCTAGGAATCTGTTGGAATGATATAAAAGCAAAATACTTCTTAAGATCATCAACCATTCTCTTGTAAGGCATCAGTTTCTCATCTCGAGTTTGATATGTATCATTGATTTGATTAACCACCAGCTGAGAATCTCCATAGATATACAATCCTGCAACATTCCATTCAATAGCTAGTTTTATCCCATTCACCAAAGCTTCATATTCTACAATGTTATTTGTACAAGGGAATAGAATCTTATAAGACTTTGTGATAGAATACTTCTAAGGAGTAATGAATAATATGCCAGCACCTGAACCATTTTGAGTAAAGGACCCATCAAAGAACATTTTCCACGGTTGTTGAGTAAGGTGCATTATGGATTCATCTGGAAACTCTATGTGTAGCAGTTGAGTGTCTTCAAGTGGAGCTTCAACAAGTTGATCAGAAATTACCTGTCCTTTTATGGCTTTGTGTTCCACATATTCAGTGTCAAACTCTATAAGGATCATGACCCATTTCGCCAATCTTCCTGTAAGTGTTGCCTTATTGAGAAGATACTTGAGTTGATCAATTTTGGCCACTAGCTTGACTAAAAGTGCTAGCATGTAGTCTCTCAATTTTTGTGATGCAAAGACTAATGCTAAGCATTATTTTTCTATTATAGTATAGTTCATTTCATAAGACACCAATGTCCTACTGATGTAATAAATAGCTCGTTCCTTTTTATTGTCATCCTGTTGCGCCAGAAGTGCCCCTAGTGATGAATCAGTTGCTGATATATATAAGATTAGTGGTTTACCCTGAATCGGTGGCATCAATATCAGTGGATTTGTCAGGTACTCTTTTATCTGCTGAAGATGTTGTTCGCACTGCTGATCCCAGTTTTATATTATTCCTTTTCTCAATACCTTTGTGAAAGGTTGAGCTTTGTCTACTAGCTGAGAAATGAATCGTCTGATGGATTGGAGATGCCCCTCTAGACTTCTCATTTGATTGGTGTTCTTTGGAGGTGAAATTTCCATTATAGCTTGAAACTTCTCAGGATCAACCTTGATTCCCTTCTTTGAAATGATATAGCCAAGTAGTTTACCGGATGTCACTCTGAATGCACACTTCTTTGGATTTAACCAGAGTTTGAACTTTTGCATTCTGTCGAGTATAGGAACTAACTCTTGAATATGCGTTGATCTTTTCATAGTCTTCAATAAGGTGTCATCAACATAATCTTCCATATTCTTATGCATCATGTCATGAAAAATAGTTGTAACTTCTCTTTGATAGGTTTCTCTTGCGTTCTTTAGCCCAAATGGCATGTTGTTCCAGCAAAAGGTTTCCCCATATACAGGTGAAAGTTGTCTTTTCTTGATCTCCTGGAGCTATTTTGATTTGATTGTATCTAGAGAATCCATCCATTAGTGAGTACATTTCATACCCAATAGTCATTTCAACTATCATACCAATATTTGGTAATGGAAAGTCATCCTTCGGACAGGCTTTGTTAAGATCTTTGAAGTCTGTGCAAAGTTTGATAGACTTGTCTGCCTTTGACACAGGTACTATGTTTAAAATCCATTCGGCATAATCTATAGCTCTAATGAATCTAGCTTTGAGCAATTTTTCTAGTTCAACCTTGACTAATAGTGCTACATGCGGGTGCATCTTATAGAGTTTTTGCTTAACTGGTTTTACTCCCGGTGTAATTGAAAGATGGTGCATAATGAGATTAGGATCCAAGCCTGGCATATCAGAGTACGTTCATGCAAATTTTATTTTCTTTTCTAAGAATAGCTGAGTGAACTCCTTCAATTCTTTTGTTGATAGTGATTGAGCTACATGAATGATGTGTGGTGTCTCTTGACTCCCAATGTTCGCTGGCTGAGTTGGCTCGATCAATATGGAGGACCTTTTCTAGAAATGACTTGGCAGTATATCAAGTATCTCTCCTTTAGGCACCTCAGAGAGGTTTTCACCTTTAGGTACGTCCTTTATTTTCTCATTTTTAGATTCTGACACCACCACAATGTAGTTTTCGCCATCAGATATTTTATTTTTATTTTTCTTGTTTTTGCAACTAAGATACTTGATATCCGCTTCAGTCATTTTTTCACTCTGTTCACTGGTGGAAGAGTCTATAGGTTCGACTGCATTGAGATAATAGGCTAACGTATAGTCATTGGTAAAAGTAGGTATATTCATGGGCTGGTTTTGTAAAGTGCAGTCAATCAATTTGGGATGTACTAAGGATAAATCTTGGATAGGTTCAACAACGTTCACGGTATTGTTATCACAGTAGCGGATCAAAAAGTCAAGTTCCAGAAGAATACCTTACGTAAGTGTCTTGAGACCATGCAGAGTCGGATCATGATTATCAAAGTTCACGTTAATATTTAGTTGATCTAATCCAATAGACATACTTGTAATGTCGTTCACTATGCCAGAATGGATGTCATATCATGGTTTAACAATGATAAGATCAGTAGACAAATTTTCATTATTTGTATCAGCTGATTCAGGATTTGAGGTTGAGTAGATATTGTCCTGAATAGGAATTTCATCAGAGTCATCAGGTGAAGTTTTTGAGTCTTCTTCAAGTGATTTAATAAGTGTATGTATGGTATCAACACCAACATCTTTAATATTGCAAGTTTGTTCATGTTGTGGTTCATTTGTCACTTGTATCTGACACACCTGTTGACATGATCTTGATGTTTCTGTGATTTGCTGTCGTCTACTCCATTCAGCTTCTTCTGGACTAATAACTGGTTCTTGTTCTGTAGCATCCAACTCTTCTTGTGTAGTGCTATACCTGATTTGTTCTGTTTTAGGATAGGGGTACATATATGAGAAGCTTTTTGGTATTCTTCCTTCTTTCAGTCCTTGTTCATAATTTGCTTATCTCTTTTATCTAATTTCCTGTATTTCTTTCTCTAGTTTTATGCGCATAAGCTCTTGAGCATCATTTATGAAATCGCTAGACTCTTTTGGAGTTTCTGTAGTGGATGTGTCTGAGAGGTGGTCAGGACCCCATTCATACTCGTTTGAATGAGTCTCCAAGTCCTCTAATTGTTGCTTGCCAGTATATGTGACTGTAACTTTTAGTGGTGCAAACAATTCTCTAATTCTTACTACTTCATCTCTTATATCCTTAGGGACCTCAACTTCCTGTATTATTGTAGCTGATACCATCGAAGCTTGAGCACTGACTATTTCTTCTTTCTTGACTGTTGATTTCTCTTTCTCTTTTCTACACTATGCTTTTGTTTGTTGAGTGTCTACTTCCTATAATGTTAAAGGCGATATTCTTTTCTGCCACTTAGAATTAGAAACATGTTTTTGATCTGATGTCTTTTTCAAATCGCAACCCAGTCCAACCTTATCATTTGTGGATTTGGTTTGTAGCTGAATTGGTTCAGTAATACCTTCCTTTTGTTTGCCCAGAGGACCAATACTTGAGTACCCCATGCGTTGAATCATTTTGTAGTCGGGACCATATTGGTTTGAGGAAATATCACAATGTCGTACCTCCTCATTTTGACTATCTTCCTTAAAGAGCTAGTTAAGAACAACATCTTCCTCTATTTCATCCGCCAAGGAGGTAGAAGACTGTACAAAGAGACCATCATATATGGTATTCGGAGCTGAAGTTTGTGTTCTCATAGCCTTTGATGGCTTGCCCAGATGTTTTGGTGATTGAGGGAGAGACTAATGAAAGTATTGGTTCTATCTTGTAGCCATCCATGCTGGTATTTGTAATCTTCAATCTCTTTTATAAGTCTTTCATTAGTGTTTCTGGATCTGCATTTGGAGAGGCTTCCCTATTATGAGGCACAAAAGTATCTGCACCTTTTGTCAATGCATTACAGATGACATTTGTATCAATAGGAATACTGAATTCAGCTCCATTATAAGGAAACTTCAAGCATTGATGGTATGTTGATGGTACCGCCTTCATTTCATGAATCCACAACTTGGCCAGTAACATATTGTATGACAAAGGAATATCAAGTACTTGGAAAAGGACATCTCTTTCTACTGGTCCCACTCTGATAGGTAATGATACTAGATCTTTATAAGTCCTTTCTTCTTCATCATAGGCTGTTATTGTTATTTTCTTACCAGGATCAATGACATTTTCAGAGAATCCTAGTTGTGTACGCAGACTGTAAGTACAGATATTCAACCCTGCGCATCCATCTATCAAAACATGTTTGACTCTGTGTTTGTGGATCATGGCTTCAATATGCAATGGCTGGTTATGTGGATGATTTAGCGAGTTGTCATCTTCTTCAGAGAAGGTCAGATAGTGAGGTGAAGTCAGATGACCCACCATAGACTGAAACGGATCAATGTCTAAATCTTTTGGAACGTTGGTGGTGAGCAATGCTTTGTCTAGGATCTCTTTGTGAGTAGATGAGAGTTTTAGCAATTCAAAGATTGAGATTTGAGCATTTGTCCTTTTTAACTATTCAACGACACTATATCTAGAAGATGATGATGAAGTTAACCTTTTAAATTTGTCCAAGGTTGATTTTTGTTTGTTTTTTTAGCAAGGCTGGAGGGTTTGATGTTTCTTGAGCCAGGTTGGAAGAACTAGCTCCTTGGAGGGTGACTTTATTTTGAGAATAGGTGAGAGATCTTGCATATCGTGATTCATTTGGTTTATCTTGGACTATAATCACATTGCAATATTCCAAGTGGGAAGACCCGATCATGTTGATAACGTTGTTCTGATTGAAATAAGTATAATTTACCTTGGCACCTCCTTTGGTCTTTGAAGAATCACCTTGTTCGTAAACAGGCAAAGGGTCTTTAAATGCTTTATGATCTACATTAGTTGGATGATTCCCAACGACAACTTTACCAATGTCTATGAGATCTCGAATCTCATGTTTTAGCTTCATGCAATTGTTTATGTTATGACCTTTATTCCGATGGAAGTTATAGTATTCATTTTCTCTCCACCATCTTGGTTTAACTTCTGGATCATATGTTCTAGAGTTATCTGGTAGTGTTATCAAGTTGTTTTCCAATAAAGTTTTGAAAGCGGATTCATATGATTCTTCAAGTGGAGTAAAATCACGCTTAGGTTTGGAAAGTCATGACTTTTCTTTGAACCATTCCTTTGTTTTCTTTGGCGGATTTTCTGCTGCAGCCTCAGCGGCTTTAAGTGCTTATGTACCACTAGCCAAGTTGAATATTGTGGATGTTGAGTTGGCTTTGACAGTGTCTACTACTCCATCGTTAACAAAATTCTTGTTATTGTCTTTGCCAAACTTCCAATACTTGTTCTTCTCTTTAGAGCTAGATCTTGGTTGTGTTTCTTTCCAAGGTGTGATATCCCCCTTCTTTATGAGCACATATTCCATTCAAATGGAATTATCTACCATTTTGTTAAATGATGGGTGTACTTGCATTTGTATACTATATTTCAGTTTGGGGACCAAGTTATTGACAAATATATCCATTTTCTCAGAGTCTGGGATAGGTCGTGGATACCTAGAGAACATGTTTCTCTAGCATTGGAGGAAAGTAAGAAGAGGTTCCCCTATTTTCTGTTGAGTATTACAAAGATCGATCATAGTCACAGGATGTCGAATGTTTTATGAATATTGTTGTAAAAATAGTTGGATTAGTTCTTCGAACGTTTTTATTCCTTTGGGTAGACTTGAGAACCATTCCATTGCTTGACCCCCTAAACTCCTCGGGAAAAGGTGCACGAGGTACGTTCGATTGTGCATGAACTCCATACAGGTGGCACAAAACTCTCTGACATGATCTTGGGGATCTGAGGTACCATCATACTTATCAAATTTTGGGATCTCCACTCGTGAAGGAAATGGAGGCATGTATAGATTCTTGTCAAATGGAAAGGGACATATTGTTTCCAGGGAATATTGTTTTGGGGAATTGTCCTTATTCTTCAGTTCTGTGACCTCCATTCGTAAGGCTTGTAATTGTTTGTGTACCATGAGTATAGGTGAATCTTTATTTTTAGTAACAAGTGTATGAACATCATATCTAGTAGGAAGTTTAACACCTTGTTTTGCTAGTTCTAAGAAATAGTCTTCCTTCTCTTGGGTCATGATAGCTTTCATCATTTTTCTAAAGTCTTTGTCCTTTTGACAGTCAAGGATTTCTTTTTCTGGAGGTTCAGTGTCTTCGTCAACCTCACTTGATGATGAGGAATCATTATCATTTTTGGGAATGTTATTATCATCCTTGTTTCCATCATTGTGTTCCATCTGATATATAGTGGGAGATTTAGGCTCATCAAAAATTGGTCCTCCTGATGACGACGGTATGTCAGTAAGTGGATCCTTTTCGTAAAATGGATTATCGGTGTATGAAAAGGGTATTCCTTTGCCTTTGGTTGCTTTCTTACGAAAACTCCTGGTTTGTGTAGGCATTTTTATGGATCAGTGCGACCTAGAGCTATTTGTGATGTTGAGGTCAAGATCAATTTCAGAGCTAGTTGTTCTGTTTAGAGTATTGTTTGGGAGAAACAACTGAGATTCAGTATGATTTTAGGAAGGATCTATCCTGTATAAGACGTTTATCTAAGTAGATTCTAAGCATTGTGTAAGATTCAGTCTGGTTTTAGGAACGATCTATCCTATATAAGACATTATCTAAGTGACTAAAATTTGATAGGTAGTTGATTGAACTAGCTGAAAGATGATCGACCAAATCGTGCAACGCAAATGGAAGAGGTACACTGTCTTGATTTGTTTATGCTTAGGAAAATTGATAACCAGTATTATGTTCATTGTAAGCTAGTTTTAGGCAAGTTTGATTGTTCTGTTTTGACAAAACCAGAGACTCGTACGACAGGATTTTCTGTACCGGATGACAATTTAGTAGTTACAAGATGACAAAAGTTTTGTTTCATACGAGTTGCTATCTCGTACTGTACGATAGATGGGTATGTGCAGGACAACAAAAGACTCAGGGCAGTTTTGTTTTGTATGACACAGGATATAGAACCAGATGACAGATTAAAATGACTCGTACGACACAGGATCAGGTCTAGGATGACAAACCAGAAGACTTGTACGACACAAGATCAAGTGTAGCACAATAAATTATCAAACTCGTATGACTGTTCACAGGACAGAGCCTAGAAATTTTGAGTTTTTTCTATTGCTGAGTATGATAACTGAGTATGACCAATTCTCAGATGGACTGATTTTGGACCAGGATACAAAATTTTGACTTAGGACGGACTAGTTTTTGACATGGATAGAGTTTTGACGTAGGATGGACTAACTTCTGACATGGACAGAGTTTCGACTTAAGATGGACTAGTGTCTGACACAGACAAAGTTTCGACTTAAGATGGACAATTTTCTGACACAGACAGAGTTTCGACTTAGAATGGACTAGTTTCTGACACAGACAGAGTTTCAACTTAGGATGGACTAGTTTCTGACATGGACAAAGTTTCAACTTAGGATGGACTAATTTCTAACATGGATAGAGTTTCAAATCACTGAGTTGTTTCTTGTCTTCTCCAATTTTGGTATTTCAATTTTTGTTTCAGGGATGAAAAAACAAAAAATAAGTAGTATGTATAGTGACTCCAATCACAGCATGCAAACCCTAAGGAATTTGCTGACGAAAGAAAACCTTTTCTCATAGACTCAGGTACACACCCAATAGCTAATCAGAATACAACCGATGAGTTTCATGCAATGGATTCTCAATGCCGTATTATCTGACTCCAAATGCTAATGGGGGCACAAAATGACAAGTATCTTGGGAGAATTACTATCTCTCTTGCATAAAGATTATCCCCCTTTTGGAGATGAACCAGGTAGCTTCTAATTTTAATTGGAACTAGTCAAGGATCCGTTCGGCGCATCGAGGTATAAACTCAATTAAGAGGTCTCCCAGCCTTGAAAACTAAGGTTTAATATACCCGAAGGTACGGAGGAGAGCTATTCCCGAGCACTACCGTTGACTTGATTTTCATCAAATCATGTTTATTTTATAGTGGGTTGGAGTACTTGGAGTTTAGCCATTCCCACTTAGGTCGTTCCCCTCACACCAGCCATAATGACTTTAAGAGTTTTTCAACCCCTCGGGAGGGAAGACCTGCTAAAGATGTACAAATCTCAAATAAAGAAAAAGCCTCAAGGGTCTAGATTTCTGATTGTCTAGAAAAAGACAATAGCATACTCTCCTACCTCTCAGAATTTTCTAAAAACATGAAAGACAGATTTGTTCTTTAACCAGATAGCAAGTTAGGTTCCTAAAAATGAATTTAAAGAATACACGATGTTTAGTTGATTCTCCTTAGGGAACCTGCAAAGACAATGAATTAGTAGTCATATTGTCTTTGTGCAACAAGCATATTCTTTGACAAGCGCTCTACATAAACTGATTAGGCTGTGAAATTTTTTGAGATAGACAGATAAACAATCAGGGTTAGTTGTCAGAATAATAAAAAAATCATGAAAATTTGCCTCTTTTAAAAATTTTTTACCAAAAAATACAGAGTCGTACGACAGTATGAAAACTCATACGATACAGGATCCCAAACCATATGAGACAGGATTCCAGTTCGTACGACATCTATATTTTGTCGTTTCAGCCTATGGGAATTGTCATATGAGATGTACTGAGGAAAAATAAAAAAATCTAAAATCTGGAAAATAACAAAAAACAAAGCAGTCAATCTTGGAGGCCGAAAAATGTAGTCTTCAGGCTCCACAGTGGGTGCCAGAGATGTGTGTATGAAAAAGTGGTCTTTAGCTGCAAGCACAACACTTCAATTAATTCATTATATGCATGGTTAGTAATCAATAATCAATAAGTAATAAACCATAACAAAGTGACTAATTGCCTTCTAAAAGATGCGAGTATAAGATTGCTCTCAGATTGTTATAAGCAATACCAGTGACTAGACTACACCAAGACGAAGGATTTAATCTATATGATATTAACTATATGGATGCAAGATGGATGAATAATTCAAGCAAATAATCAATTCAAGCAATAATGGATGTAAGCAATGATGGATGAGTAAAAGAGATGCAAATAATCTAAAAAATCACAATAATGGATGTAAGCAATGATGGATGAGTAAAATGGATGCAAATAATCTAAAAAAGCACAATAATTTTCAATGACTCCAGAGTGAAATTAGCGTTATAATAATCTCCAAGTGTGTTCTCAAAAATCTCTGGGGTAAATTGGAATGAGAGCTGAAGACTGAATTTATAGAGATTACCAAGAGAAAAGCTCAATTTAGGATTAATTGAAAATAATTGAGAAATTAGGTTTAGTTAACCTTGAGATAGATTCCAATTATAGTTTAATTAAAATGCATTCAAATTAGAAGTCCAAGTTGGATTGGAAATAATAATAAATTAATTCCATGCAGCCAGTCCAGTCTAATGAATCAACGAAATTGACTAACACGACATGTTAGTCGATTTCACCGTTTTGTGGGGCAAAAGGAAATGATGGCCAGGCAGTCCACGAATCAGCAAAATTGAGTAAGATGCCGTGTTATCCGATTTTGCTGATTCACAGACTGTCTTTACCATGTTTGATAACTTTTTCAATAATTTCTACTATACATAATTTATGTTCAATTTTTAAGTTTCCTTGTCGATCACTTATGAAAATGTTTTTATACTATCTGCTAGTGTTATACACAGAGTCTAGTGCTGTCTTCAATTATCTTGCCCCATTCCCTTTGATGACAAGGAATGGATTGTTTATATTATAACAATAATGCAGTTCTAAAACCTAACCTCCTTAATTGATCTTGTTGATCTATCTTAAACGAATCATTGACATACTTTAATCATCAATGAAGGAGAGAAAATTGTCTTCAATCCAAGTCTTCACAATTTACACATTTGCATTCCATATCTCACATCTAGAATTCATTGCATATTAAAATTGCATTATTACAGAAATGAATGCTATTCCTTTTAGAGTAGACTTAATGATATGACATGTTTAGAGATAGTATTATATTTATTAGATATAAATTAACATATAAAGTGTATTGGTTTATAGACATATAAATTGTAAATAACCGACACAAACATATAAATCATAAACATAATCGAGACAAACTATGTACTAAGATCTGGGTCTAAGTTTGCAGAGGCTATGAAAAAAATCCAAAGAACTTTTCTGTGGACAGGGTCGAGGAGAAGAAGAGAATGAATCTAATTGTGTGGGATAAGATTTGTAAACCAATAAGAAAGGGAGGTCTGGGTCTAAGAAGAATAAGAGACATGAATGAGTTTCTTATGGCCAAGTAGATTTGGAGAGGGTATAATAACCAGGGAGAATGGAAACTAATATGGGACAACAAGTATAAAAGATAATATCCTACTCTTCTAAGCTTCCTCAATGCAGAAGATATCCCAATTGGATCCAATATTTGGAAAAATGTTTCAAGAACAAGAGATCTAATTGCCAAAGGTGTGAAATGGAAGATGAGGAAAGGAAACCTTATCAAATTATGGGAAGACTCCTGGTTGCTCGAGTCCCTATTGAGTGAAAGTCCTGATTGGAGTATATTTTAGAATCAGTGCAAGGAGAAATATGGCTCTATGGTGGGTGACTACTGGAAAGATGGATAGTGGAAGGATTTATCCCAAGTTGATCCCTCCCTGGGTAGTCTGAACAAAATAATGAACTCCATGGTGGTGGTGGAAGATGAAGATCAATTAATCTAGAAACTGATAGCAAATGATAAATTTACTATGGCCTCTCTTTATTATCAGCAGTTTTCTAAAGTGGATAGTCCTTGTTGGGCTAAGGGTGAAAGGCCTAATTCCTAAAATTAATATTTTCTTTTGGACAGCCCTTCAAGATAAAATTTTAACTATTGATAACCTTATAAAAAGAGGTATTTGTATGCCTAGTGTTTTTTTTCTTTGTATGCAGAATGAGGAGACCATTAACCACCTGCTCTTTCATTGTCTTCTTCTCTACTGATATCTGGGGAAGATGTCTGGATCACTTCAATATCAGTTGGAGTTTTTCCCAGAATTAGTTCAAGAGGTTTTTAATTCTTGGCAGCACCCCTCAAGGAATAAGTCTACAATTTTGTTATGGAAATTGGCCTTACCCCACATATGCTGGGGAATATGGAAAGAGAGAAATGAAAGAGTGTTAAGAGAGAAGGTGTATAAGGCTCAAATTGTGTTTGAGAAAATAAAATGAAACATATTGGAAAATATTAATATCATAGGTGGTATTGCTAACCCTCAAGACAAGGATGATCAATTTATATTCAAGAATTCGAGATTAAAGGGATGAGATTACTTTAAGACTAATGCTAGAGAGGGTGTGAAATGGGAATGTCCTCCCAATGGTTGAATGAAAATCAAATTTGATGGTGCTTCAAAGGGTAATCCTAGTAATGTGGGATGTGGTGTGGTCCTAAGGGACGAATGGGGAAAATGCAAAATATTAAATGCATACCTATAGGAAATCAAACTAATCATGTTGCTGAGGCTATGGCAGCTTATCATGGGATGGTTCTAGCAAAGGAAGCCAATTGCACCAGAGTTTGGTGTGAAGGAGACTCTTTGAATATAATAAACTATTTGAACAAGGAGATCCGGCCATCTTGGTCAATAAATAATGCAATTAAAGCAACA
The DNA here is from genome assembly GCF_030272615.1 of Cryptomeria japonica. Classification (NCBI taxonomy): domain Eukaryota; kingdom Viridiplantae; phylum Streptophyta; class Pinopsida; order Cupressales; family Cupressaceae; genus Cryptomeria; species Cryptomeria japonica. The sequence continues at coordinate 380,448,070 of NC_081413.1, forward strand.
AAGAAAATAAGTGGCACATTTGATATGTGTGTTTTCACACATGTGTATAGAGAAGCTAATTCATGTGCTGACTGGGCCACCAACCTGGCTTGCCAAATTGAGTAAATCATTACTATTAATGGTGAGAGAAAACTTGCATGTGAAGCGAAATATTTGTTCAATCTGGACTGTATCCAGATGAGGCAATGCAACATCATCAACCATAATTTCTAAATGCTTCTTCCACTTATTTCGATGAAGGCTTGCAACGATGGTGATGAGCATTTATTCAAGTGTCTTATCATAATAACTTGGCACAGATTCAGGGCTGTTTTTCAGGGCAATAATAGAAACCAGAGAAGAAGAATCAAAGACAAGAGTAGGAAATTCAGTGACTGCGAAGGAAAAATATGAGGGAGCAAAAAAATGTTCGAACCAACCTCTTGTTCGGAATGGAAGAAGAACAATGAGGTTTGGGATATTCTATAGGAGGGGGCTTTAAGTGTGTTTATGGAGAGGCTTAGTGAGAAAGATCCAATGGTCACTAAGCACTTTATCAAGAATTGGAAGAATGGAAAAGTTTTGGTGGGGAGCCAGATGATGACTGTGGATGAGGAGATTATTGCAGAAGCCACGAGGATGGTGACAGAGGGCATGAAATTCTGTAGAGATCGTAGCATCTCTGATAAGGCAATGGACAAATTTCCTGTCATGGATGGTGAGAAGAAGAAAATGGTGAAGGTCGATAACTCCTATCACTGCCCAAAATGTATATGCAGGCCATGGAGGTTCATTTTGTTTTCTACAATTACCTATATAGCATTGGATGGTAGATTTACGAGAGCTTACGGGCACCACTTTGTCTTGCTCAATCATTTCTGCCATGGTGAAAAGGTAAGCTTGCCATATTATTTTGCATGTTCCATGGACCATACAATCAAAGAGATACAAAAAGACCCCAAGGGTGAACATGCTCTTCATCAGAGTCTTATGGCTCTTGTGTATGAATTGCTAAAAGGGAAATGCATTGATAAAACTATTAGAGGTAAAAATGCAAGTGATGAGGAAACATAGAGTGAGGCTTGTGGTTTTAACTTAGACTCAGAAATTGAAGGCGAGTTGGAGGAGCTAAGAAAAAAGGGGAGGAACAAGGGAAAGAGGAAGAGGATAGTGGTGGATTTTGATATCTCAGAGTTTGAGGATGAGTCCTTCGAAGGTAAATTTATCAAAAGAAAGAAAGGTAAAGGTACGGGAAAGAAAACCCAGAGGAAGAAGAACATTGACAGGGGAGGTAACAAAGATATTAATCAAATTTTGATTGATTCTGATGAGGAGTATAAAAATGATAATGGGAAGGGTAAGGGGGGGATGATATCCTTGTTGTGGGAAGCAATGAGGATTTGAATACTCAAGGTCTGTAGAAAGAGGACCAAGAGGACAAAAGGGGTAAATCTAGTGATTGTGTTGGAGATAATGAGAGTATTAAGGGTTTCTGTGAAACCGTCAACATAATGGTGAAAGACATAGGTAGCCTGAAGAAGGATATGAATGTTGTCAAAAGAGCCACGATAGGCAACAAAACTCTATCTGAAAATGTCAAAGAATTGGCGATGGAAATTAATAATGTTGAAGCCATTGAAAACATGGTAAGTAAAATTATTGAAACTGAAAAGAAGGTCAAGGAGATGGAAGGAAATAAAGATGTGAAAGGGATGGAAATTGCTATGAATAATCTGGGCAACAGAGCTGACAGGGTGGAACTTAGAGTGAAGAAGATAGCTGAATAGAACTTCCAGATTCTCAAAGCCTCAGTGGACAATATGAACATTTTGATTAACAGATTTGATAACATCAAAGATAAAGAGGGCGATAAGGATCAACTGGATAAAAAAGGTCATGAGAAGAGGACTAGGGCCAACACCAGGAATAAGGGAAACATCAAGGGTCGAGAGATGGATGATTTAAAGACCTTTGCAAACAACATGAAGCAGATGGTAGTCCATGCTGAAGATATTATGAAAAATATCTAGCTGTCTTGGTCTCGGTCTCTGTCTTAGTCTTTGTGCTATCCTTTTGCTTTCCTTTTGCTGTCTTTTTGGGGTTCTTTATGTTATTTGTGTTGAGTTCCCTTTTTCTTTGGGTGGGATTAGTTTTTGTTGTTGGAGTGATCAGACATGGTTCTTTCAAGCTCTATTGCTCTCCTGATTTGTAAAAGGTTTGGGTTCCTTTCAAAAAACTATTTTTACTTAATCAAAATGACGTACTAAGATTGACTATGTAACCATATAAATGAACTATTTTATAAAAAGAGCACAGTCATAAAGAAACAATTATACAATTTTAATGAGAGGACCTCCTCTATGTTGGGAATCTACTCTGTATCCTGACAAACCTCGGTGTTGGCCGAGGACTATCATAACCAGTAAAAAAGCGGGTGTAGTCCATAATAAGGAGGTTCCATGGAAAGAATGCCATGACATCTTCAATACTCTCATCAGAGCATGGCACCAGGGCCCATCCACATCTCCAATGGGGTCTGTCAGCACACATTATGTGAAACCAAGGGAGAGTGGCTGACCAGTACGTAAGGGCGAAATACACTGGCCATAGTCACCTATACAAAGTGATCATCACCGGAGTTGATGTTTGGGAGAACAACAACACCTCTTCTATGTGGACAGTGTACATATTATCCTTAGAATAATGTCTTCTAATTCAAACGATCCACTCACTGGCTTGTCTAGGAGTTATCATTCGGATAATATCTACAATGATGATATCTGGGAGGCGTTGAAATAAGCTAGAGTCCTCATCATTCTTTGCCAACCACAATAGCAGTCTGCAAATACATATGATAAGAGTGTTAGTAATATAATTATAGCATTCAATAAATGTAAGACATAAGAGTGTTAAGCACTAAAAAAATGCAAGACATAATCACACCATAAGAGTATTAATTATTTAACTAGAGCATTCAATAAATTGAAGACATAAAAGCATAATACTGAAAATTAAGTTGCATAAAACCTGCGCCTATCGCTCGATGTGTATGTGAAAGCCATTGAGGGATAAAAAATGGTGAAAAAAATGGACTTGCATATAAAGATACATTATAAAAGATGGTTAGGGACAGTAATAGTAAACATTACAACGCAACTACAATAAACAAAGTTGTTCCATATTACGCAACAAGTTGAATGAAGAATGGCTAAACATCAAGCACATATATGACATAGTTACAAACAGAAAGCTTAATCTAAATAAATAATACCAAAATTAGTATCAGTGAGGATCATTCTGTGATCCTTATCCATGTAAAAGACCATCAAAAGCCAATTGACGATGACGACTCCTATGGACAAGTGTTGAGGGGTTGCCGAACACTGTCACTCATATGTGTGGATCACTATCACCGATTATAAGACATGATGACTAAATAAATGCGTGCAACATTTACATGTTTAGAAACCACTTACAGGTGACACTAGAGTACCAAACTATATTAGACACAACTGATGTAGTGGCAAGGATATGCGGTTCCAGTGCTTGGTCCAATTGCCTCTTTCCCATTCTCGTCCTAGAAGTCTCAAAGGGGAACTCAAACATGACAGGCTACTGAACATCATGACAGATCACACTCATAGTACTCTGCCTATGTTGCCACTGATTGCAATGATGGACCCGACTTGCACTGAACTAAGGCTGCATACGTTCGGTGGTTATATTGGCTGGATCACTAAAGGGACTAAAATCAAATGACATGGCACTGGCATTCTGAAGACCAGCCATGAGCCTATCTAGATAGCATATAAATCCCATTAGTTTATCGCCTGAACCTGACATTGTTTGCGACAACATGTTTAAATTTCTATTTTCTTCATTTCACATTACGGTGTCCACATCCTCTAAATTTGTATGTGCATTAGAAATGCTATCAACGACAGGTTCAGGTGTTGGGTTTTTATTAGTATTAGCAGATGTTGGAGTCGACATAGGAATACGATCTGTATGAAACAAGTTCTTAGAGTGAACTACACATATTTTAAGTTAGCAAAGATCAACATTCATGAACATCCACTAACCCAGAACACGTGAATCATGGAATGAATTATTCATCATTGCAACAACCTTCAACACATGCTTGCACATGTTTCCTCACAAACTCCACGGACATTCACAGAATTAGAAGTGATCCCCAAATTTCCTAACCACATACCAGTTGCATGAGGACTGACTTTTCACCCAATACCAACCAGGAGTAGTGTCGTCTGGAACACAATCGACATCAGGAATTGCCTTTTCCCTCTCCATACTAGTTTGCAAGTGTCAACTTGTAGTTTTTGATAAATCTAAAATGTTGCAATTATCGCTTATGTTGGTAGAATGGTTCCACTTTATACACAATTATAAAATACAGATTGTCCATCCTCCTCGAGCATGTCTTTTTATCATCTCTTAGGTGCAGCAACTTCAATTTTCCATGGTATGATTCGATGGCATTATTTGTGTCCTGGTTAGCATGAGCAAAATTCTTGAAGTTTTTCGCCCACATAGCTAGCCAAAAAAAAATAGAAAAAAAGAAATTAAAAATAGTAGTAGGATGTCAACTACCAAATGACAACCAAAACGGGTAACAAGTCATAAAGACAAATCGAAGGTAATGTCCAAATTAGTAATACGGCCTTCTCCTTGACACAATGTGCTGTAGAAGTACTCTAGAAAATATGGCTGATCACTAAATTTGGCAAAGAAAGTGTGCAACTGCTCCACAGTGCTCTCTTCACTTTCATGCACTGCCATCATTATTGCCCCTAGATGGTGAAAAATGTCCATTGCTCTTTCCTTCATTGCATACTTGTACACATTCTTCAGCCATGCTCGACGCATGTGCCAAATACAAAGTATGACATGACATTCAAAAACACTCCTATTAGGAACAAAATGTTTAATTGAGTATGCTCATTTGAAATAAAACGTAGACCATCGTATCATAATGTTTGATTTCATGTAGACAAACATTTCTCTCTTGCCCATACTCTATCGCATGAATCTCTGCACTTGTGTCATCTGTGATAAATGCATTGATCCTCCAATCAGGCCACTTTTCCTTTGCCTGTCTCCACAACTCCATAAACCACACTTGAATGTCCTTGATCTTGTTCCTCCATGTCACAACCAATGCAACAGGCACCCCCAATTTGTACTTGTCGAATACGAGACATGAATACAATTGATACTATTTTAAACAACAAACAGGAAGATCATGAGCATCCACAAATCAAATGGGCTGCATGAAAATAGGTTAAGTTCGAAGAGACTTACCCCATATTTGTTTATTGCAAATGTTGAATCCATTGAGACGATTGACTCATGTGAGAATCGAACTATCATGTCAAGCATCCAAGATGTTTGTATTCCCATAATGAAAGGTCTGTCGACACCTTCTGGCTGCTGGAAAAAAAGAAATTAGCCTCATCTTGTTTTTTCCATTCTAAAATGCTAGTGGCATTATGCACATGCTTTTGTGACCGAATAGAATGGACCCTCGTCGCCGCGTTGATAACATCCTTGCGTGTGACGAATGAATCTCTCTTCTTCAACATGTCATGAAAAATAGGATCTTCAAGATGTCTGTCCATAATAGCATCAACACTCACATCCATCAGCAACAACCTCTCTATATATGCTTTGCATTCATCTGAAAGGTTTGGTGCAAATTGAGAGCCCAGCTCATTACTGGCATCATCCACACCATGAGAATCTTCACCATTCTTGTCTATATGCAACAGTTGCTTCAATATCAAGATGGCCACATATGGCCTACCATATAACACCTTAACAATGAAGTGGCATGTACAACCTCTTTTTTTTTCTGATATGTCTGGGCACACTTCTTATTCGGTGACTTTTTCCTATTGTCTTCTGGTCCATATCTCACCAATACCTTCAAAAACAACTCTCATATTATCAACAATAGTTGTAATGTCATTAAACGTAGATAGAGAATAGGAAAGAATGTGTGTACGAACCAACTGTACATCTTTATTGTATGCTTGTTGTGGACAACACTATCATGCTCACTATGTTGCTTTTGGAGAAATTGGGTTTCAACACCTTCATGCAACGATTCCCCTCTGATGAATGCATCCAATCTACCGAGTTGAATTGCTACACAGAGGTCTATCGTTGAATCATTTTTGACACAAATTGGCATCCATTGAATATCCCTTGAAGAGAAATGATGCAAACCTTCACCAGCATCTTGAAATTCCAATACCATAATATCCTCCCATTTTTGGTGTTTTCCCATCCTGGTCCTATACATATCGGACAAAGATAGAGACATTATCAACAGTAAACAACCACAATGTTGATTCCTTCAGTGTGATAATGTTTTGAGATAGTGGTTGATGTCAAATGTGTTTGTCATGATATTGGTCACTTGGCACAAATGATTTCACAAAGCTACATTACATGGGATCGATCAATGAATCATGTTAAATGTAATCCCCTACAAGAAGATCATTTGCTTTGGGAATTAAGCTAACTGACTTAGTCCTATCAATTCATCACGTCCACAGTATGTTATACCAATATGTTGAATATTTGAACATCTTTGATTCTCAAGGGTTCTAAAAATCTACAAGCATTACTTCCCCTAAATTGATACCCCTTTTAATTTAGTTTCTAGAAGAGCCATATGTACCATCTTGAGCTACAAATCCATCCTTCACTTCATCATCTTTCTTTTTCTTCTAATATTTGAACCTACATCTTTTCCATCTTCTTTATTTGAGTTAGATCAACCTTCTTTTGTGAAAGAAAAGACTTGGTATTATTTCCTCTGCAATACTTATTAATATTTTTTGTATTTGTTACAGTTATAACATATAATGTCTTGTGGATCATTTTCACTTCTTGTATTGGATATGCAGTTAGCTGGCTTATGACCAAACTTGTTGCATGTATAATAGTAACTATTGAAAGATTGAGTATTCTTGCATTGTATACATTCATTAAACCATTCCGTATTATTAGTAAACAAAATTGTCTTTTTTAAATAATAATTCAAATGACTTGAATTACCGAGCCAATAAAGACAAATATCACTAATAGTTGAAGAAATCACTGATAAATAAGTGATTTTTCCTCTAAATTTTAGAGGTACAATTCCCTTGTTTGATGTAATTTAACTTTTTTAGCGGTATGCTTTTAACTAGAAAGTAAAAAAGGCAAAACTAACACCTATAGATCAATACTTCATGTGAGAGAAAATTTGTATTTGACTACATCAATACTTAAAACACATTGTGTTAAAAAATTGGCATCAAGAACTCTAAGAAGCATTGGTTCTTTACAAATTGTAATTACCATCTATCATCAGTACATCTAGATGAAAATGACATCTTTAAATGTCAAAATATTTATTGATGATAAACTGAACCCCAAAGGTAAGAAAGGTCCTAAAATATGACAGAGATTTATGCTATTGTTCAGGTTTGCATATTGGAAGGAGATAATAATCCATACTTATCACAAGCTTTTGCAACTCATGTAGACTCAAGGTGAGTTACAAAATGACCATCAAAGGCACTCCATGTACCTACAATGGTGAGCTATTTCTAACATAGTGTGACCTGACACTTTTTCTATTTAGCATAACAAGATGTTTTATAACATAGTGGGTAAGTACCTAAAATAGTGCTACTGCTAATTTAAAAAAATTATTCCTATTATCTGTAATAGGGTCATAGAAGTGTAGTTTCAAGTGACATATGCAAAAAAGGAAATTGTAGATAAAGAGAAAAACTAATTCCCAATGTATTGGAGTATGACACCCATGTTCTCTCCAATCTCCATTACATTGACAATGGCTGATGCCGAGATGCGGAATGGATCAAGATTTCCATTCCTGACCCCTACCCTAAACACCTCCCATGCCTCCTGGATGAAGTTCTTCCTCCTCTCCCATGCTGCCCTTTTTTGGGAAATTTCCTCGTCTTCACTGTCTGACTCCTCTGATTCAGAGGAGATGTAGTTGGTGTGGTTAAAATAGATGCCGAGTGTGCTTACCCAACAATCAGAATCCAACTCTAGAATGGCATTTACCAGGGCTTGTCCATAAGACGGGTGGACAAAGCCGTCGATCCTCTGTATGCTCACTTCCTTTGAATCAAATATGTCAACCATAGGGTAAATGACAGCCTCATAAACAAACCCATCACACCAGTGTCGATTAGCACCCAATATACCATTAACCACTTGCCATACAACATTCCAGACCACATCGTTTGCCTGAAATAGCTGGCTGCATGGGGCCTAGATCGTTTCCTCTCTACACAGGCAACTGAGACCAAAATGATGCACCATCGATTGAGATCGATACTTCCAGGCTTAAGACTGCAATCTAAACCATTCCTTATATAAAGTTTCAGACTTTCTAGAGAAGTCTAGAGACCAAAACAGGCCCGAATTCCAATCAAGGTTCATCTGAATAGCATATCTTTACTATTCTAAGAACTTGTCAAGTCCATGCTCATACGTACTTTATCTAACTGGCTTGATACCAATCTACCAAAGCACATGAAAAAATAGAGGTCTTTGGTTTGTCCTTCCACTAAGGTATGGCCTACCTCTAGCTAAAATGAAGCTCCCATGTTCGATCCACATTCACTGACATCCGATGCACAATCATAAGAGAACTCGAGATCCGTGTTGGTTCACAATGTTTGTTGGAGCTTGGGAGGTCCCCCAATTCTTTAAACATATAGATGCCTTTCCTAACAAACCTCTTTCCTTTAAACTTGTTGATGAAGAGTAAAGGGCGTTCATTATACTAAAATAGCTTGTTCCACCAAATGGAAGAGATAGGGAAAGTAAGACCATACTAAAGAGATTGGTCATACCAAGTGAGGTGTTAGGAAATTATTTACCAAGGTTTCCAAATACTATTAAATGAGTCTATCTCTAATTTTTTTTACATAGTCTAATATTTAATTACAATCCTAATGAATAATGTCGAATCTCCAAAGTTCTTGAAATAGGTAAGTTGGACACCCATTGGTGTAGGAGCACCTAGCTTTTAACCATTTTTTATGCATTTTCCACATTTTGATGTGATGATCCATATTTTTAATTAGGTGTTTGAATAATGGACTAATCATAGCTCCACATGTGTGTCTGATAGTCATTTGAAGGATGATTGTCACCTAGGTTGTTACTTGTCTCAAATCTGGCCTATGAGCCCTTGTAAGCCTAAAATGGCATAAATTTGCATTATGATGTAAAATGACTTGTAAAGCCTCATTATGAATTTAGGAATATAATTTTAATGTTAGGAAGTCATCCTAGGAGGTTTAGTATAAGTAAAAATGCATAAAAGGCAAAAATGCACATTTGAGCAAAAGTTGTCATTGTTGTTGGACAACTTTTTGCAACTTTTTGAGCAACTTGCATTTTTTGAGAAAATCGGTGGTTAGGCAATCGATGAAGACTTGGTTATGACCAAAATGGAATATAAAATTATCTGAGAATGATTCTACATGGGTTCGAACATTTGTGAGCAAGTTTGAATAGATTTTGAAGGCAATTTCCAGATTTTACCTTATAATTTTGTCATTTTTGTAGCAGCAGTTTGTACCAAATGGATTGACCTTGCTACTGTTCTTTCATGGTGTTTTAGTGTATGTTATTTTATTTCTCAGGAGGTGTTTGTAATTTATTTTAGTGCAGGTTTGAGGTGTGTTTACAAATTTGTATTGCTATCGGCCTGAGCAAGGGTTTAAGAGCCCAGTCATGCTTGCAACCTTGAAATCCCTTGGAAGTGCATTTAGAGATGTTTTCAATGCCTTAGAAGTCCATTATCATGGTTGTGGAAAGTTACATTTGTGAAATAAATCCTTCTCTTCATAAAGTACCGCTAGGGCAATGCTAAGGGTTGGCACTAAATAGGGACTACATGAGGAAGTTTCATCATGACAGTATTGGGATCCTTATAAAGACATTCTTTGGGCCTATGTGATAGAATCTGATATTTATTAGCACATATTAAGTTTCCATGGAAGGTTGGAAGTGTAAACAATAAATGAAGAGTATCTTAATTACCATAATTATCAAATTTGAGCTATCGATGTAAGTTACCCCGACAAGACCGACTAGCATTAACAATGAAATAAGCTATTAGCGTAACCTAGACTGACCACTCCGAAGGAGAAGCAAAAGAAAGTTGAAAAGGAGGGTTTCATCGGCATAACATTCACTATTGAGGGTATGATAAAATTTTGTGCCAATAGCCAATGAGATTATCGGTATAACTTACACCAATGAAAGAGAATGTGAAGTAGAGGTCGACAATGTCATTGAGTCATTAGAAAATGTCATTTCATGCTACTCCGATACCCGATGGGCTAGGTGGCAAAGGTGGTGTCATCAACATGACTTACTCCAATGAGGAAATAGAAAAAGGTGGAAAATACTAAGTCATTAGAATATCTTAAACCATCGGTGAAAAGTGTTTTAGGTTACACTGATACCCGATGAGAAGGACAAGGCAGGCACGAAGAAGGAGACTTGATTGGGATGAGGTACACTGATCAAAGACCAAGTCATCGGGATATCATCACCTCATCGAGAGAAGACACTTTTTTTTACAGTGACACTCGATAAAAAACCAAAGATAGGTGTGATCAAGGAGATCTCATCGGGGAAATGTATGCCGATAGACCGGAGCAATAAAAGATACATAAATGCAAAGGCGATGACATCGGGTCATCAGAGAAACATAAAGTGAGTTGTTTTGATGCCCGATAAGATGACCCGATGTAACAAACAAGATGCGGACCATGGACGAGGACTCATCAGGATAACTTAAACCATCAGAGGAGCATATTTAGAGTTATGCCGATACTCAATGGGCAGAATGCCATAGAGAAAAAGAAGGAGGGTATATCGGAATGACCTATGCCGATGAGATATAAAGGTAAAGATAAAGCCTAGCTATAAGGCAGAGCCATTGGGGAAGTTATAACCATCATAATTATAACAAATGAGTTACACTGATACCCGATGGATTGATTGGTGAGACCTATGCCGATGAAAAGGATGCATGACGCCAAGTAATTGAACTATTAGGAGGAGTTATGATGACTAGCCATTGCAAATCTGATCTTAACAAATCCACCCACCATTATTAATACAGGCAACAGATAGTTATGTGCTTACACGAGGTAAATCACAACACCATTTCAATTGAGTAAATGCTCTTGAAGTATCAAATCTATATATAGAAGCTGGTATAAGGAATTGGCATAGCCAACTGAAGCTAACAGAGAGATTGGAGTGAATTTAAGCTACAAAAATTTGAATTTCAGCAAAGCTTGAGGTATTAAGATATGGAGGGCTTTAGTTCAAAAGGAAAGAGGAAGATCACTGAGGTCTCTGAGAGCGCTTTGAAGAAGTCTAAAGGTGGAGAAGGTGCGCAGAAACAAAAGTTAAACCAAGATATGATTGATCAAATGAGCTCACCAAGAGCCAAATCCTGGAGATCTAAGGCTAACCCGCTCGTGCGGGACTAGTTAGAAGATGATTTGAAGGAAATTGGTGATGTCTGGACCAGGATTAGAGGTCACAAGTTGTTCTTGTATCATTATTCAAGAAGAAGTAAGCCAACTCTAATTTCAAACCCATGGACAACGAGATTAGGTAAAATTTTGGTTCCTAATGTCTTTGTGAATATTCAATTGATGAAAACATTGGCTAGGGCTTATAATGCCACAAATATATGTATTCAATTGCCAAATGGTGATACATTCATCTATATGTCAGCAGCCACCATTCAGGAGGTTTTTGATCTTGGATTTGAATTTGATGTGTCGCTGTCTTTTGAGAAATTGGAGGAAGAGTATACAAGATGAAAACTGTATACAATGGGTGGAATTTGGCCATAAATAAGGCTGAGAAAGGAAAGTTAATAGATGAAGATGACCCCCCGTTTGATATCAACATTTTTAGGCAGTATTTGCAATATACATATTTGGCATGTGGTCAAGTGGGAGGAGTCGAGGTTCTGGATGTAGCTCAGATAGGACCTTTGGTTCTTACTGATGACACACAAATACATGAGACAAGATAGTTCAATTATGCTAATTACATTGCTAAGAAGATACATGAGGGTTTCTTAAGCCTTCATAATAACCCAGAAAGGTCTTTTAAGTTCTATTCATTGTTGATGCATATAATATTGTTTTATGGATGACACAAGGGGCTATGGCCTGAGGAATTGAAGCTAAATGTTCTTGGTAAGGATGGATAGGAGAAACTGGTACAACTATGGGTATCACTATGGGATTCTCGGTTCATGAGATCTCACTATATCAAATTTGAAGAATTCTTTGTGCAATCATTATACAAAGCTTTTGGAGTTTCTTTTGATGGTTCATTTTCAGAAGAAATCAAAAGATTTCTTAGACCCCATGAACATAGGGATACCAGGGTGAATCACAATTGGGGTGATTGGTATGTATGCCAGGACATCACATATTTTAGAGTTTTTAGATTTGAGGGAGCTCCTTATGTGCTATTGAAGCCTGCACCTGACATAATTACCTACCTAGAGATTGTGAAGCTAATGAGTGTCTCAAATGTACAACATTTTGGGGGTGCCCACAAGTAAGTTTTCTTGCCCAGGACTTTACATTTTGGTGATTTCACTGTTGTATCTACAAAGGCATATGAAATCATTGACAAGAGGTTAATAGAAGATTATAACCTCTATGAGAACACAAGCCGAAAGAATTATGACTCGAAGGGTTATATCCACCAGGGAAGAAAAGTGCAAAATCTGGGTGATTATTTTCATGAGCATGTTGAAGCCTTGGATATCTTCAAAAACAAGGAATTCGAGGAGGCTATGCAGATCTTTTAGGACTTGAACTAGAGACTGGTAGAAAAAAGACAAAGAATGTAGGAGATGGAAGAAGAAGAAGGAGCTGAGAGTGAGTCAGGAGAGAATGAGGTTGTCTCAAGATTCAGGAGGCCTGAAAGGGAGGAGGAGCCTGAAGCAAAGGACCTAACTGTGGCTAGGATGAATACCGATTGATGCTAGGTTGGAAGAGCACACTTATTTTGTGTCTGATGATGAATTTATAAAATCAAAGGAGTTTAAATCCTTCTTATATCACTTCAAAGGAAAGAGGCTAAGAGAAGCCATGCCTAATATAACACTAGAAAATGAGGCAGAGATGCTTAGAAAATTGAGGCTAATATTGATGCAAAAGTAGAAGGCATGACCCCTCAAAGGGGAAGGCAAATTCTTGTAGAGGCATGAATTATCCTCTTTCTAGTCTGGGATCTTAGTGCATCCTTTATTTTTGATAGCCTATTGCATTCAGATAAGAAGGACTTCAAGTTATATATTCAGGGTGTGAATGACATCTTCATTGGATCAAGATATGATCTAGATGATGAGGCTATGCATTTGTGGGCCCTCTATCCATCAAATAAGAGGCCAAAGCTCATAGATGTGGACAAAGCTTTTGGACACATGATGAAGTTAAGTGGATCCCATGATCATAGTAGATATGGGAGTTGATATTTCAAAGTTAAATAAAGTGCAAATGAATATGCTAGTAAAAGAAGTAGGAAAATATAAATCATTATATGAGGAACTCTTAAGAAGCAGGGGCCAGCCTGTACCCCAGATAACAGATGAATTCAAACTGAAAAAGAAGTGCCAAGAATTATACAAGGAAAACAAGAAGTTGAAGGAGAGAATGTTGAACACAAGGACAGACACAACATGTGTCCTACTGTCTAAACGATTTGAGAATCTGCAAAAGATACTGGAGGAATTTTGGATTGTCTACTAGAGAAACATGAATAACATAGTGTCGCACCAGAGGATCCTTGATAGGTTAAACATGCTACTGCAAGATCAGACATTGAGTGAAAAAAGGATCAATAAGGTTAAAAAATTGATTGACACCCATGAAGGATTCACAACAGAGTTGGAAATCAAATATGAGGAGTGTAAGGGTATTGTCAATCATGGATATTCAAGTGTGGTAGATGATACAGGGGTAATAAAGGACAAAAACTAGTGGATCACCTAATGCAAATCCCTACTCAGTTCATCCCTTAGTGTTGCTCATGCAGATACATTGGGTATGAATGAAAAAGGGGAACATGTTGAGAATTTTGTTACAACAGAGATAGCGGTTAGAGACATTATCTTAAACCTGCACATATAAAGATGAAGGATATCTTTGACATATCCAGAAATATGGTCAGCGGCTGGATGGAAAGAATTAGTCTATGTCATTGTATTTTGTTTTGTTTATAGCAATTAGGGAGTCAGTTAGGTTCCTATTAGTTTTAGTTTGTACTAATGAATGGGTGCGTCCTTTCATTCATATCTTTTGAGTCATATATATATAGAGAGTCATTTTGTATTCTAGAGGGAACAAAACGAAAATAATTTTTTTATCTTTCAGATTGTTTGTTGGAACTAGGAGTGTTATGTAAAGCAGGTCTATAGAAATGAAAATCTATTTTGTGCAAGCAAATGTATCATGAAGTATCCATGAGTCTGTAGTTTTTGTACACCCATTGTTCCAAGAAATTAATATACAAGATTTACTTCTTTTTATCTTCAAATCGTTTTTGTACACCCATTGTTCCAAATAACAGATGAATCAAAATTGAAGAAGAAGTGTGAGGAATTGCATAAAGAAAATAAGAAGTTGAAATTTGTGTCAAATGTAATATGTTTTGTAATATTGTTAAATTTTATAGTAGTTGGGGAGTTATTAGTTAGGTTTTTGTCAGTTTCTAGTTTGTACTAATGAAAGTGTGTTTCCTTTCATTTGTGTCTTTTGAGTCGCATATGTATAGGGAGTCATTTTTCTATACAAGGGGAGAGTTCAAAATTTACAAGCTCCTATCTTTCAGATTGATCTTTGGGACTATTAGTGTTATGTTAAAACAAATCTATAGAAATGAAGTCATTTTTGTGCAAGCAAGAATATCATGAAGTACCTGTGAGTCTCTAGCTTTTGTATATCTTTTTATTCTAAAATTAATATATAAGATTCACTGTCTTTATAATATATAAGCACAATTGTAGGAAACATTTTTCCATTCTTACAAACAACTAATTTGACAAGTTTGAATTCACTTTAAAGAAGTCTCTTTGTGCTTTTGAGATTAAGGTATACCTGCCTAGGTCTAGTGGAGCCTAAAGTGCAGAGGAATTTGGTCTTTGACCATTCCTGTTCATTGGCCAACACTGATTGAGAAATCAGTAGGAGATTTGGAAAAGCTCTAGGATTTCCAATCTGTGGTTTTGGGAACCAATAGGTTCTTTGAGTGAATTTTGAGTAACTGCCCAAAAACCAATTGGAAGCAACTATTGAGCACAAATTAATAGGGAGCACTCCAAGAGAGTTTGAGTGTTTTGACTTGTTAAAGGACAAGTGAAGAGTGATAGGATCCCACTAAAACATTATCCAACTACCTTTTGAGTAACGCATATCTCTCTTTGAGAACCTCTCCCTATCACCCATGACGAGCTACAAGATATTGTTTATTATTATTCTCTGAAATTATATGAGATGTTGCAATGGCATTGAATAAGGGAGGTTATAAAAGGAAGTTAAAAACAAATTATGTATCATATTTTTCAAAATAGGCAATGGAAATATAAATACAATTATATAACTCTTGGAACTCATAGCAAAGAGAAAGTAGGCTTGAAAAACAAGTTATGTATCATCATTTTTCTGAACTCCACAAAGAAATGTTGGATAATTTATTAATACAATTCACCATTGCATTATCATAGGATTGTTGGGAGTGGATGCGTAAAAGGTTGATCTTGATTGACATTTATTTCAATTCATAGTTTGTAATTAGAGTAAATCATCAGATGTAGAAGTCAACAAAGATAGTAAATCATCCAATCATCAACACACATAAAGAACAATCATAACACAAGTAAATGGACCAGCAACAACATCATTACTATTTGAGTTGCTCCCTCTAGATGCAAGCTTGTTGTAGCTAACCATTCAACACTTCTAACTCAAGCCAACTCTATGAGTGATATCCCATCTTGGGAATTGTATATAGAAACATTGGAATTGAAATATACAATCAAAAACATATATTTTTTCACCATATATAATGAAATGCTAACAACAATTTCAAAAGAGGGAAGATAAGAGTATTAGTTGGTGTCAACAATTTTTATTTTTTTCCGGTAAAGCTATATTTAATATTAATTCTGAAAATGTTTGCATTCTAAAAGAAAAATCTCCACGGCTAGCCGAGTAGACTATCGAAGCCAGTATACATAACGGTCTATACATAACACATTCAAAAATATTTAAAAAAAACCATAGTCCTTGCTTCAAAAAAGGTTGTATGTTCCATCTCGCTACTCCACATGAATAGTGACTGTGCCCTCTTCCACATCCATCACTTCCATGTTCCTAACTTGGTTCATTTATGTCTCCCTGCTAGAGCCTTCACCGAACTGCAGCACACGACCCTTCTTAGATGTTCCTCTTCCACAAGGTCGACCTCGTCGTTTTGTGCGTGCAGGAACCGTTCATTGCATAAGTGCTCTATATTCCGACCAAGGTCCCCATTTTTCCATCTCCACACGCGCTTGCTAGACATTGACCATCTCAAGGTATTGCACAATACCATACACTCCAGCATGTGCTACACTTCTTCTTGCCTCTTTATCGAAAGGGGTGCTCCAGAGCAAGAACAGTTGCAAGGGAGGAGTGAATTCACTCACGTGAATCCACACTCCTTCCACACTTTTAAAGCCATCCATGTCTCATGCCAAACCTAATAAAGCTTCCATTCCCCCTAGCCATTCCTTCTTGACACACCTATTCATGATTTCTCTGACTTTCACAATAGGCCAGAGCTCCAGACACCATGCCATAAATAGAGACACTATGTCCACATTCATTTTGTACTTCCATCCACTGTCTACATACTTAGGTCCAATGATAAACTTCACCATGAAAAGGAATGTGGTGTCTTCATAGATAAACAAGTTCATCAACCTATCGTCACTTATTCCTCCCCAAAATGCGACCTGTGTTTTGCTTGTCTCTAAAGAAATGTTGGCTTCCATATTTGAAATCAAGATACCTGTAAATCCAAAACAGACATGCAAATCTATCAGACTAACAACGACGTCTATAAATTATTTGAATTTTTATCAACCTATGTGTTAAATGTTTAGTGCTTTCTAATAACTAAATTCATCTACCACATGTTCCATGAATCTAAGTACTTGTATTTTGCACCATAGTCTGTGGATGTTTTTGTATACTTACACATATCTATATCATGATATCCTACAAAGACCTTGGATTCATGTGACACACATAGCTAATAGAAAGTTTCATTTTGATATCGACTAAAAAGGCGCGTTATGCGCTTTCACACATGACCGCTCCAAAACGGTATTATGCAATGACTAACATGCATGTTAGTCACACATTCTACACCGTCGATTTTGCAATCAAGGGGAAGCAATTGACTAACACAATGCTAACACATTGTACGATAGGTTCTCCAAAGTGGACCTTTCATACAACGTGTTAGCGATAGGTAAGTCAATCCAGCCGTTAATTGCAAAATTGACGGTGTAAAACGATCTACTAACACGTGTGTTGGTAAATTCGTACTATCATTTTGGAGCCAGAATAGATGTGTTTGCTTCAACTCCGCTCCCCACCGTTAATATGCAGAGTTAATATTGCATGTTAAAGCTACAAAGAAGTCAATTTTTTTAACGTATTTGATTAAGTATATTAAATTTTGTATTTATTTTATTTTTTAATAAATTTATTTATGTAAATATATTTTGATTTGAGATAGTGTGTATTAGTTTATAAGTTTTATTTTCTGGCTCCAAAACGGACCTTTCATACAGTGTGTTAGCGATAGGTTAGTCAATCGCAACTATTAATTGAAAAATCGACGATGTAAAACATGCGACTAACACACGTGTTAGTCAATCCGTACTCTTGTTTTGGAGCCAGAATAGACGCGTCTGCATATCAGGAAGCATAATGAGAAAAGGCGCCCTTATGGATGGAAGAAGTTACTATTTGATTATTAATCTTTTATATCTTGAAGAAGTTAAAAATTACAAATAATGGAAAGTTACACTATCGGGCTAAGTCACCCCGATAAAAACACTCAAGCAACAAATAATAGCTTTTGATCGACGTATCATATACCAATAAGCATGCATGGAAATCCAAGGTCAGACCTATCGACATCAGTCTCGCTAATTATAGTATGGAGACAACGATGGTTATATCAGAGAAGCATATATCGATAAGGCTCATCGGTATAGTGAACATAAGCGACAAAAGCAGAAAATTGTCTTGCCGATAACCGATGGGGCTATCAGTAAGACTTATACCGAAAAGCACAATAGTGAAAATGTCCATCAGTGAAGGTTGTAGCAAAAATAAAGTCATCGGGGAAATAATGTTAGTCAATTTCGCTGTTTCGTGGGGCAAAAGGAAATGGTGGCCAGGCAGTCCGCGAATCAACGAAATTGACTAACACAACGTGTTAGTCGATTTTGCCGTTTCGTGGGGCAAAAGGAAATGGCGGCCAGGCAGTCCGTAAATCAGCAAAATCGAGTAAGATGTCGTGTTCATCGATTTCGCTGATTTGCGGACTGCTTGGCTGCCATTTCTTTTTGCCCCGTGAAATGACGAAATTGACATAAGCGGCAAAAGTAGAAAATTGTCTTGCCGATAACCAATGAGGCTATCGGTAAGACTTATACCAAAAAGTGCAATAGTGAAAATCTCCATCGATGAAGGTTGTAGTGAAAAGAAAGTCATTTGGGAAATAATGTTAGTCGCTCATTTTGCACCGTCGGACCTTTCGTACAGCACGATAACAATGTGTTAGTCAATCACAACCATTTATTGCAAAATCGATGGTAAATCCATTCTGTCATTTTGGAGCCAGAACAACCCTAACACGCGTGTTAGTAAATCCATTCTATCATTTTGGATCTAGAATAGCTTTGCCCAGATGGGACCAACCAAAAACCTAACACCACTTCTAACCCTAATGCGGCTAACCCTAACCCGCCTTCTAACCCTAACCCACCTTCTAACCCTAACGATGCTAACCCTAACCCACCTTCTAATCCTAATGCTGCTAACACTAACCCACCTTCTAACCCTAACCCGCCTACTAACCCTACCACCGCTAACCCTAACCCACCTTCTAACCCTAATGCCGCTAACCCTAACTTGCATTCTAACCTAATGCTGCTAACCTTGACCGACCTTCTAACCTTGACGCAGCTTGTAACCCTAAAGTGGCTAACCCTAACGCAAAAACCTAATGCGCATTCTAACCCAATCCCACCCGTCCAATCCAAAATCTACAGTCATAAAGATATTGGAAAAAAATGGCATGTTATGCACCTTCGTAGATTTGCAGACGACCTAGCTTAGCTGGGACTGCACAACCTACGTTTAAAAAGGCCGACCCACTATCGGACTACCATGGATTATTAGTCGAGAGTCGCAATGTAAGGCTTTTTGGAGCCACCAAACATACATCCTGCGCGGTATCTAAACCTAACTCAATGGTTAGACAAGCAATTTTTCTCCCTATTCTACCTCCAAAACAAGCAAATTTTTGCACTACATATAAAGCAAAACAAGAAACGAAAACAAACAATGCAAACCCAGAATATATGCATCCATCATTTTAAATAAAATCCAAACACAAATAGGAAAAAGATGACTTGTAGAGGCTGATTTCCACATACCTCACGCCCTTAAAAAATGCAGCTTGCTTCAATAATCAGACTCCCTTCAACAATGCAGCCTGCTTCTACAACAAGAGCCCTTTAACAATGAGTCACAGCCTGCTTCTTCAACAATAGCACTTTAACAATGACTCGCAGCCTGCCCTTCAACAATAATGTTTTAATCATGCATTAGTCTTCTTTTTTCCATGTTAGGCACAAAATGGCACCACGTTTTCTGACGAAGGTACATATTTTGAAAGTAGCACCCTCTTTTTCCTGCCGGTATGCCATTTGAACACAGTTTCTTAAATCGCCAGTGGTTTTTTTATTTTATGCCTTTTTTGAAGCCCGCACCCTCTTTTTCCCGTCGGTATGCCATCCGAACATGGTTTCTATAGTCGCTGATGGTTGTTTCTTTTTCCTGGATTTTAATGTGCATGGTATGCACAACACACCACTGCTAACTAGTAAGCAAGCCATGGTCGTCCTTCGACATGTCCATGTAGTTTTGCGTGGGCCCCGACGATTGAAACTGGCGAGTCCACGTCACATACTATGGGTCTAGCCGCTGCACCAAATTGGCATGGTATGCATGTCTCGAACATGTATGTTGATGCATGTCATTGGTACAACAGGTCACTTTTGGAGCCAGAATAGACGCGTCCCTTACCACCTACCCATAATGATTTATTACATGTAGCTCCTACACCACACCGATTTTCGAGCCCATGTCCTTTGAAGGCATTCCTTCTCTCATCTCGTGGTCTATGGGAGTAGGTAGGAGGAGTCAGTCATGTCCTCAGAAATTGTGCATTCTCTCGTATTAATAAATGCAACTGCCTCTGTATCATCCAATGGAAGCCTGTGGAGATGTATTGATAATCGCGACTGCTTCTGTATCATACAATAGAAGCATGTGGAGATTTATTTTCAACCATAATTCATTAAATATCGATCAGTTTACTATATGAATATTACAAAAAGAAAGAAATCTTGAAATAGTATTGAATTATGATTGGTTGGGAAAGATCAGTTTAATAATTGTTTAGTGTTTGAGCCCTCTGTGATAGTTCCATGCTAGGGAAAGAACTAAAAATTCACGTGCCTCATCCATTCTTTCATTTTTCATACATGTCTATCTGAAATTTCAGCATGGTCTAGAAGCTTTCAGGCTTCGATGGGTGTCTATAAGCTTTCTGGCATAGGCTAAGAGGAATCTGGCTTGGCATTATCCAACTTCATTTGCTTTACGGTTTTGATATCATATGCATTTTGTATATCATGCAATCACAACAATCTATGAGATCACATTTCTTTGAAGCATTTTTCAAATAGTTCATGAACCTTGTGCATGCTCATATATTTTGTAAAGCCTTTAATAATCTTAAGTGAATGCCCATATCTCGATTTTGAAGTTTTGCAAGTTAAAATGCTAGTGAAGTTTGTGGATTATAGCTTTGCACCCATTGCATTTCAATATCACCAAACAAATGGCATGTTGCTTGATGGGTGAAGAATGTGTCCTATATTTTCTTATAATTTAGTTTGAATTTATGCCTATTTTATTCCCCACTTTACCCAATTGTCCTCTAAGTTACTATAATTATTATGAAAGAATTGATAATAAACATGATTGGAAGAAATTCAAATCCTTTTGCATTTAATCTAATAGTAAGTACTAATTTAGCTGCTTATGTGATGCAATCAAGGTAGGGAGGTCCAACAAAGGACAACCCCACCTTGTAACCTAAAACATAAACACCATGAATAATAGAGGAACCAATTTACACAACACAAGATACAATAGGGGAAAACAAGGAAAATGAGCAATATTTAAATTAATTTGATGATTTACATATGCCCTCAGGCTTTATAGATGCTAGGTTGCACCCCATGATAACAAAATGATTCAAACAACTTAATTTCTTGATTTGGTAGATCATCTACTTTCAACTCTATCTTTTTCTCTATCTACTGATCCAGACCTTAGTCTGTTAGAACAAAACACCTCAGTGCCTCTGAAATCTACATCTTTTCTAAATCTTATCTTTCGTGGACCTCCTCCCCCCTAAATGAATCTCCTTACTTCCCCTTTATACCATCCACAAGCCTCAACAACTTAATCAAGTTAGCCAAAATGCTCTGGTTTATGATTAAACTTGTAAACACAAACACATCAGCCAAATCACCAAGAACACCTTCAAGAAAGGTTTAGGACTTTGAGTGGATCTCCACAAACATTAGCTAGGTTCAAAACAACACTCCTATATGATCTGCAAGTCACAAAAATGATCCGTAATCCAATATCGTACCAATACCAGAATTGATATCTATATGAGCAACACGGTAAGGAGAAACCAACATCAGGATAATACCAGAATCAATATCTCATCAGAATCAAATCCAAATGCCATGAAATTTTGAATATGTTTAAGTCAAGGATCTCTAGATGCTAAATCCAGATCTGCAGCTTTAAATTCACAAATATGAAGAAACACAGTAATCTTCAAGGTCACCTCCTCGGTAATCAGTAAGTCCATGATCAACTACTCCAATTGGATGAATTTCTCAGATGCCCCTGCATTAGACTCTTAGGGTTATTTGAAAAGTGAGTCCCATCACTTTGATCTGCAACATACCATGATCAATGCTATCTTTTGAATTTGGTTCAACGATCTATTCATAGGTACTTGCAACTGCCTCAGCTTTGACGGTCTGACTACAAGTTCCAATTGCCTTTCCTCGGCGATCTACTGGACTCCCTTGCAAATTGCCTCAATTGGTGATCTATTTAAGACAACCTGCCAACTACCTCAAGTTCTTGCTTCTAGGTTTGGCGGTATGCTTGCAAGCCTTGTATTGCCTCAATGCTAGATGATTTGAATAAGTCTTCAAGCTGCCTCAAGTTCTCTCCTTCCAACCAGTTCACTACTTGCTCTGATACCATCCGATGTAGTCAAGGTAGGGAGATACAACAAAGGATAGCCCCACCTTGCAACCTAAAACATAAACACCATGAACAATAGAGGAACTGGTTTACACAACACAAGATACAACTGGGGAAAATAGGGAAAAGGAGAAATATTTAAATTAATTTGATGATTTACATATGCCCTCAGGGTTTATAGATGCTAGGCCACAACCCAGGCTAATAAAATGATTCAAACAACTTAATTTCCTGATATGATAGAACATCTGCTTTCAACTCTATCTTCTTCTCTGTCTACTGATCCGAACCTCAGTTTGCAGAAACAAAACACCTCAGTGCCTCTGAAATCTACATCTTTTCTGAATCTTATCTTTCGCAGACCTCCTCCTCCCTAAATGAATCTCCTTACTTCCCCTTTATACCATTCGCAAGCCACAACAACTTATCAAGTCAGCCAAAATGCTCTAATTTATGATGTGTAACGTCATAAATTGTACGCACTTGCTAAAGCAGTACAATTTAACACCTAGTTTAGCACCCGCCTTGGCGCAGTTGCATTTTGCATTACATTTCCCCTTTAGCACTTAATTAATCAAATTAATTAGGTCTAAAGGTTCTATTTCATCATTTTCCACATCATAAAGTCGGGCCCTTTCATTAAAGTGTGCCCCTTTCATTTTATTCCTCCAATACATCACTTAATCAAAAACCCTAATTAGGCCCTATTCTGAGCTTGGGGGCTTGATTTCAGGGGTCAAAACATCTTGAAATCACTTGTAACTTCGGGATTCTCTCTAAAATCATCATATCTGACGGCCCTGAAAATTTGGTGAAAAGTTGTTGGGACCGTGGCGCTCGGAGTGCACACGGTCTCGGACATTTTTCCCAAAATTTTAGGAGTGCGATCCAATCATAAAATAAAGCTTAACCCCAAGAAATTGGCGGGATATTCAATCTCTAGGTCGGCCAAAAGTTGGAATTAAGACCTAGGGTTTCATACATAAGAGCTCTCTTTCTTCATTTGAAGGGATCAAAATTTTGGTTTTCAGAAACCTCATATGCAGCGAAAGAGCAGATCTTTGAAGACTTCAACAACATTCAACATCCCTCTATCAAGCATTTATCAATTCCATTCATCCATTTAGGGCTTGGAAGACATTAAAGAACAATAGGAGATTACCGACTGAAGATTGGCTTGTACCCCTCCCTTGGGGGTTGGGTATGATTTCATGTTGTTTTCATGTCTTTGCATAAGCTTCAATATCTCATTTATTCATGCTTTAGATCACTTTGCATCTTGATTTAGAGCATTTACATTATCATTGACAAGCAATTAGGCTTTACTTTCTAGGTTGCTCTAGTTTGCTTACTTGCATTTTAGATCTTGCACACACACAAGGTCTGCACACACATTACTTTTACAATACAACTTGGCTATTCGTGGAGGTGGAAATCACTGAAGCAGGGGTTTGACTAAGGCAAAACCTTATATAGCCGCCCAAACACCTTTTTCAGATATAAGTGCAGGTTTTGAGACTCGGATGATGCTGTAGGTTGCAGATCCGGAAAAAGAAGGTCGAGACAACACCCCACATCAAATTGCAGAGCAGAATACCAGGACAGGGGCATGGGGCACCCTGGTCCTATCAAGACAGGGGCATTGGGCACCTTGGTGCCTGGGACAGAGGCGCTGGGCGCCCTGGTCCTCCTGACAGACAACATTTCAGACAGTTTTCCAGAGTGCAAAATAGCAGTTTCAGGTGCAGTTTTGGGACAGAATCAGGACAGTGGCGCCCGCGCCCCCATCCCAAACATTTTCAGTCAAACTTTGACTCTGGGTACGCATCTACATTCTTGTTTTATCCTTGTGTTTACAGCTTTCCATTGTTTAAGTTCAATTCTACAATCTTGTTATTAGCTCATATTTGCATTTTAGGGCTAGGAATTGAACTTGCATAATCTTACCTTTCAAATACAACAAAGGAATAGAAATCCTAATAGGTAGCCCATGGTTCTCTTTTTCACAAAAAGAAGTAGCCAATCGTGTGATACCTCTAGGCTCTTTCGTATTCCGTAATGTGTGTCAAAAGGTAGGATTAGGGCATGATAACCTAGTCTCGCTTTTTCCCCCACACATGATGAAACGTGAAAACTAAAACACATCGGCCAAATCATCAAGAACACCTCCAAAAAAGGTTTATAACTTCACGTGGATCTCCATGAACATCGGTTTGGTCCAAAACAACACTCCCATGTGATCCACAAGTCACAGATTTGACCCACAACCCAATATCGAACCAATACCAAAATTGATATCTATAAAAACATTATGGTAAGGACAAACCAACACCGGGACAATACCGGAATTGATATCTCATCAAAATCAAATCCAAATGCCATGAAATTTTGAATATGTTTAAGTCAAGGCTCTGTCAAGGCTCTCTAGATGCTAAATCCAAATCTGCAGCTTTAAATTCACAAATATGAAGAAACACAACAATCTTCAAGGTCACCTCCTTAGTAATCAACAACTTCATGTCAACTTCTCCAACCAGATGAATTTCCCAGATGCCCTTGCATCATTATGTAAGCAGGGGTCTCTCAATGGAAAGTGTGCATAATGGAGAGCTCAGATGTATCTGCAGATCTACAAGGGAATCAGTTTTTGGCATAATGTTATATTTTGTTATTTTGTTGAAATAGTGAATCAAGTCCACTTTGTTATTTTGTTAAGGAAAGAAACTTATTGTTATTTTTCCCTTCACGTTTGTGAACCGTGAAGGGATAAACTTGGATAGTTGTTATCATTCTTGTTGATACTATAGGCTATATATATAGACTGAATTATGTAGCAAACATCATGAACTTTATCTTTTGAATACAAACTTGCTGAAAGCAATACAGATTTTGCATAATATTTAAACTCTCTGTCTAATCGATTGACTGTTGGAGAAAGGGCCTACTCCCTCTGGTCATTGATTGGTTTGTTGTTTTATTTTCATGTGGATTGTGTGGTGTGTGTACTTGATAATTTTGTAAGTATGTTATGGTTATCATATTGTAGTTTTCATCTTATTACATAGTTTATTAATTTCATAGGAAATATTAATTCTTATCCATATACTAGTTTGGTAGTTTAGGTTGTGTTAGTTCTTTGTTTAGAGTAATTATTCATTAGTGTAGCTTAATCAGAAGGCTTTAACGATTTAGCATGTGCAGAAATGATAAAATTATAAGCGAAGACTTATTGTTCTGATGATTGGTTGTTTAAAGATAAGTCTCTGTCCTGTCGTCAAATTAACATATCCTATCGCCAGAATAGTATTATGCATTATGCTATTATTTTGTGGGAAATAAATTGTAAAGCTTTCTCTGTGCTTTCGAATGAAGTCATGTCTAATTCAATTCCTAAATTAAAGAGTGTGTTTTAATTTAACTCTTAGATCAAAGAGTGTCTTAGATGCATCCATCCCTACTTGACTCATTATCTTCATCCCTTGAGTAGATAACCACTATACCTTTCATTAGTCTAGGACCCCAGATTGAAATTCTTAGGTGCAAACTGAGGAAATCTACATGAGTCCGATTTAAGCTAAAATAAGAGTTAATCTAAACTACAGTTTTACCCAAACATTTTGGCATTGTTGTTGGGGAAAGCTATTAAAGGCGTGAAGTCGTAGTGAGTTAAGTTAGGACTAGTACATCTTGAGGAAAGACTATACAATTGTCAACCTTATTTGGGTGAATACTCTTGATTTGTGTTGTTATGGTACATGAAGTAGGAGAAAATTCACAAAATCAACTACAAGAAAAATCACAAAAAAATCCATTGGTGGTTGAGCCTGATTTTTAAAGGTGTGTTGTAGAACCTTCTATTATTTCTCCACCTATCTTATCACAAACAATTCCCACATTTCCTCAACAGCCATTAATTACCCCAAAACTTGCCAGGAAATTTGTTGATTCATTTGAATTACGTAGTGGGAAGACTGTAGAAAATCCGTTCACATTTGTTTATACCCTATGGGCATTTGAAGGAAATATGGGTGACAACAACAACAATAGGGGGGTACTTGCCAATAATAATCCTGTAACTTTTGAGTTCTCTATTGTTGACCCTACCGAAGATGCTCCAATGAAAAATATCCCTCACTTTGCTTTGCTTGTATTTAGAGGATTGATAGTGGAAGATCCTGATGTGTTATTATTTGAATATGAAGTTTTTTGTAACAACTATGACTATTGAAATGATGCAAATAAACTCAAATTGTTTCCAGCTACCTTGGAAGATGTAACACTTAGGTTGTTCATGAGTTTGGGATCATAGTCAGTCTACACTTGGGACAATATGAAAGAAAAGTTCCTAGATAAATATCAAGACTATTACAAGACCAAAGAAGTACGCGATGAAATCTTCCGCATGACACAACATGAAGAAGAAACATTGCAAGATTATTTGGAATGGTTTTTGTTTAGTCTCTAGTGAGCCCGATAAAAAGGTTTAAATAATGATACTATTAAAATATTATTCCTTAGGGGAGTTCGGGATGATTGCATGGTGATATTAAATCTTATGGGTGGGGGAAATATTTCTAAAGTCCATTTTGATGACATTTGTGAAGCATGTAAGAACTATTCACAGTCTTCTTGAACAATGCGAGGTTCAATAGGGAGGCACAATGTGGTAGGAGGAAGTACATTAGATATCACCAAAAGGGAGCTAGGTACGCTGATTGAAGATTTAAAGACTGATTTGTTGAGATGGGGTAAACAAATATACACTGTATACTCATAAAAAGTAGGAAGAGGCTGAAAAAGCTTTAGCAATCTTTTGTCCAATCTGCAGGAAGAAGCATGGTAATGAAGAATGCACTTATAATAGGACTAAATTTGCATCCCTAGAAGAAGCTAGCAAGCATGCAATCTTTAGGCCCTTTCTTGTGGATGTGGAAAAAGTGAAGTATACAGAAGAACCAATCTATTTTATGGCTCAAAGACATCCTTGGCCACCTCAGCCTATGCCCTCTGGGATGACTAATCCTTATTCTATGGCTAGGCCTAGTTAGCCTTCCTCTACCAACCAATCCGGGTGGTATAATGGCTAGCCACATCCTAATCCTTATCAACCCTGGCCTAATAAATATGCTTCACAACCTTGGCAACAACCTTGGAGGTCTTAGCCATAGTTTCCAGTCGCACAATACCCACCACAATTTCCATACTATCCACTACCTCACATCGTAAACTCATATCAATCGCCATAACAACAATTCCTACCACCACCACAAATAGGTAACCAGTTGCCTCAGTCAACAGAACCACCAAAATCCACAACTATGCCAGCTCAACCAACCCCAAATCCTAACAATAAACCCACACACCCCATATATAATAATGAGGTAGCTGGATATTTGCCTTATTCTGTCAACTTTGTTAAAATTGATGGAGTTAAATTATAGTTAAGTTAAGACACTTAGGGGCCTACCATCACTGAAGTCAATGATTCATTCGAAGAACCAAAGGTAGAACAAGTGAAGGAACCTCCATATCCCGACCGCCTACAAACTGAACAAACACAAAAGGAAGTTCTAAAACCTACATTTGATTTTATAAATGAATTATGTTTAATGTTAACATTCAAATTCCTTTGTTACAGGATATCACAGATATTCCAATATACACAAAGACAGTTCGAGATTTGTGTACTTGCAAGCAAAAGAAGAAGACGAACCTAAAGACTATTCAAGTTATCAGACAACTTGTTGACCTCATGCTTGGGAATCTCATAGTTCCTAACTATGCTAATCCAGGAAGTCCCATGATAAAGGTACACATTGGTAATGTTATTCCTAATACACTTGCTGATTTGGGAGCTACAATTAATGTTGTGACAAATGAAACAAAATAGAATTTTTCACTTAGGGGGCTTATACTTGTTAGTAGCAACAATGGAGGAAAACTGAGAGGGGGGGGGGGTGAATCAGTTTTCACTGGATCTATAAACTTAATCACAAAATAGATCTGATGAACTGCAGAAATAAAAAAGATAAGAAAATTGATAGCACAACACACAACACCAAATTTTGACATGGAAAACTTGGTTAAGGGAAAAAACATGGTGGGAACCTACCCACAATAAGATGATACTTTGCAGTAGTATGTGAAAATATTATAATGGAGAATGCACATGCATTCAAACACACTTCCTAGATCTCACTGCTCAAAAGATAATGACCCAAAAGGATGCAACCCTCAAGGAAGTCTCATTGACTTACAACAAGATTCAGACTACAATCTGGAAGGAATGAACTACAATAATAACATCTCCAAATGTCTAATGATAGTTCTGGTTAAGCACAATTGTCTGCTCAGCAACACCAATCCTTCCTCAATACACTATACCAAAAGATGAATCCTTGTTCACACATACACCACTCTCTAATAATGCAAACACACCCTTGATACCCAAATTATATAACAATATCACCTATTTATACAATTCATCAACCTTGACAACAAGTTTAGCTAAACCCTCAACCCACAATTTCAAATTTGCATCACATGATACAAAGATCGACCACCAGGCCAATATAATGATTTACATGACATAGCATGGACCTAAATTAAATTATCTAATATAGACCACCAAAAATCATGCCAAGATCAACTGCAACACGCTAAACCACTAGGAAAACTGCATAATATGAATAATATCACCAGTTTAACAAAATCACTAAAATCTTGCACAACAATCAATGCGTACCATCAGGACAAATAGTGCATGATTAAGAAACACTAGCAAACACATTAGAATCATTAGTAACAGTTGCACCAACACCACTTATCAAATCTTCATCTGTCAACGTCTGGAACTCAAGAACATTCAAACAACAACAATTGTCACAAAGAAAGATAGCTTACGAAGCACCAAATCACAAACCATCTGAAATGAAGATACACAAGGCAATCCCAAACAATATCCCAAAATCTTAGATCAATATCTGATCATACCAGAATATACCAGAGGAAATACTAAACTTTGCAAAGCACTGATCAGATAAACAAATTGTAAATCTAGATCATATGATATGATCAATTAAGCTTCTCGGACCACCAACACCAGTACAAAAAAATATAATAATATTATAGATACTCCATACACCAAACCATAATCACAATGAACTAATTTGCAATCATTAGAGTAGGAATATGTTGACATCAATGAAAACAACATATCCTGGCAGCAATAATGCCCAACAATCTCCCCCTTTGGCATTGATGGCAACATATGAATGTGAAAAACAATCAATGCAAAGAAAGAAATATCTCCAGCAAACTCCCCCTAAAATCAAGCAGATTTTTCACATGCATCTATCCCCCTTTGACAACAATAACAAAGATATAAAAAAATCATGAATCTCTCCCCCTTAAACACATAACTGGACTACTCCACCAGAGGAGCAACACCTACTGATCAATCCAGATAAAGAGATAAGACTGTGAAGTCCACCAGATGAATGCAACTCAATGCATCTAGTTTTCATCAGGAGGGGTGGATACCCCTAACATGTCTCTCAAATAGACAAATGTATCTGTAAGCAAAGGCTTAGTGAAAATATCATAAATTAGTTCCTTTGTAGACACATACTCCAACTTAACTTCCTCTTCACTAACTTTCTCCCTCAAGTAATGATATTTGATTGGCATATGTTTAGTCTTTGAATGTTGCACTAGATTCTTTGACATGTTGATAGCACTGGAATTATCACAATATATGACAATAGGCTCATCATAGATAACTCTGATATCCTTCAACATTTGCTTCATCCAAACCACCTGAGTGCATCTACCAACAACAAAAATTTACTCAGCTTCAGCAGTAGATAAGGACACTAAATCTTGTTTCTTACTAGCCCATGAAACCAATTTCTTACCCCAAAAGAAAGCACCACTAGATGTACTCTTCCGTTCATCAACATCACTAGCCCAATTAGCATCAGTGTAAGCACATAACATGAAATCATCATTCCTCAGATACCACAGACCATAATCCACAGCTCCCTTCAAGTATCTGAATATTCTCTTAACAATAGTGACACGACTCTATTTCGGATCAGCTTGATATCTAGCAACCATGTACACAACATGCATAATGTACGACCTAGTCTGAGTAAGATATAGTAGTCCACCAACCATAGACCTATACAAACTCTAATTAGATTTTGGAGATTCATCATTTTTAGATAATTTGCAGCCAATCACCATAGGAGTTCCAACCGATTTGGAGTCATCTAACCCAAATTTCTTCAACAATTCCTTCACATATTTAGTTTGAGATATAAAGATACCTTTTCTAGTCTGTGAAATTTGCAAACCTAAGAAAAATTTCATCTCACCTATCATAGACATCTCAAATTCCTTTTTCATATCACTGACAAACTTCATGCTCAAGTCATCATCACCTCCAAAGATAATATCATCGATAAAGACTTCAACAATTAATATATTATCATTTTCAATCTTAAAGTACAGATTACTATCAATAGTCCCTTTATTAAATCCCAATTTCAACAAGTACTTATCCAATTTAGCATACCAAGCTCTAGGGACTTGTTTCAATCCATAAAGAGCTTTCTTCAATTTGCATACCATGTCTCCATCATCTGATAATGAAAAATTATCAGGTTTCTCAATGTAGACTTCTTCCTCAAGATCACCATTCAAAAAGGCAGATTTGACATCCATTTGATATACCTTGAAATCTCTATAGGAAACATATGCAAGCAATAGTCTAACAAATTCAAGTCTAGCCACCAGAGAAAAAGTCTCCTCATAATCAATTCCTTTTTTCTTTGAATATCCTTTGCATACTAGTCTTGCTTTATTTCTGACAACTTCACCAACTTCATTCAATTTATTCTTGAATACCCATTTAGTACCAATCACATTCTTATCTTTAGGTCTAGGCAAAAGCTCCCATGTGTTATTCTTTTCAATCTGATCTAATTCTTCTTCCATACCTCTCATCCAATTTTCATCTTTGCAAGCTTCAACAACATCATTAGGTTCAACTTTAGAAATCAAACATACCTCTTCAACAACTAGCCTTCTTCTAGTCATCACACCTTTATTTTTATCTCTAATAATATAATTTTCTAAATGATTTAGTCTTACATACCTCAAAGTCTTCTGATTGTTCTGATTTTGAGGTTCTTACACCTCTCCATCAATAGCAGCAACATTCAGATTAACAGTTTCTACCAGAAAAGTCTGCTTCGGTTCTTCAGTCTAAATAGGATATAGAACAACATTCTGACCATCATCATATCCACATGGTCTGATCTCTCTTTCCCAAGGTTCTCATCCACCTTCACATTTTCACTTTCCACTATCTTTCTCAGTCTCTTATTGTAGCACTGATAGGCTTTTCTATTTGTTGAATATCCCAAGAAAATTCCTTCATCACTTCTTGCATCAAACTTTCCTATGTCGTCATCTCTCTTGATATAAAATTTTCTACCAAATACTTTGAAATATCTCATAGTAGGAACATGACCAAACCATAACTCATAAGGAGTCTTACTAGTATCACCTTTGATATGAACTCGGTTGAATGTGCAAACGACAATGCTTATAGTAGATTCTATCCAATAGATCTTCAGAACATTTCCTTCAATCAACATAGTCCTTGTAGCATCCAAAATAGTCATGTTCTTCCTTTCAATAACTCCATTCTGCTGAGGGGTTCTAGGAGCTGATAATTGTCTTCTATTCTTATACTTCTCACTGAATAAATCAAACTCACCAGAAGAAAATTCTCGATCTTTGTCAGATCTCAGAAATTTCACCTTCAATCCCAACTCAGTCTCAACCTTTGCTTTGAATATCTTGAATTTGTGTAATGCTTCATTTTTTTTTCAAAAAGACAACCCACATCATCTTGGAATAATCATTAATTAGCAACATAAAATATATATCTCCCTGCACACTTCTAACATTTGTGACACTTCTCTTACTCAGGATATTGTGTTCCAGAAAATACAATGGGCGATTGTGATAACTCAATGATGAATGAATAGTACCAAACTGGTACTGAGAGGGGGGGGTGAATCAGTACAGACAAAAACACAATATCTTAAACCGGCTTGTTAGTAGACACTGTGCTTCAGCAGACAAACAGTAACACCGGTCTTAGACAGAGTACAATTGGCAAAACCCAGAATAACTGAGACAAGCATAAACCGGTTGACACTTATCTTTTCATACAATCTAATACTTCATTTCCATTTCACCCTAGTGCATGAACATGTAATCTATCATCAAAGATATATAAATAGCTAGAACAACATGATTTACCTTCAAACACAAATCACTTAAACCATCACATGAATAACACCACACATGACACATAGATTTTTCACGTGGAAACCCAATAGGGAAAAACCATGGTGGGGATGAATACCCACAAGCTATTTTTGAACTCTTTAGAAGTCTGCTCTGTTAGGAGCCTTGTCCGGTTAAAGACTGATACAATAGGTTTTGTTAGGAACTGATCCTGTTAGGGATCACTCAGTTAAGGGTTAAACCCTGTTAAAGGTTACCTTGTTAGAGGATTTCAAGAACTCAATGGTTTTGAGTCACCCTGTTAAAGGATTTATAGTAAGTTGGTTAAAGCTACCCTGTTAAGGTATTTCCCAACTGTTGAAGTGGTTAGAGATCATCAGGTATTACAATGATATGGTAACAACACTCAATGCCAATGCAGATCCGCTTTAGCTCCTCTTCACCTTCTGCACTTGCACTTTGCAGGTATCACTTCTCTCCTCTGATCTAGCAAGAATCACGTATCCCTTCACTTGGATACACACACACAAAATTTTCCAACAACCTCAGAAAGAAACACAACATCAACCTTATAGGAAACAAATAGGTCGGTAGCATAAACCCTAAACACTAAACCTGTTAGGTTAAGCAATTCAAACGGTTCAATCCTGACCGTTGAGCACATTGCATTAAATGCATCAGTCTTGAACCAATCTCAAGATGTTCTCCATCATTCATTTTCCACCACTTTCATGGTGGCTGATAACCCATCACACATTTTCACCGTTTATAGACTTTGCACATTCCCGAGGTAGATAGGAACAATCTCCTTCATGAAAGATCCTTCACGCGCACAAGGCTGACATGACAACATGATCTGTTCTTCATTACAATGCTAACTCATCACACAAAGTCACCGGTTGAGTCACACAGGCTTGAAGTACTTCAACCGAAAACCTTGAAGTTGAGACTACCAACTGGTAGTCATACAAAGCTTCCATGTATCGGTTCCCATAACCACATGTCGGTTCACCTTGAACAAACACACCACTTCACTTTGGCACATATACCGGTTCACAATGTTATACCGGTTCTCACATATACCTATTCTTGGTAACATACTGATGCTCTCTTCTTCAGCATATTGACATCAATGACAACATACAATGTCATCATGTCCTCATACTAGTTCACATAATGCCAACAATCTCCCCCTTTGGCATTGATGGAAATATACAAAGATATCTCTCCGCTTCACTTCTTCTCCCCCAATTTATGTAGATATCTCTCCACTTCACTTCTTTCTTCTTCTCCCCCTTTGACAACAATGCCAAAGTGGAGGCACAAGCTTCCCTGTTCCATTATGTTGCTCCCCCTGAGGAGTAGCATCCTTCAACACATCAATCCTGAACAAAAATTTGACTATGCAATACTTCACTAATGTGGAGCATATACCTTTAGTTTACCTCCTGAAGGGGCAACACCCCTAATTCACCTCTTAAGTACATTAATGTAGTCTTTGGGAGAGGCTTGGTGAATGTCTACTATCTGCTCCTTACTGGAAACATGTTCCAGTGCAATCTCTTTTTTCTGAACCTTTTCCCTCAAGAAATGATACTTAAGCTCAAAGTGCTTGGTTTTAGAAAGTAAAACCGGATTCTTGGAGATCTTAATTGCACTAGTATTGTCACAAAATATACTTACCGGTTCAGATATAGGAAATTTGAAGCCATTTAATAAATGCTTCATCCAAATTGTCTGAGTGCAGTTCATGAAAGCTACAACATACTCTGCTTCCGCTGTAGACTGAGAGATACAACTCTATTTCTTACTCATCCATGAGACCAGTCTACCACCGCGAAAAAATGCACCATTGATTGTGCTCTTCCCGTCGTCCACATTACCTACCCAATCAACATATGCAAATACTTTCAAGTTGAAATCCTTGCTATATGGATACCACAATCCATAATCAATAGTTCCCTTTAGATACCTAAGAATCCGCTTGATTGCAACCAAGTAGGATTCTCTTGGACTTTTCTGGAACCTTGCAGTAATGCTAGCTCCATGTGCAATATCTGGTCTTCTATGCACTACATAATGCAACTTACCAATCATTGATCGGTATTCTTTCTCATTAACCAATGTTGAGTCATCCTCTTTGGATAGTTTACAACTGGTCACCATCGGTGTACCAACCGGTTTTCTATCTTCCATGCCAAAGGTGTTCAACACCTCTTTGACATACTTGGATTGAGTGATAAAGATTCCATCTTTCATTTGCTGAATCTGCAGTCCAATGAAGAACTTAATCTCCCCTATGAGTGACATCTCAAACTCTTTCTTCATCTCATATGCAAACTCATGACTCATCTTGTCATCTCCACCAAAGATAATGTCATCAAAAAATACCTCATAGATTAGGATCTAATCTCCTTCAGACTTCAAGTAGATATTGCTATCTTTTCTTGTTCTCTCAAATCCAATCTTCACAAGATGGGAGTGCAGGCATTCATACCATGCTCTAGGTGCCTTCTTTAGACCATATAAGGCTTTATGTAGCCTACACACCGTGTCACTATCTTCAGATAGGGCAAACCCATTTGGTTGCTCTATATACACCTCCTATTCAAGTACACCATTTAGGAATGCAAATTTTACATCCATTTGATATACTTTGAATCCCTTAAAAGCTGCATATGCAAGAGGCATACAAACTCCTTCCAATCTGGATACAAGAGCAAAGGTTTCTCCATAGTCTTCTCCTTCTTCTTGGGCATATCCTTTACACACTAGTCTAGCTTTGTTTCTAATCACTGTGCCATCCTCATTCAGCTTATTTCTGAAAACCCATTTGGTATCAATGACATTTTTATGCTCCGGTCTGGGTACCAAAGACCATGTACCATTTCTCTGTATCTGGTCAAGTTTCTCTTCCATTGCCTTGAACCAATCTTCATCTTTATGTGCCTCTTTGAATGATTTATGCTCAAATTCAGAGATCATACATGATTTTTCGCTGACCTTTCTTCTTGTAAGGATTCCTGCATCCTTATCTCTTATGATCTGTTTAGGATCATGATTCAGCTTGACATACTGAGGAATGGTCTTAATAGATTCCTCTTTCTTTTCTTCTTCATCCTCATCTCCATCAGTATGAGCATCTACATCTACTGGTGTAGGAACACTGTTACTGGTACTTGGTTGACTGGAAACTGATTCCCAGAAGGTTACAACCGGTTCATTTACTGCTTGCTCATTGCCGGTTTCCTCAATTTTCTCAGAGGTTTCATCAACTCTTACATTGATGCTTTCCATAATTCTCTGAGTCCTATTATTGAAACACTTGAGAGCTTTGCTCTTGGTGGAATACCTGATAAGTCGATGCTTTGACATGTTTTTTATCATGACTCTTAGGTTTTTTGGCATCTTTTGGGTTGCATTATGATAGTAAAGTATTGTGAATTGACTATATGTAATGCATGTTTTAAAATTGAACTTATGAAATCATGTTTGAACTTTGCCAATTTATTCCTGCAGCCAAATGATTTGTCCCTGTGATATGTGGATTATTTAGGATAATGTCATATGTGAGTTAATGAATGTATTAATTGAGTAAGATACATATGCATGTCCTTGTATGTTACTTTTTTTTAGTGCAGATAATAATTGATGCTGTGGTGGATGATTTTCTTTCGCGCCTAAGGACTGGAGAATCACGTTTAGATAACTGGAGGTCAAACTGAAGGGGATTCGAGCAAGCGCAATGTATGGCATAATCGAAGTAGTTATACTTCACCATGGGAGTTTAAGTTTGGTGCATATTGAATTCACAAAATATCACTTTGGTGTGCAAAGACTGTGGTTCGGTTTCAGGATCCATGGTTCCTGCAGCCAAGCCCTCAGTTATCTCCTTCATCTGACAATTATCCACCTCTTCTTCTAGTCATAACTTGAGTTGTCCATTGTAGTTGATATTTTCTTTATAATAAGCTCTTCCTTCTTTCTTTGGGTTAGAGAAGATGGAAAGGAATTGAGCAGAGTTTTGACAAGCATTCTGAATTTTCTCTTTTAGAATATGTAATCATTTTCAGGAAGAAATGAATAAAGAATATGTTGTTCTGATCTGTTAATAGTAATTTACTGGAAGTTTGATATCACTCATCCAAGGGGGCCCACTTGGTGAGTGATTCCATGTTTATGATCATTGAAGTTAGTTTTTACTTAGTTGTAGTAGAAGTTCATGATTGGATTGTTCCTGCAGCAACTAGAAATAGATCCGCTGATTGTTCCTGCAGCCAAGACAGAACAGTGTGATTTCTGTTATTTTCATTAGATTATTTCAGAAGTGTTTTGTGAAGCTTTCATGTAGCCTTTTATGATTTCCATTCTTGCCTTTCCTTTCTGCATAATGTTAGTTACTGCAGTAATGCAGAATAATCATTTAAGGAGCTTGGTGCATATATATTGTAGACCCATTTCAAGTTTTACGTTCCTGGATTGATAAGTAAATGAACACCAGCCATGAAAATAGTAAACTCTCCCATATGAATGTCCAAACTTTGGATTGAGATTTCAATTAGAGGTATTATTATTATCATTATAGTTGGGGTAGACATTTTTGGCGCATTTGCCAGGGATGGTGTCAAGCTAAGAACCTTTTATGATTATTATAGTTTCTAGTTAATTGTTTGAAATTTCATGAATCTGCATACATAATAGAAGAAGAGATGCCAGCGGTAGATTTCTGCCCATTCATACTACTTATGTAGAAGATAATTTTCTAGATATAAACCC
Organism: Cryptomeria japonica; assembly: GCF_030272615.1. NCBI lineage: Eukaryota > Viridiplantae > Streptophyta > Pinopsida > Cupressales > Cupressaceae > Cryptomeria > Cryptomeria japonica. The sequence continues at coordinate 380,485,914 of NC_081413.1, forward strand.
TTTTGCTAAACTGTATCAAGTCCCACAAAATTTGAATCGCCCTGAGTCTGAATTCCCAGAAGGTACTCTTCAATTCCTTTTTGGTCCACAAGAAGAAGAATTTCCTATAGTAACAACCCCCACAAGTCCAATGCAAGGGAACCCACCTCTTGTTGGGAATAATCCACCACCACCACCACCTAGTCCAACATTTGAGTTTCCCATCTCTGACCAGCATGATAATGCTAACCTCAAGAACATTCCAACATCTTCACTTCCTAAATTCTATGGGTTGGTGACAGAGGATCCGGATACATTTTTGTTTGAGTTTGATGTTCACTGTAGGAGTTTTGACTATACTACAGATGCCCATAGACTCAAAATTTTTCCAGCCACTTTGAAGGAGTCATCCTTGAGATGGTTTATGAGCTTGGGTAGTAGCATAATCAACACATGGGATGAGATGAAATAGTTGTTTCTTGCAAAATACAAAGATTATTGTAGAGGCACTGATCGTCATGGGGATGATATCTTTAGAATGACACAAATTGAAGATGAGAGCCTTGGAGATTATCTGGAAAGGCTTTTGTTTAGTGTCAAGAAGTCCAAGCATAGTACTCTGAATGAAGATTCCCTCAAATTGATATTCTTGAGGGGTATCAGTGATGAATACATCAATTCCTTAGATCTTATGGGAGGAGGTGACATTACACAATCTACTTGGGCTAAAATAGGACAAATTTGCAAGAAGTATTCCAGATCTACTTCTAAGAAGAATAGGAGATTTAAGCCAGGGGCACCATCATCAGCATCTGGAACTGGAGTTTCTAGATTGGAACTTAGCCATATGTTAAAAGATTTCAAGGAGGACATTATAAACAATATGGCTACTCAGTTGGATACATTGGCAGCTAAGAAGAAGCATGAGGAAGCTGATGCATTTCTTGCAGAATTTTGTCCTCATTGTAAGAAGCGAAAGAAAGATTGTAGATGTAAGATGGCTGCAAATGTTGAAGTACCTAATTTCAAACCAATTCAAGGTGAAGATGAATAAGTCTTCTATGTTGCTCAAAGAAGACCAAATTTTCAAAGACAAGGTATGCCACCCGATCTACTTTCCTTTTCTAGTTATAGTGGTAATTCTTATGCACCAAATAACCAATAGCAACCACACTATTCTCAAAATTTTGGTAACTATCCACATTGGTATGGATCACAAGGCCAAGGACAACAATTTGCTAATCAAATCCCCCAGTGGTAGCAGCCACAGGGAAACTGGTATCCACCTCAGGGTTCAGGGAACTAGTTTCAAGGGAATTGGCAACCTACCTCTCAATGGAGGGGAAACCCATCATGGCCATCCCAATCTTTTGGATATCAGCCCCCTGCTCAGCAGCCACAACCTCCTGCTTTAATGCCTCCTCTTGCAGCTACAGCTACACCTCCTAAGCCAATGCAGCTACCTACTCAACCATTGCCTAATCCAAATATCAAATCTCAGCAACAACAACAAGCTTATTCAGCTGATGCTAATCAATACCTAGTCTATTCTTAATCACTAGATGATATTCACCTCCGATCTGGGACAACTCTACCTAATCCCTCTCATCTAGTTATTATTGAGGTACAAGAAGAGCAGCCAATCTCTGATCCTAAAGATATAATACCTCAGAATCAAATATTCCCACCATTTCTCCATAGACTGAAAGACAAAGAAGTTTCCACTGAACAACAACAAAGCTTTGATATTCTTGATCAACTGAAGCACATTTGTGTTAAAATTCCATTGTTGCAAGCAATAAAGGATGTTCCTATATATGGTAAGGCATTGAGAGAAGCATGCCTAAAGAAGCCTGGCAGAAAGAAAAAAGATCCACAAATAGTTCATGTTATGGGTCAATTGGCTGATATTATGTTAGGAAAAATTGCTATTCCAAAGTATTCTGATCCAGGTAGTCCTATTGTGAGTATAGTCATTAATGATAGTCAAATAAAAAATGTTTTAGTTGATCTAGGGGTAGCCATTAATGTAATGACAAGGCAAGTAACAAAACATCTAGAGATAGATAGTTTAAGGGCTACACCCATAGTTCTCCAACTTGTTGATGGCTCTGCAGTAAGACCTGATGGTATCATAGAAGATATAGTAGTTATTCTAGATTCCTGGGAATATCCTCCAGACTTTATGATTTTATCTCCAAAAGCAACATTGGGGGGATATCCAGTCATTTTGGGAAGACCATGGCTTGCCACAGCTGATGCATATATTGGGTGTAGATCAGGAGACATGACTATTTCAGATGGCAGTTCCACAAAAACATTAGCCTTGTATTCCCCAGCACAACCTCAGCTTGAGCAACAACAGGCTGTTTGGCCTATTTTGGGAGAGGAATCTGAAGAAATCGACTCTATTAATCACCTTATGATGATTAATCGAGTGCCACTCATGCAGTTATATGATGAAGAATCAATTCTTTATAAGGTCCTGATAAATGAATTAATAGAAGACCAAGAATTGCAGGAATTGGTTCCGAATATTGCAGGTTTGGACTTTCCTACAGCCACTGATATCTTGCATACCTTGTTGCCACAGGAATTGTCTTATTCTCATTTTTCTGATATAAATCAGATTGATCTTACTATTAAAATAGAGGTGGAATTGAATAAATATTTGAACATCAATAAGAATATAGCAGATACTCAAAAGGATAGCCTAGTAGACTTGCTGAAACTCCATAGAAATGTTTTTGCATGGGATTACAAGGATATGAATGGAATTGATCCAGCAGTTTGTACTCATCGCATTTACATAAAGGTTGAGTGTTGCCCCCTCAAACAACCTCAAAGAAGAGTCAATCCTGCCTTGAAGGAGATAGTTAAAGAAGAATTGCAGAAATTCTTGAAAGCTAGGTTTATCTATCCTATCTCTGACAATTAATGGGTATCACTTTTGGTGATAGTTCCTAAAAAGGGAGGCAAATGGAGAGTATGTGTTTATTATAGAGCCTTGAACTTAGCCACAAGGAAGGATCATTTTCCACTGCCATTTGTGGATCAGGTATTGGATTCTCTTGCTGGTAAGAGATATTTTTCATTCTTGGATGGATTTAGTGGCTATAATCAGATACAAATAGCTCCCGAGGATCAGGAGAAAACAACATTTACTTGCCCATGGGGCACGTATGCATATTCTGTTCTTCCTTTTGGGTTGTGTAATACTCCAACCACTTTTCAAAGGGCAGTGATCAATATTTTTTTTGATATTTCTCAAGATATTATGGAAATTTACATGGACGACTTTACAACTTATGGCTCTGAATTTGATCAAGCATTAGGTATTTTGAAGAAAGTTTTGCTGCGATGTGAAGACTACAACTTGTCTCTAAACAGTGAGAAGTATTTCATTATGATGGAAGAAGGAATAGTCCTTGGTCATCATATATCTGTACAAGGCATACAAGTGGATCCAACAAAGATTGAGGTTATTCAGCATATTAATGACCCTGTGAAGCAGAAATATGTGAGAAGTTTTCTTGGCCATGCTGGATACTACAGAAAGTTTATCAAAGATTTCAGTAAAATTGCAAGTCCCTTATATATACTGCTTACTAAAGATGCATAATTTAAATGGACCTCAGCATGTAATGAAGCTTTTTTAAAGCTTAAGCATGCTTTGACTCAAGCACCAGTTCTAAAAGGACCTAATTGGTCTCTACCATTCCAAATCCATACTGATGCATCTGATTATGCCGTAGGAGCAATGCTGGGACAAAAAGTTGACAAGTTGGAAAATGCAATATATTATATCAGCAAGAATTTGCAAGGACCTGAATTGAATTATACAGTTACTGAAAAGGAAATGCTAGCTGTCATATATGCCCTTAACAAGTTTAGACACTATATTATAGGGTATCCCATATTTGTGCATACAGATCATACTACAATTAGATATCTCATGAATAAGCCATCAATCATTGGTAGATTGGCTCGCTGGTTATTCTTGATGCAGGAATTTGATATCACAGTTGTTGATAAGACAGGGAAGTCTAATGTTGTTGCAGATTATCTTTCACGTTTTCAATTGTAGGAAGATTCTACGATGATAGATGACACTTTTCTAGATGAGCATTTGTTTCTCATACAGGCTCATACTCCATGGTATGCTAATATTGCCAACTATTTAGCTGCAGCTAAGATGCTAATTTCTTTTTCTCCTAAGGAAAGAAGGTTGCTAGTCAAAAAAAGTTTTAACTTTTCATGGATTGTTGATTGTCTATTTTATATTGGACCTGACCAAGTCATGCGAAGATGTGTCAGAGAAGATGAAACATATGACATCTTGCATGCATGTCATGATGAGCCATGTGGAGGACATTTTGCTGCCAAAAGGACAACACTGAAAATACTCAATACTAGATACTATTGGCCTAAATTATACAAGGATGCAGCTTAGTACACAAGGAAATGTGACAGATGTCAACGAATGGCCAGACCTACAAAATCTGATGAGATTCCACTATATCCTCAAATATCTGTTACACCATTTGACAAGTGGGGATTAGATTTTGTTGGCCCCATTGATCCACTTCTAATGGAAAATCTTATATCTTGGTATGTACAGACTATGAAACAAAATGGGTAGAAGCTAGAGCTATGCAACATGCAAGAGATAATAAGGTGGTTGAGTTTCTCTATGAAGAAATATTTACAAGGTATGGAGTACCAAGGGAAATTGTCTCAGATCAGGGACCTCAATTTACATCAACATTGATAAAAGTTTTGGTCAATGAATACAATATAAGACACAAGAAATCTACTCCATATCATCCACAATCTAATGGACAAGTAGAAGTTACCAATAGAGAGCTTGAGGCTATTTTTACAAAAATAGTGTCTATCCAGAAGAAAGATTGGTCTCATCAACTTTCAGAGGCAATTTGGGCATATAGAACAACATGGAAAACATCAATATGATTCACACCTTTTGAGATGGTTTATGGCAAAACAACCATGATGCCTATTGAATTTGAGCATAAAACCTTAAGAACAACTCTATAGCTGAATATGACATTGTCTGAAGCACAGAAGGAACACATTCAGCAGTTAAATGCTCTTGATGAATGGAGGAAGATAACTATTCAACAGACATAATTGATTCAAAACCAAAGAGCAAGATGACATGATAAATATATCAGAGAAAAGAAATTCAAAGTTGGTGACTGGGCACTCCTGTATGATTCTAGATATAAAGATGCTATGGGAAAACTCCAAACAAGGTGGTTAGGTCCTTATGAGGTAGAAGTTTTTCAGAATGGAGTAGTCCATTTGTCCACAATAGATCTTGTTCGATTTAAACTCTTAGTGAATGGACATCGGCTACAACTTTATCACAAGCCAACTACTAGAAAAGAGTTCCTACAGCAGTTTGCTCCCCAAAGTGAAATAAAAGTTCCTGCAGCAAATGGCAAGGTTCCTGCAACAACTACCAATGATTTGGTATCAATTCATGAGCTTCCTATTGCACTTGAGCATATTGATAAAGGTGATGTTCCTGCAGCCTCTGTAGTGAACTTATTCACCGTATCATAATAAAATATTTCCATGGGAATATTGTTCTCCGTACATAAAGTTCCATCCATTACATTCCATTCCACTTTCTTACCTGTCACTTCATTTCATTTCACCATCATTTTCGCCCAATTCCAGGTACATGTATATTGTACTTTATTTTAATTATGCATTTATTAGGTCATTATGATTTTTATCCTGTTTAAATCCGCTCCAAACCCGAAATCTCGTTAGCCTGTGTGGACACGTGCTAGGTTAAGTTGGGGGGGGGTACTTTATGGTCTTTTTTCCAATAAAATTTATTATCAATTTTTTTAATATCCCGAATTGATTTCCTAACTGACATTACTTATGATGATTATTATTTCACGCAAGTGAATAATAAGGTCTGCCACCAAAATTAAGATATGTAGATTTTAGTTTTTTGTGAAACTGTCAAACATTTTGGTGAAGCTGCAGAAGTATCAGAGTAAAAGATGGGTGGTGATCTAATTCACCATGAGCCAACAGTCCATGAAGGGTTGTTGCAGGATGTTGTCCGTGAGTATTATTTCTGAAACCACGGCTGGTTAGATTATTTCTTGAAAATCAGGGATTACAATGATGAAATAGCTGCGGAATTTATGCATTCCTTTGATGAAGGAGAAGCTACAGTTAAAGGGTTGAGGGTAATTGCTATGGAGCAGCGAATTGCAGAGGTCACAGGGTTGTTGTAGGAAGGATAACTCTTTCCAGAATCAAAAGACGCAAGGAGTGCCAGGGCAGAGTTCACAATTTCCACTGACAGACCCTTAATGGTGGATAGACAAGGGACTAGAAGGGTTTCTTTACTAGCACATTGGCCTTAGGTAGCTTTGTATGTTATGAAATATATTACATGTGAAGGGCAGTATTCAAATCTGCATTCACCTCATTTTAAGTTACTTAGTCATCTGTGTCATGGCTGGCGAGTTAATGTCCCAAATTTCTTGTACCATCTCATTTCTATAAGTGCTAAGGAGACTCAAAAATATGGAAATTGCTCTGTTAGCCATCATGGACTGGTTAAGTTTCTTGTACAGTGGTCCCTGAGAGATATTTCAAAAATGGAATGGGGTGTGTTTGAGGATATTCTGCAATTTAGGGTTGATGAAGCCTCTATTGTGAATAATCTGCCGGCTCAAGAAGAGATTGTTGCAGAAGATCTTTCTGGTGAAGATGAGGGTTTGTTGGTTGTTGAAGGAGCCGCAATTATTATGGAAGAAAATATTGAAGCAGAGTCAATTGAAGAACAACCCTCTACTTCTCTTCAAAGAGATTCACCTATTTTGCAAAGGGAAGGAAAAGAATTGGACAAGGATGAATCAGATGAAGAATTTGTTATCTAGCCCCAGGAAACGTAGATTCCTCTTGCAGCCAAGAGGTGTCGAACAAAAACAAAAACTCCTGCAGTTGTTTCAAAAGTGTATGTAAGAAGAACAAGAAGAAGGACACAAAAGACTCAATCTGTGAGTAATCCAATAGAGGTTATTGCAGTAGAAACTTTGGAAGAAGAAGATGCTACAGAGAAAGAAATGCAAGAAAACCCTGTAGAAGAGGAAATTTAGGAAAACCCTACAGAAGAAGAAATTCAAGAAGAAATTCAGGAAGAAGTTGTAATGGACAAGCTAGCAAATCTTGCTTCTATGGCATTGCAATGTGAAGCGATTGTTGAAGATGTTTTACAGCAACTTGAAGAAAATGTGGGAGATATGTCAACTCAGAATGAGGAGTTTATTGAAGAAATTCCACGGTCTAAGGTAGGACCTATTAGACCTCCTTCATCCCTTAGTAGTTTATCAATTGCTTTAACATTTTTTAGGCAATGGGAAATAGAGAAGGATAGGTTGCAAGGGATAATTAATAAGCAGCAAAAAGAGATTGAAAAGAAAGATAATAGAATTAAGGAATTAGAAGCTAAGGTAGAAGAGATTTATGGTATGGTTCCTGAGATGATGTAATGTAGGGCACCCCCAAGAATTTATAAAGTACATTTGAAAGAGCGGTATTTGAATTTCAGACTAAACCGCATTGTTAGGGACCTTAATCCATCCTTGGAAACACCTGAGGAATTCTATCATGCTTATCAAACCTCTCCACATGCTGTAAGGAATTTGTTATGTGAATTATATTTACATAACTATGTTGTACCCCAAGACAGAGAATGGAATCCTTTATTGTATATTGGAGATATCCATCTCAGAGCTTTAATGTCATGGATCCAAAATGAGATGATCATAGGACCACAAGCCAGGGAGTTTGAAAAATTAGAGCTTGACTATCCATTACCATTGAGAAGGGAATCAGAAGCACCCAGGGTTCTATATTATGATTGGCAAAAGTTGCTAATAAGAGATGATGTTAGTAAGACAGTACTTTTAATGAGAGAGGAAGTCTATCAAGCGTATGAGCATTTGGTTCAGACCCACAGGACAACCACACTAGAAGGGTTAACTCAACGCTGGAATAATCTACTAGATCATTTAAAACTGGGAGAACCTTACTCATTACAGAAATTTCATGTAGCCATACAAAGAGCCTCCAGATACATGTAGCTAGGCAGGGAGAAAGCCAACAACTGGTTGCCATTGATCTTTCAGCCTCTGATCCTTATGTGGCCACTTTTGGCATGCCAACCAACAGAACAAAATTATGATGCAGTTATAGAAGAAACAACTAGATGGTCTAGGTTGGAGAAAATGAAAGGATTTTATTGGAATTTGCCTTCTAAGGCAACCGAATAGGACACTGTTGGTGATTTTAGAGTTTCAACAAAAATAAAAAATTTTCCTTTTGCTGCAGGAGTAGCAAACCCTTAAAGTTGGGGGGCATGATAAGTTGATGCTTTGAAATGTTTTTTATCATGACTCTTAGGTTTTTTGGCATCTTTTGGGTTGCATTGTGATAGTAAAGTATTGTGAATTGACTATATGTAATCCATGTTTTAAAACTGAACTTATGAAATTATGTTTGAACTTTGCCAATTTATTCCTGCAGCCAAATGATTTGTCCTTGTGATATGCGGATTATTTAGGATAATGTCATATGTGAGTTAATGAATGTATTAATTGAGTAAGATACATATGCATGTCCGTGTATGTTATTTTTTTTTAGTGCAGATAATAATTGATGCTACGGTGGATGATTTTCTTTTGCGCCTAAGGACTGGAGAATCACGTTCAGATAACTGGAGGTCAAACTAAAGGGGATTCGAGCAAGTGTAATGTATGGCATAATCAGAGCAGTTGTACTTCACCATGGGAGTTTAACTCTGGTGCATATTGAATTCACAAAATATCACTTTGGCATGCAAAGACTATGGTTTGGTTTCAGGATCCACGGTTCCTGCAGCCAAGCCCTCAATTATCTCCTTCATCTGACAATTATCCGCCTCTTCTTCAGGGTGTAACTTGAGTTGTCCATTGTAGTTGATCTTTTATTTATAATAAGCTCTTCCTTCTTTCTTTGGGTTAGAGAAGATGGAAAGGAATTGAGCAGAGTTTGACAAGCATTCTGAATTTTCTCTTTTAGAATATGTAATCATTTTCAATAAGAAATGAATAAAGAATATGTTGTTCTGATCTGTTAATAGTAATTTGCTGGAAGTTTGATATCACTCATCCAAGGGGGCCCACTTGGTGAGTGATCTTGTGTTTATGATCATTGAAGTTAGTTTTTACTTAGTTGTTGTAGAAGTTCATGACTGGATTGTTCCTGCAGCCATTGGAAATAGATCCGCTGACTGTTCTTGCAGCCAAGACAGAACAATGTGATTTTTGTTATTTTCATTAGATCATTTCAACAGTTTTTGGTGAAGCTTTCATGTAGCCTTTTATGATTTCCATTCTTGCCTTTCCTTTCCGCATAATGTTAGTTACTGCAGTAATGCAGAATAATCATTTAAGGAGCTTAGTGCATATTGTAAAGCGGAAAATCGCGATCGAACCCTAGTTGTTCTCCCCTCTTCCAACTCCGAGGAGAGAGAAGGGAGGTTTGCTAGGATTCGATGGTTTTCACTTAGGGGAGAGACTTTACATTCAAAAGAGGGGTTGAAACTCATAAGATCCAATCCCACACAATGTAAGATTGGATGCTAAATGAATTTCAAGGGTTAGGAAAGCAAGGCTACCCTCTTTTGTAAAGAATGTTGTTAAGGAAATTAAGCTAAGAATACATAGAAAGTCATAAAGATTCGCTTATAAACTGAGTTCGGGTTATAGGATGAAGCTGCGGACTTGGAATTAGCAGTAGAATGTCAAGACGGCGCTGTCCTGCAAATTTGAGCAAAAGTTGTTGGGACGATGGCGCCCGGCGCCACGGTCCTCCGAAAAATCCGTGAAACGAAGGGGGATCTGTTCGTCTCTGCACAAGGATTCCAGATCTTCAATTTCAGCCGCGTACCTGCAACCTACACACAGAAAAGCGAAGACGATTGGGGGGTTAGGGATTAGGGGTTTGGCTTTAGGTCAAACCCCGGTTTTGGAATTAACCAAGAAATGAGCAAGAGCTGTAAATGTAAATGACTGTAAAACAAGTACTAATACCTTGTTCTAAGGATGTTTGTATCCTTATGTGCGAAGGTATAGATGTTGTATGTTGTATGTTGTAGCATGTAGTATGTGATCTCCTCTTCAATGGTTGAATCCTTGACTTGAATGCAACACTTAGCCTTGAATGGAGACTTGAAATGATCAATTGCTTGAAGGAATGCTTGAATGTTTGAGTATAGTTTCCACGCTTTTTCCCTCATGTATCTCTTCTCCTCTCCCAAATGAGAGAGAAAAATGTAGTTTATATACTTGTCATTTAGGGCTGATAGACTGATTTTCTCGACCTTAGGCCGACCAGGAAATGTAATTTCCAAATTGCAAACAAAAAGACCCGAGCCCCTTAGGAGACCGGGCCCAAAATAGGACCCAGGGACCAGGGTGCTGGGCGCCATGGTCCTGGGGACCAGGGCGTTGGGCGCCCTGGTCTTGAAGGACCAGGGCGCTGGGCGCTCTGGTCCCACATCCCAGGACAGTAGAGTGCAAGGAGGTTCAGGCCAGGGTGCTTGAAAAATGCAGTTTTTAGTGTCGTGAGCAAGTTTCGGGGTCTCCATTCAGGTTGCGTGTTGCGTCGCCATCGTGAAGACCGAAATGCAGTCGAAATTGCAAGTGTCACAATTTTAGGACGCTACATTTAGCCCCCACTTTAGCGGGAGTATGTATGCTCATACTTCCGGTAAAGTACAGGAAAACAACATTGAAAGACTTTCACCACGTCAAGGAGGCAAGATACACCAAGCCCCCAGTGGACTAAGGATCTTACGACTTCGATTGACAAAGTAAAAGGGAAGATCATGAGGGAGAACCATGACTGTCAGTAGTAAGATTCCCTCACTATGAGTCATGCAAGAAAGATATCAAAAATTTTCAAGGCAAGGTTAAATTTACCAAGAAATTTTCAAGTATCTTGAAAAGATATGAACGGGATGTATGCCCCCCTATGTTAAAGCGATCGCACACGCCTCACCGGGGGTGATTGTTTTAACGTAGTGATACACATAAGAAATGAGAAAGGAGCACGTTATCACAAGGATTTAGCCCCCAAGTGTGAGATAAACCCAAGGATAATAGACACAAAACATAAAGCATGAGGTGACTTCACTTTCCTCGGGGTCAGTATGCTGTATGATAATTCATGTATATATATCATATGTATGTATGCATAATTGTTCTTCATTCCCCAATCAAGGAAGGTCACCTAGAAGAAGGGAACACATGTGTCTTTTGAGTCAACATGAGAGAGACCGAGAGATCTCAATGCTTTGCATCGTCCTCAAGCAGACAACACCAAGGACAACAAATAGAAGAATGAGAATAACATATAGAAGAAGTAACAAAAGAGAGGGGGAGAGAATCTGCTATGCTAATGTAACTAGTCTAGCATGTCATCTACCCCCCGATCTTGTTGATCAATGTTTTGGGAAGGCAGGGAACACACTAGAGGAGGAACATCCAACACAGTAGATGGAGCTATCACAAGATCCAAACAAGGGCTATGTTCATATCCCAAGCCACGGTGTTCTTGTCTAGGAGCTAGGATAAGTGCTTTAGAAAATTCATTAGATAAATGGTTATCAACATCAACAAGTTCATATTCACTATCAGAAGCAAGAGGAGTAACATTTTCATCTATATCGTCATCAAGATTTATAAAAATAGGATCTTTAACTCGCACAGGATCAAGACCATCATGCATCTTATGTTTAGGAGATTTAGGCTCAATGTCCGGCTGAGGAGAAAATGGAATAATGCTTGTTGAAGGTGTTTTTGGAGATTGCAAAGTTTGAGAAGTAGCTGCCTGAGCTCTAAGACGACGCTTTCGTCGGCGTTCACGTGCAGAACTATTTTGTCTAGTCTTAGTAGGAAGTGGAGAAGATTGAGGAGGAGGAATGTTCTCATCCTTAGCACTTGGGTGTTTAGGTTGTAGTCTCTTAGGTTGGATAACAGGAGAAGAAGAAGGTCTCTTCTCTCCATAAAAAGAAGGAGGAGGAACTGCTCCATATAAGGGAAGAATATTTGGTTTAGGGAGAAGACCAAGTCCATCATGACGAGGAGGTATAGGTCTACTCTTAGGAAGTTTATTAGGCATAGACATAGTCACATCCATGGGGATGGGTTGGGAATCTTCTTGAGGAAAGACATTAGTTTTATCTTTCAAAGGAAGAACTTCCTTCTCAAGAATGATAGGAATGTCAAGTTTAGGTGTTCTAGGTTCACTTAGAGATAAGATCATATCTGTTTTCCACTTTTGATAAGATTTGAAAAGATGATCACTTTGCGGAGGAAGAGATTGGAATTGTTTAGGCCAAAAGTAATCTATAGGAACACTAGAAGTTCTTTCAGCTGGTTTAAAGAGACTATGATTGACAGTAACAACTTCACCATTATGGGGAAATTTCAAACACTTGTGAATAGGAGAAGCAATAGCTTTCATGGAAGATAGCCAAGGATAGCCAAGCTTGACACGAAATTGTTCGGATGAAGGGATAATAGAAAAGTTCACATCAAGGGATTTGTTATGGACCTCAATAGGCAATGTAATAGAACCAATTGCGGGAGAAGAAAATGCATCAAATAATTTCACAATCACATCTGTTTTGTCATAGATCACTTGATTCAATTGCAAAGTAAAAAGAAATTCTCCAGTAATAACATTAACCATGCACGAAGGATCAATAAGCACTCCACGACAAGGTTTATTCTTGACTTTTGCAACTATGTATAAAGGACCATCAGGTGCCCTAATGGTTTCACTGGAATCAAATGTGATGGAAGGTTCTTCAGGGATTTCTTGCTGCTCTACAAAGTTAATCACATTCGGAGTTATAGACACAAGACCATTAGATGAGAGAGAGGAATCATTAGCCTCAATCGCATTAGAGGTATGAGAAGGCAATGGATCAGTGAAAATCTGAAGATTTTGATTAGGAAGAGCTACAGATGTGTTTCCTTTATCATTCACTCCAGAAACAGAAATAGTATTATTATCAATCAAATCTTGAATTTTACGTTTTAAAGAAAAACATTTTTCAGTATCATGACCAAGCTGACGATGAAATTGACAAAAGGCTTTGTTATCAAAATAAGGTGAAGTAATCTTTGCAGGATCAATTTGTCTTATAGGAGGAAGAGTAAGCACATTTTGTTCCAATAACTTATTCATAATACTATGCAATGATTCATTCAAAGGAGTATACTTTCTTTCTCTCTTGAAAAATTTAGAAATAGGAGGCACACCTGATGCTGCATTCACATTGTTGTTGATGATGTTTTCATTGAATTTGATGGAATCTCTATTCGGTTTAAACTTCCCAAATGGTTGTTGACTGCTATCACCCTTATCACTCGGAGCCATAGGATGTGATTGTTCCATTTGACTCATAGTCAGTTGATAATTGTGAAGAGTTGCACACAACTGTTGGAAAGAAGTAAACTCAGAAAATAGAAGTTTGTCTCAAATATCTTTTTGTAAATTAGAAATAAAGATTCTTTGAATATCATTGTCAGGCACTGGAAAAGAAATTTGAGCATACAAATGCTTATATCTACCAATGAAATCAGTCACTTTTTCTTTAACACCTTGTTTACAATGCATTAAATCAATCAAAGTAACTTTAGGACTTATATTGTTTTGAAATTGTTGAATGAAAGCGTTTGCAAGTTGTTCGAAAGAAGTAATAGAATAAGAAGGCAACGAGAAATACCATTGTAGGGCTTTGTCTCTTAATGTTCTAGTAAATAGTTTTGCAAGCAACCTTTGGTCATAAGCAAAATCAGTACAAATTGTTTGAAAAGTCTTAACATGTGTTAGAGGATCTCCTTTACCATTATAAAGCTCCAAATGCGGGATTTCAACATGTTTAGGAGGGATAGCTTGAACAATGTCAAGAGAAAGTGGGCTCGCAACGTCAAATGTGGGCACACTGAACTTAGATTGATTCATAGAGGCAATTTGTTGCTGTAAAGAAGAGACAGTTTGTGCTAGATTGTTAATGGTCGCTTCAGTCGAAGAATTCATATTGGATGTGTTAGATTGAGATGGACGTGTTATGTTATTGAAAGAAGGTAAAGAGTAAGGTGGTGGGACTCTATGATAATTAGTCATAGGAGATGATTGGACAAGAGGAACACTACAAGGAGGAATGGAATGGTTAAATGAATTGCCCCCTTGCGTCATGTTCATTTGTGAAGATGTAATAGGAACACTCATTGGAGGAATGAATGAAGAAGTCGGATTGAATGAAGGAAGAGGGTTAATTGAAAAAGAAGGGTTTCCCCCATGAATGGTGATCATAGGAGGAATGTCTTGTGTTGAAGTAGTCATTATGTTTGATGTAAAAGTAGGTATACTAGCAATAGGAGTCATCAAAGGAATAGAATGATTGTCTTGGGTAGGAGGTTGTGTATAACCTAAGGTTTCGGCACAACTCTTCATAGGCATCACATTTGAATCCACAATGTGTGCAATACCACGCAAAATATCAATTCCATTCTTATCACTTTGAAGCATACGTTTTAGACCCTTAATTAAAGGAAGAGCTTGACTATCAGGGTATTCTTGAGACATCCATTGTCGAAAATCGTCAAATTGGTTATCCAATTTCGAAAGTTGTTCTACAGAAACCTCATGGAGAGCTTCTTCATCATTAGGAGGATTAGAGGAATTACCCATGTCCTCGTTAAAAAGGCTATTCAAATTAGGTTCCATCTCCTCGGTAATTAAACCTCGGAAAGACTTAATTCTACAGCTTCGTCTAACGGGAATAGTGTAAGTAGGGCTTATTGTTGTAAAACTCATGCACTAGAAAGAGAGAGAAGATTGTGAATTTAGAGGTAGCAATTTTCAGTAAAATCAGCCAATCTTCTGGATTTAAGCTGTTAAATGCAATCACAACAATCTCCTGAAATTTTGGAAAAAATGTCCGGGACCGTGGCGCCCGGAGTGCAACACGGTCCTTGCAACTTTTTTCGAAATTTGCAGGGATGAAAGGTATGATGATTTTAGAGCTAATCCAAAAAAATTGAGCGATTTTACGATCTGTAGATAGGCCAAATTAAAGTTGCAAATTCAAAATTGAACCCTATCAAGATTGTCAAAAAATGCAAAATTTTGAATTTTGAAAAAGAGAGGGAAACTGAAATTTTGAATTTTATGATTTTAGAGGGAATGCCAAAAGCAATGCAAGTTTTGAAATTTAAAAATTGACTCAATTTCACGCAAAATTCAATTTTGAAAGCGGAAATCAAAGTTGTTGTAATTAAACACTTAATTTCAAAAGTCACAAAATGCAAGAATTTGAATAAAGCACTGAAATTTCGAATGAATGCAAACACAATTTTCAGATTTATGATAATAAAAACGCAATTTTGACACAAAATTTTAATTTCAATGATTTTTGAATGATTAGAAGCCTTAGACCAAGCAATCGTAAGACCAACTTTGACTGTAATTTTGAAAGTGTTATAATTGACAAAATCAGCCAAAATTCTGGATTTTAGCAAGAAAATACAGCAAGATCTCGCTCCCGAAATTTTGGAAAAAATGTCGGGGACGATGGTGCTCGGAGTGCAACACGGTCCTCGCAACTTTTTTCCAAATTTTCAGGGATGAAGGATATTGTGATTTTATTGCAGAATCCAAAGTTACAGCTGATTTGGAGATGTTTTGATTGGTCAAATTGTCGGACAAAGGTTGAATTAAGAGGGTTTCAAAAATTAGGGTTTTGACATTTAACCACTTAATTTTCAGAATTAAAGCACAAATATGAATTGAAAATTTGTAATAGAAGGGCAGATCTGAAACAAGCATTAACATTTAGACATTTCGCAAGTTCAATTACTAAAAAGAAAATTTAGGGTTTTTATGCAATCACCTCTAAAATTTTGCAAAAGATCAAACATGGAAATGTAATCAATTTTTTCAGATCTAAGCATGAAAAATCAGAAATGATGTTCACGTCGGGTTCACCAAAATGTAAAGCGGAAAATCGCGATCGAACCCTAGTTGTTCTCCCCTCTTCCAACTCCGAGGAGAGAGAAGGGAGGTTTGCTAGGATTCGATGGTTTTCACTTAGGGGAGAGACTTTACATTCAAAAGAGGGGTTGAAACTCATAAGATCCAATCCCACACAATGTAAGATTGGATGCTAAATGAATTTCAAGGGTTAGGAAAGCAAGGCTACCCTCTTTTGTAAAGAATGTTGTTAAGGAAATTAAGCTAAGAATACATAGAAAGTCATAAAGATTCACTTATAAACTGAGTTCGGGTTATAGGATGAAGCTGCGGACCTGGAATTAGCAGTAGAATGTCGATACGGTGCTGTCCTGCAAATTTGAGCAAAAGTTGTCGGGATGATGGCGCCCGGCGCCACGGTCCTCCGAAAAATCCGCGAAACGAAGGGGGATCTGTTCGTCTCTCCACAAGGATTCCAGATCTTCAATTTCAGCCGCGTACCTGCAACCTACACATAGAAAAGCGAAGACGATTGGGGGGTTAGGGATTAAGGGTTTGCCTTTAGGTCAAACCCCGGTTTTGGAATTAACCAAGAAATGAGCAAGAGCTGTAAATGTAAATGACTGTAAAACAAGTACTAATACCTTGTTCTAAGGATGTTTGTATCCTTATGTGCGAAGGTATAGATGTTGTATGTTGTATGTTGTAGCATGTAGTATGTGATCTCCTCTTCAATGGTTGAATCCTTGACTTGAATGCAACACTTAGCCTTGAATGGAGACTTGAAATGATCAATTGCTTGAAGGAATGCTTGAATGTTTGAGTATAGTTTCCATGCTTTTTCCCTCATGTATCTCTTCTCCTCTCCCAAATGAGAGAGAAAAATGTAGTTTATATACTTGTCATTTAGGGCTGATAGACTGATTTTCCCGACCTTAGGCCGACCAGGAAATGTAATTTCCAAATTGCAAACAAAAAGACCCGAGCCCCTTAGGAGACCGGGCCCAAAATAGGACCCAGGCACCAGGGCGCTGGGCGCCATGGTCCTGGGGACTAGGGCGCTAGGTGCCCTGGTCCTGAAGGACCAGGGCGCTAGGCGCTCTGGTCCCACCTCCCGGGACAGCAGGGTGCAAGGAGGTTCAGGCCAGGGTGCTTGAAAAATGCAGTTTTCAGTGTCGTGAGCAAGTTTCGGGGTCTCCATTCAGGTTGCGTGTTGCGTCACCATCGTGAAGACCAAAATGCAGTTGAAATTGCAAGTGTCGCAATTTTAGGACGCTACACATATATATTGCAGACCCATTTCAAGTTTTACGTTCTTGGATTGATAACTAAATGAACACCAACCATGAAAATAGTAAACTCTCCCATATGAATGTCAAAACTTTGGATTGAGATTTCAATTAGAGGTATTATTATTATCATTATAGTTGGGGTAGATAATACCCTAGGAATATTCCCTCATCACATTTCACATCAAATTTTCTCTGGTGTTCGCTCCTCTTGATGTAACATTTGCTACCAAACACTCTAAAGTAGCTAACCATAGGTGTCTTACCGGTCCAATACTCATAAGGATTTTTATCCTTACTTTTCTTGATGAGTACCCTGTTCATTGTGTAGACTGCAGTGCTCACTGCTTGTCTCCAAAAGGTGTGAGCGACCTTTCCTTGAATCAACATTGTTCTTGCTACTTCAACTACAGTCTGATTATTCCTCTCTGCTAGGCCATTCTATTGTGGAGTTCGGGGGGCAGATAGTTGCCTCTTGATGCCATGTTCTTCACAGTACTTGTTGAATTCACCGGAAGTGAATTCCCCTCCTTGATCAGTTCTCAGGCACTTGATCCTTTTACCGCTTTCCTTCTCCACTAATGCTCTGAAATCTTTGAATTTTAAAAAAGCTTCAGACTTATCTTTCAAGAATGTGACCCACATCATTCTTAAGTAGTCATCAGTAAGAATCATGAAGTACCTATCACCCTGCACACTCCTAGTTTTCATAGGACCACACAAATCAATATGCACAAGATCAAGCAAATTTTCAGCAGTGAAAGGTTTACCTTTAAAGGTTGAGGAAGACATTTTCCCCTGTTGATACTCTCTGCACAAGGTATTTTCTAGTTTTCTCAGCATCGACAACCCTCTAACTGCCTTGATCTTACTGGCCTTCACAATGTTATCAAATTTTGCATGATAGAGTCTCCTATGCCATATCCAGCTATCATCGACTTTAGCCATAAGACATGTACTTATATTTGCATTCAGTTGAAATAGGTTACCTTTGGTCTGCATACCGATGGCCACCAATTCACCACTCTTTCCTTTGATTTTGCACACTCCATTCTTGAATTCCAAAGTGAGACCACTATCATTCAGCTAGGCAACACTCAGAAGGTTGTCTTTGAGACCATCAACCCAATACACATTGTCAAAACTACTCTTTCCATTCAGAGAAATGGACCCTCTTCCTTTGACCATACATGGTGCATCATTACCAAATCAAACCACACCACCATCATACTCTTCCAAGGATAGAAACTTGCTCTGGTCACCAGTCATATGGTGAGAACAACCACTATCAGTAATCCACTCATTGGAATTATCAAAGTGGGAGACAAGAGCCTTCTTGTCTGACACATCTTCCTTGACACCAACAAACATAATATCTTCATTTTCTTCATCTTTTGACTCCTCATCTGTGACATCTTCATCAACTGCCATAAAATAGTTTCTCAGGTTTCCTCCTTTGAATTTCATGAACCTTTCCGGTTTTTCCTTGTTGTCACCATTAGGACAGTTTACAACAATATGTCCTATCCAATTAGAAGAAAAGCATTTCAAAGGGAGCTTACCTCTGTATTTACCGGTTCTTTTAGGAAGTTTCCTGGCAAGAAGAGCTTCAAATGCCATCAGAATCTCCTCATCATCCATTTCTCTGCTCTATCTTGGTTCACCACTAGTGCTAGCTTCTTTTCCTTTTCTGGATGACATCAGAAGCCTTAAAAGTTGATTCAGTCTTTTGAACACTACCATCAAAACTATTTAGCTCATAGGCTGTCAACTTTGCAATGATGGAGTCTAGGGATACCTTAGTCTTGTCTATTGATCTCAACTCTTGAATAGCAGCAATTCTTATTGCATAGACTGGTAATAAGGATCTGATAACTTTGTTTACCACAGTGAAATCTTCTATTTTACCACCTACACTCTTGATATCTCCAACAACAATTTTGATTCTTATTCCATACTATTGAATGGTCTCACCTTCAACCATCTGCATGTCTTCAAACTTCCCTCTAAGGCTTTCTTCCTTGGCTTGTTTTACATGCTCATCACCGCCATAGATATTTTGAAGAGTATCCCATACTTCTTTGGGATTTACTTTATATTGGACATCAATAAACTCAATGTCAAATAAACTATTGATTAGGGCTTCCATGACTTGTCCATTCTCCTACATCTCTCTCTTATGGTCATCGGTGAGAGTACCGGTAGGGGCAACATAAGCATTCTCAACATAGCTCTAGTGTTGAGCACCCATGCTTCTAATGTATATCTTCATTTTTTCTTTCCATATACTAAAATTATCTCTATTAAACTTTGGACCTTCCCTCTTCATCATTGGACTAGGATCTTTTCCTCAAGCGGTTAAGCTTATAACACAGAGGACCTGGAGGATGTTTAGATACCAATTGATAACTCAATGATGAATTAATAGTACCAAATGGGTACTAAGAGGAGTGGGGGGTGAATCAGTACAGACAAAAACACAATATCTTAAACTAGTTTGTCAACAGACACTGTGCTTTGACAGACAAACAGTAACATTGGTCTTAGAAAGAGAACAACCGGCAAAACCCAGAATAACTAAGACAAGCATAAACTGGTTGACACTTATCTTTTCATACAATCTAATACTTCATTTCCATTTCACCCTAGTGTATGAATAGGTAATCTATCATCAAATATATATAAACAACTACATCAACATGATTTACCTTCAGACACAAATCACTTAAACCATCACATGAATAACACCACACATGACACACAGATTTTTCATGTGGAAACCCAACTAGGAAAAACCACGGTGGGGATGGATACCCACAAGCTATTTTTGAACTCTTTAGAAGTTTGCTCTATTAGGAGCCTTGTCTGGTTAAAGACTGATACAATAGGTTCTGTTAGAAACTGATCCTGTTAGGGATCACTCGGTTAAGGGATGGCTAGAATACCTAGTTAAGGGTTAAACCCTGTTAAAGGTTATCTTGTTAGAGGATTTCAAGAACTCAATGGTTTTGAGTCACCCTATTAAAGGATTTATAGTAAGCTGGTTAAAGCTACCCTATTAAGGGATTTCCCAACTGTTGAAGTGGTTAGAGATCAACTGGTATTACAATGATCTAGTAACAACACTCAATGCCAATGCAGATCTGCTTTAGCTCCTCTTCACCTTCTACACTTACACTCTATAGGTATCACTTCTCTCCTCTGGTCTAGAAAGAATCACGTATCCCTTCACTTGGATACACACACAAAATTTTCCAACAACCTCAGAAAGAAACACAACATCAACCTTATAGGAAACAAATAGGTCAGTAGCATAAACCCTAAACCCTAAACTTGTTAGGTTAACCAAGTCAAACGGTTCAATCTTGACCGTTGAGCACATTGCATTAAATACAATAGTCTTGAACCAATCTCAAGACATTCTCCATCGTTTGTTTTCCACCACTTTCATGGCGACTGATAACCCATCATGCATTTTCACCATTTACAAACTTCGCACATTCCCGAGCTAGATAGGAACAATCTCCTTCATGCAAGATCCTTCACACACACAAGGCTGACGTGGCAACATGATTTGTTCTTCGTTACAATGCTAACTCATCATACAAAGTCATTGGTTGAGTCACACAGGCTTGAAGTACTTCAACCGGAAAACTTGAAGTTGATACTACCAACCGATAGTCATACAAACCTTCCATGAACTGGTTCCCATAACCACATGCTGGTTCACCTTGAACAAACACACCGCTTCACTTTGGCACATATACCGGTTCACAATGTTATACCGATTCTCACATATACTGGTTCTTGGTAACATACTGGTGCTCTCTTCTTCAACATATGGACATGAATGACAATATAAAATGTCATCATGTCCTCATACTGGTTCACATAATGCCAACAATCTCCCCCTTTGGCATTGATGGCAATATACAAAGATATCTCTCCGCTTCACTTCTTCTCCCCCAATTTTTGCAGATATCTCTCCACTTCACTTCTTTCTTCTTCTCCCCCTTTGACAATAATGCCAAAGTGTACGCACAAGCTTCCCTATTCCATTATGCTGCTCTCCCTGAGGAGTAGCATCCTTCAACACATCAATCCTGAACAAAAATTTGACTATGCAATACATGACTGATGTGGAGCATATACCTTTAGTTTACCTCCTGAAGGGACAAAACCCCTAATTCACCTCTTAAGTACATAAAAGTAGCCTTTGGGAGAGGCTTGGTGAATATGTTGGCTAACTGCTCCTTACTAGAAACATGTTCCAGTGTAATCTCTTTGTTCTGAACCTTTTCCCTCAAGAAATGATACTTAAGCTCAAAGTGCTTGGTTCTAGAATGTAAAATTGGATTCTTGGAGATGTTAATTGCACTAGTATTGTCACAAAATATACTTACCGGTTCAGATACAGGAACTTTGAAGCCATTTAATACATGCTTCATCCAAATTGTCTGAGTGCAGTTCATGAAAGCTGCAACATACTCTGCTTCTTACTCATTCATGAGACCAGTCTACCACCAAGAAATAATGCACCATTGGTTGTGCTCTTTTAGTCATCCACATTACCTGCCCAATCAAAATTTGTGAATACTTTCAAGTTGAAATCCTTGCTATATGGATACCACAATCCATAATCAATAGTTCCCTTCAGATACCTAAGAATCCGCTTGACTGCAACCAAGTGGGATTCTCTTGGACTTTTCTGGAACCTTACAGTAATGCCAACTGCATGTCCAATATTTGGTCTGCTATGCACTACAGAATGCAAATTACCAATCATTGATCGGTATTCCTTCTCATTAACCAATGTTGAGTCATCCTCTTTGGATAGTTTACAACTGGTCACCATTGGTGTACCAACCGGTTTGCTATCTTCCATGCCAAAGGTCTTCAACACCTCTTTGACATACTTGGACTAAGTGGTAAAGATTCCATCTTTCATCTGCTGAATCTGCAGTCCAATGAAGAACTTAATCTCCCCTATGAGTGACATCTCAAACTCTTTCTTCATCTCATCTGCAAACTCATGACTCATCTTTTCATCTCCACCAAAGATAATGTCATCAACAAATACCTCATAGATTAGGATCTGATCTCCTTTAGACTTCAATTAGATATTGCTATCTTTGTTTGTTCTCTCAAATCCAATCTTCACAAGATGGGAGTGCAGGCATTCATACCATGCTCTAGGTGCCTACTTTAGACCATATAAGGCTTTATGTAGCCTACACACCGTGTCACTGTCTTCAGATAGGGAAAACCCATCTGGTTGCTCTATATACACCTCCTCTTCAAGTACACCATTTAGGAATGCAGATTTTACATCCATTTGATATACTTTGAATGCTTTAAAAGCTGCATATGCAAGAAGCATACAAACTCCTTCCAATCTGGATACAAGAGCAAAGGTTTCCCCATAGTCTTCTCCTTCTTCTTGGGCATATCCTTTACACACTAGTCTGGCTTTGTTTCTAATCACTTTGCCATCCTCATTCAGCTTATTTCTGAAAACCCATTTGGTACTGATGATATTTTTATGCTTCGGTGTGGGTACCAAAGACCATGTACCATTTGTCTCTATCTGGTCAAGTTCCTCTTCCATTGCCTTGAACCAGTCTTCATCTTTATGTGCCTCTTTGAATGATTTAGGCCTAAATTCAGAGACCATACATGAGTTTTCTCTGACCTTTCTTCTTGTAAGGATTCCTACATCCTTATCTCCTATGATCTGCTTAGGATCATAATTCAGCTTGACATACTAAGGAATGGTCTTAATAGATTCCTCTTGCTTTTCTTCTTCATCCTTATCTCCATCAGTATCAACATCTACATCTACCAATGTAGGAACATTGTTACTGCTACTTGGTTGACTGGCAACCAGTTCCCAGAAGGTTACAACCGATTCATTTATCGCTTGCTCGCTACCAGTTTCCTTAGTTTTCTCAGAGGTTTCATCAACTCTTATAGTGATGCTTTCCATAATTCTCTGAGTCCTATTATTGAAACACTTGAGAGCTCTTCTCTTGGTGGAATACCCTAGGAATATTCTCTCATCACATTTTGCATCAAATTTTCTCTGGTGTTCGCTCCTCTTGATGTAACATTTGCTACCAAACACTCTAAAGTATCTAACCATAGGTGTCTTACCGGTCTAATACTCTTAAGGAGTTTTATCCTTACCTTTCTTGATGAGTACCTGGTTCATTGTGTAAACTGCAGTGCTCACTGCTTCTCTCCAAAAGGTGTGAGCAACCTTTCTTTGAATCAACATTGTTCTTGCTACTTCAACCACAGTCTGATTATTCCTCTCTGCTAGGCCATTCTGTTGTGGAGTCGAGGGGGCAGATAGTTGCCTCTTGATGCCATGTTCTTCATAGTACTTGTTTAATTCACCGGAATTGAATTCCCCTCCTTGATCAGTTCTCAGGCACTTGATCCTTTTACCACTTTCCTTCTCCACTAATGCTCAGAAAGCTTTGAACTTTACAAAAGCTTCAGACTTATCTTTCAAGAATGTGACCCACATCATTCTTGAGTAGTCATCAGTGAGAATCATGAAGTACCTATCACCCTGCACACTCCTAGTTTTCATAGGACCACACAAATCAGTATGCACAAGATCAAGCAAATTGTCAGCAGTGAAAGGTTTACCTTTAAAGGTTAAGGAAGACATTTTCCCCTGTTGACACTCTCTGCATAAGGTATTTTCTGGTTTTCTCAGCACTGACAACCCTCTAACTGCCTTGATCTTACTAGCCTTCACAATGTTATCCAAGTTTACATGGCAGAGTCTCCTATGCCATATCCATCTGGCATCGAATTTAGCCATAAGATATGTACTTTTATTTGCATTCAGCTAAAATAGGTTACCTTTGGTCTACATATCGGTGGCCACCAATTCACCATTCTTTCCTTTGATTCTGCACACTCCATTCTTGAATTCTAGAGTGAGACCACTATCATTCAGCTGGGCAACAGTGAGAAGGTTGTGTCTAAGACCATCAACCCAATACACATTGTCAGCACTACTCTTTCCATTCAGAGAGATGGACCCTCTACCTTAGACCATACATGGTGCATGATTACCAAAGAGAACCACACCACCATCATACTCTTCGAAGTATAGAAACTTTCTCCGATCACCAGTCATATGGTGAGAACAACCACTATCAATAATCCACTCATTGGAATTATCAAAGTGGGAGACAAGAGCCTTCTTGTCTGACACATCTTCCTTGACACCAACAAACACAATATCTTCATTTTCTTCATCTTCTGACTCCTCATCTGTGACACCTTCATCAACTGCCACAAAATAGTTTCTCCAGTTTCCTCCTTTGAATTTCTTGAACCTTTCAGGTTTGTCCTTGTTATCACCATTAGGACAGTTTACCCTAATATGTCCTATCCGGTTACAAGAAAATCATTTCAAAGTGAGCTTATCTTTGTATTTACCGGTTCCTTTAGGAAGTTTCCTAGCAAGAAGAGCTTCAAATGCCATCAAAATCTCCTCATCATCCATATCTCTGCTCTGTCTTGGTTCACCACTAGTGCTAGCTTCTTTTCCTTTTCTAGATGGTACAACAGAAGCTTTAAAAGCTGATTCAGTCTTTTGAACACTGCCATCAAAACCATTTAGCTCATAGGCTATCAACTTTGCAATGATGGAGTCTAGGGATACCTTAGTCTTGTCTATTGATCTCAACTCTTGAATAGCAGCAACCCTTATTGCATAGACTAGTAATAAGGATCTCAGAACTTTGCTTACCACAATGAAATCTTCCATTTTACCACCTGCACTCTTGATATCTCTGACAACAGTTTTGATTCTTATTCCATACTGTTGAATGGTTTCACCTTCAACCATCCACATGTCTTCAAAATTCCCTCTAAGGCTTTCTTCCTTAGCTTGTTTTACATGCTCATCACTGCCATAGATATTTTCAAGAGTATCCCATACTTCTTCAGGATTTACTTTATCTTGGACATCAATAAACTCAATGTCAGATAAACTACTAATTAGGGCTTCAATGACTTGCCCATTCTCCTGCATATCTCTCTTTTGGTCATTAGTGAGAGTACCGGTAGGGGCAACATAAGCATTCTCAACATAGCTCTAGTGTTGAGCACCCATGCTTCTAATGTATATCTTCATTCTGTCTTTCCATATACTGAAATTATCTCTGTTGAACTTTGGACCTTCCCTCTTCATCATTAGACTGGGATCTTTTCCTCAAGCGGTTAAGCTTATAACACAGAGGACCTAGAGGACGCTCTGATACCAATTGATAACTCAATGATGAACGTATAGTACCAAACCATTACTGGGGTGGGGGGGTGAATTAGTACAGACAAAAACACAATATCTTAACCGGTTTGTCAGCAGACACTGTGCTTTGGTAGACAAACAGTAACACCGGTCTTAGATAGAGTACAACTGACAAAACCCAGAATAACTGAGACAAGCATAAACTGGTTGACATTTATCTTTTCATACAATCTAATACTTCAATTCCACTTCTCCCTAGTGCATGAATAGCCAATCTATCATCAATGATATATAAATAGCTAGATCAACATGATTTAACTTCAGACATAAATCACTTAAAACATCACATGAATAACACCACACATGACACAGATTTTTCATGTGGAAACACAACTGGGAAAAACCACAGTGGGGATGAATACCCACAAGCTATTTTTGAACTCTTTAGAAGTCCGCTCTATTAGGAGCCTTGTTCAGTTAAAGACTGATACAATAGGTTCTATTAGGAACCGCTCCTGTTAGGGATCACCCGGTTAAGGGATGGCTAGAATACCTGGTTAAGGGTTAAATCCTATTAAAGGTTACCTTGTTAGAGGATTTCAAGAACTCAATGGCTTTGAGTCACCCTGTTAAAGGATTTACAGTAAGCCGGTCAAAGCTACCCTGTTAAGGGATTTCCCAACTGTTGAAGTGGTTAGATATCAACAGGTATTACAATGATCTGGTAACAACACTTAATGCCAATGCAGATCCACTTTAGCTCCTCTTCACCTTCTGCACTTACACTTTGCAGGTACCACTTCTCTCCTCTGGTCTGACAAGAATCATGTATCCCTTCACTTGGATGCACACACACAACTTTTGCCAACAACATCAGAAAGAAACACAACATCGACCTTATAGGAAACATATAGGTCGGTAGCATAAACCCTAAACCTGTTAGGTTAAGCAATTCAAACGGTTCAATCCTAACTGTTGAGCACATTGCATTAAATACAACAGTCTTGAACCAAGCTCAAGACGTTCTCCATCGTTCGTTTTCCACCGCTTTCATGGCGGCTGATAACCCATCATGTGTTTTCACCGTTTACAAACTTCGCACATTCCCGAGGTAGATAGGAACAATCTCCTTCATGCAAGATCCTTCACGCGCACAAGGCTGACGTGGCAACACAATCTGTTCTTTGTTACAATGCTAACTCATCACACAAAGTCACTAGTTGAGTCACACAGGCTTGAAGTACTTCATCCAGAAACCCTGAAGTTGAGACTACCAACCGGTAGTCATACAAAGCTTCCATGTACTGGTTCCCATAGCCACATGCCGATTCACCTTGAACAAACACACCACTTCACTTTGGCACATATACTGGTTCACAATGTTATACCGGTTCAAACATATACCGGTTCTTGGTAACATATCGGTGCTCTCTTCTTCAGCATATTGACATCAATGACAACATACAATGTCATCATGTCCTCATACCGGTTCACATTATTCCAACAGATTGTGGAGAATGTTGGGTTCATTGGGGGTCCCTGCTTTTTGACCAACTCATTGGAATCTCACATTTTAAGTTCCTAGAATTTGAAGAATGCTGGCAGTTCTGATCCTAAGCAAAACAAAATATTAGAATGAAGATGGTGAACTCCCCCTCATGGTTGGTCTAAAGTCAATTTTTATGATGCTGCAAAAGGTAATTCGGGCCCTACAGGATGTGGAGCTATTCTTAGAGATGACAAAGGTATATGCAAGGAAATGATTGATGTTCCAACAGGAAGCCAAACAAATCACAAGGCAAAAGCAATGACAGCACTCCAAGGTATTCTCCTCGCAAAAAGATGGAATTGCCCCTACATATGGATTGAAGGGGACTCTAACAACATCATCAAATGCCTCAAGGGGACCTCTAAGCGCTCATGGTCTATCAATAACATTATAAAGGCTGCTAGAGACCTCATTAACACTTTTGAGAAAAGTTACATATGTCATATCTACCGTGAAGCTAATGGTTCTGCTGACTGGGTAGCCAATGCGGCGGTGAATCAAGATGAAATGATTACTTGGAAGGATGAACAAGGCCTCCTAGAGGATGTCAGATTAATCATTTTTAAGGACCGATACAATAGCACCCCAAAGATTATTAATGTACAAAACAATAATGAAACAGATTAAAAGGAGTGCTTCGAGCAATTATAATATTGTGAGCACCATTTATTATAACACTCAATCAATCACTTCCCATGCTTTTTGGGTAAATTTGGTAGCTCCGAGAAACTCTTTGTCTAAAGCTCTCTGCATGTTTCAACATTCAGCTCTAAATAGAGAAAATATGGGAGGAAATAGATGCCACTACGAACCTAGAAGTTGCAAGGAATGGAAGCAAAACGAGGCGGTCTAGAACATTCTGCAAAAGGGTGGGTTTTCAAAATTTATGGAGAGGCTCCATGGACAGGATGCCACAGTCACTAATTTCTTTTGTAAAAACTGGAGAAAGGGCAGTTTGAAGATGGGAGACCAGTCTGTTGTCATAGATGAAGACCTTATTTCCCAGGTCATGGGTCTCCGAAGGGATGGAAGCAACTACTACAGAGACATAAAAGTGAGCAAGGAGGCCATTGAAAGATATCCTCAAACTGAAAAGGAGAAAAAATGCCTGGTGAAGCTAAGTAAAACTTACTATCCCCCTAGGGCTTTTGTTAAACCATGGAGGGAGGTCCTTTTTGTTATAATGCACTATGTTACTTTGGATGGTAGATTCACTAAAGTATATGACTACCATTTTGTTTTGCTGAATCATTTTAGGCATGACGAGAAGGTTAACATTCCATATTTTTTGTTATGTTCCATGAATACCACCATTAAGGCCTATAAGAGAACCCTATAGGTGACACTACCATTCATAAAGGCTTAATGGTTCTTATTTATGACCACCTCAAGGCTAACCAAATAGCCCACCCGCAACCCTCTATTTCTGAGTTTGAGGAGGATGGGTCAGAATTTGTTTTTTCCTTGGATGAGGGTTGTGACAATGATCCAACGAGCGAGTCTGAGGAGAGTGTGGATGACTCGGAATTTGAAGTAGGTAAGAAGAGGAAACATTTTAAAACCAAGCCTTCTTCCTGAAAGGGAAAGAAATCTAAAGGCAAAATTCTCTAGATATGCTCCTCCTCCTCAGAGGTCTCTGAAGATTCAGAGAAAGGAGAAACCCCAGGGTTCTCTGGAAAAAAAATCCAAAGTCCATACTCAGACTAGAAACAAACAAAAGAGAAAGGATGAGAATGTGAAGGAGATGGAGGAACATAAGCAGAAAAAGATTTTAGAAGCTGACCAGAACTTGGAGGAGGTGACCACTAGAGAAGTTCATAGGGTTGAAGCTATTATTGGTGACACCCCAATAAGGAACATGACAACTCTGGTAAGATAGATCCCTCCTCAAACCCTCCTCCTAAGGGTATGAAAGGTTTTGTGGATACCATGGAATGGGTAATCACCAATTACAAGAAAGTTGTGGATGACAACAAGAAGCTCAGCCACAGAATCCAGATTCTAGAAACTATCAACACTGGCGAAGGGAAGACTATGGAAGATTATATGGAGGATTTGACAAATACTGTTGCTAAAGCTAAAAATATAAGAGACTCCTTCAACCCTAGATTCGAGCAAATCAAGAAAGAACTACTGGAGAGGAAATCAAATGCTAATGCTATGGATCAAACTATGTCGGGAACTATTAGTAAAGTTAGCAAAATTGAGGAATGTCTCAAAAGTATCACAGAGCAAAGCTTAAACATTCTGAAGGTCTCTGCAGGCAATACCAAAACTCTCAACAGCAAATTGAATGAGGAGAAGGACACCCTGGAAATTGACCCTGACACTGAAGGCACAGGAGATGTTCAAGGACCCAGAACAAGAATCAGAGGTAAAAAGAAGGAGAAGAAGCCTAATAAGGACCTGGAGGAACTCAAAGTTATCGCGGCCACCTATGACTAGTTGGTGATTAAGGCTGAGGACCTCCTGAAGACTCTTTAACTATGCAGTGTTTTCTTGGTCTGTGTTGTTTTGTTGTATCTATCTTTCACTGTCCTTTCTATTTACTGGTTTTATTGTTAGTCATTTTGTAAGCTGTTTTTATGGTCTGGATACTCTATGATGATTTTTCTTAATCTCCTATGTTAAAGGATTCGGGTCCTGAAAACCTATTTTTCTTATTAATCAAAACATTTGTAGGTCCACATAGGTTAGTATGCACAAGATCTAGCAATCCATAATATGTATACTATTTTATCTTGAAAGAAGTTCTTGTTTGCTTATCCAATTGACATTCCTTCCATACCAGATTAGCAAGCTTAACAATCTTAGGCAAATCTCTAATAACTTGAACAAAACTGATCTTAATCATTGAATCAAAGTTAACATGACATACTTTTCTATGCCAGAACCAACTTTCATCAATTTGAGCAATCAAACAACTTGTCTCACCAACATTCAAATGAAAAATATTACCTTCAGTCTTAGTCCCAGATGTAATCTCTATACCAGAGGCATTTAGGATTTTGCATTTACCATTCTTGAATTGTAAACCATAACCTTTGTCAACCATTTGTCCAACACTCAAAAGATTATGCTTCAAACCTTCAACATATAGAACATCATCAGTATCATGCTTACCATCAAAGGATATAGAACCTCTACAACAGATCACACAGGCTTTGTCATCTCCAAATATTACTATTCCACCATCATACCTTTCATACTCTTAAATTTTCTTTTATCACCAATTATATGATGTGAACAACCACTGTCTATTACCCATTAATCTCTTTCCTCAACCTTATCAACTAAAACTTTCTCCTCAATAGTGCAGCTAGTGGGATCAAGAGGTACTGGTCCATCTTCCTTAATGGGAAGAAATACAACTTCATCTCCTTTTGATTTTTCATCTGCAACACCTTCATTAGGAACATAATTGTAGTTCTTTTGATTCCTATACTTCCAGTTAGAGTTGTAAGACTTATCATACTTCTCACGCTTCTCATATCTATCATTTCTGTCATTCTTATAAAATTTATCATGCCTATCATATTTAGCCATTCTCTTCGGGCACCTAGAAGAAAAATGTCCTACCTTATTGCAAGAGAAATATTTTAGAGGCAATTTTCCATCATACTTACCGACTCCCTTAGGAAATCTTCTGGCAATCAATGCTTCAAGCTCATCAAGTTCTCTTTCTTTCTCTTCTATCTCTCTCCTTTCTCTTTCATATCTAGATATTCTGCATTCTTTGGGTTCATACTTTTGTTTATCGGATATAGATGCTCTAAATGTTGTCTCAGACTTACCATGTGATTCACCAAATTTTCTCAGCTCAAATGTAGAAATCTTTCCAACCAACATATCTCTTGTCATTGTAGTTACACTCCAAATCTCATCAATAGCAGCTACCTTATGTTTATAAGCAGGAGGAAAAGATCTCAACACCTTAGCAATACTTTTATCTTCTTCAAGGGTTCCACTAGCACATCTAATTCCTAGGACAAGGTCATTCACCTTATCCATAAAGGTATTTCATAAAGGTATCTTCTCCCATTTTTCAGCATCTCATATTTCCCTTTCAAACTCTGCAACTTAGCAACTTTGACTTGTTTATCTCCTTCATACAAGGTCTCAAGCTTCTCCCAGATCTCATGTGCAGTCTGAAGTCCCATTACATTTGTCATTTTGAAATAATTTAGGACACTCAACAATGCTTCCTTTTATCTAATGTTATGTTCAACTTCCTTGATCTCATCAGTAGCAACTTGTCCATTCAAAGGAGTAGAATAGGCATTCTTTGTAATCTTCTCCAAGACATCTCAAGTACACTTCCATCTGGACTCTCCTTATTAAAGATAATACCTCCAGTTCCAATTGCCATCTTGGATCTCCTCATGTGGTTAAGCTTCTTCCAGAGGATCTACCTCTGATACCAATTGTTAGCAACAACAATGGAGGAAAACTGAGAGGGGGGGTGAATTAGTTTTTACCGGATCTATAAACTTAATCACAAAATAGATCTGATAAATTGCAACAATAACAAAGATAAGAAAAATGATAACACAACACACAACACCAAGATTTTGACGTGGAAAGCCTGGTTAAGGAAAAAACCCTGGTTAAGGAAAAAACCATTGTGGGAACCTACCCACAATAAGATGATATTCTGTAGTAGTATGTGAAAATATTACAATGGGGAATGCACATGCATTCAGACACACTTCCTAGAGCTTACTTCTCAAAAGATAATAACCCGAAAGGCTACAACCCTCAGGGAAGTCTCACTGGCTTACAACAATATTCAAACTACAATCCAGAAGGAATGGATTGTAATAATAGCATCTCCAAATGCCTAATGATAGTTCTGGTTAAGCATAATTTTCTGCTCTGGAACACCAATCCCTCCTCAATACAATATATTGAAAGAGGAATCCTTGTTCACACATACACCACTCTTTGATAATGCAAACACACCCTTGATACCCAAATTACATGACAATATCACCTATTTATACAATTCATCAACCTTGACAACAAGGTCAGCTAAACCCTCAACTCACAATTAAAAATCGCATCACATGATACAAAGATTGACCACCAGACCAATATAATGATTTACATGACATAACATGGACCTAAATCAAATGCTTAAATATACAACACCATATGAAATCACACCAAGATCAACCACAACACACTACACCACTAGGAAAACCACATCACACGAAGAACAACATCGTTTCAACAAAATCACCAAAAACTCTCACAATGATCAATACACACCATTAGGACAAATAAGGCATGATTAGGAAATACCGGAAAACATGTTATAATCATCAGTAACAGCTGCACCAAAACCACTTATCAAATCTTCATCTATCAATGTCTGAAACTCAAGAACATTCAAACAACATCAATTGTCACAAAGAAAGATAACTTGCAGAGCACCAAATCATAAATCATCTGAAATGAAAATACAAAAGACCATCCCAAACAATATCCCAAAGTCTCAGATCAAGATTTGATCACACTGGAATATACCAGAAGAAATAGCAAACTCTGCAAAGCACAAATTAGATAAACAAACTGCAAAACTGGATCATATGATATGATCAATTAAGCTTCCCAGATCACCAACACCAGTACAAAAGAATATAATGGTACAAAATATTCTCCATACACTAAACCATAATGACAATGAACTAATCTGCAATCATCATAGTAGGAATATGTTGACATCAATGACAACAACATATCCTAACAACAACAATGTCCAACAATACCTACTCCTACAGTTCTCAAAATGGATGCCTGATCCCTGGTAAAACCAGAAGGTATGATAGAAGATGTAATTCCCTCTATTAATTCATGGGAATACCCAACTGACTTCATGATTTTGTAGCCCAAAATTAAGCCGGGGGGATATCTCCTGATCTTGGGATGACCTTGGTTGGCTACTGCAGATGCATTCATTAATTATCAGTTAGGTAATATGGTAATTTATAATGGGTAGAAAATGAAGCAATTAAAATTATATTCTCTCACACAACACTTGTTGGAAATAGAGTATCCAATGTGGGTTGATAATGATTTAGATGATTCATTGCAAATTATGGCAATTGAACAAACATTTGAAATAAGGGAATGTTCTAAAGATGATATCCTTGTTAATTTTATTCAAAATAGATATGCATCTAATAAAATTTTACAGAGAATAATTCTTTCTTGAGGGATAATTGATAAATGTCCCTACAATCTGTTCAACACTACTTTACATTACACCAATTACTACCTGATGATTATTTGTACAACCCCTTTTTTGTCCCTTGAAAAATCTAGTAATACACCATTAACTTTACAAGTCTAAGCTCTTAATTCACTTGCTTGTGAAATCATCGGTTAGGAGGGATCTCAAAGAGATCAATCTGGACCGGTCAGCAAGAGTAAACACAAGGATATGATGGAGGTGATACAAAACAGAATGTATTATATCATGAAAACTGATTACAATCAACTGGTAACAACTAGTTACAAAAAACTGTCTCACTGACTTGCTAAAACATGCTTAATTACAGAACAGGTCACAATCAGGGCCTCAAATATTCAAATCTATCTTCTATGTTTTATATCTTAACTTTTTCCTATTATTATTCTCAATTACAATGATTTATATGATCCAAGGGGATCCGATCGGCCCAAAAAGGATCAAATGTCAAAGAAAAGACCTAACGTGTAAAAACAACAAGGTCGGCCTCTACCAAATAAATTTCACTAGAAAATCCAAAGGATGAAGTGTAAATCAAAGAGAAGGTCAGAAACACACCAAGGAACATCAGAATCAATGCTCAAGGCTCTGCAAGCTATGGAAGGGATCCATTAGATTCTGGTAGATTACAAATGCAGATACGTCCAGGCAACCGGTACCAGAAAAGTATCTCAAAAACCGGTAGTGATAACTTGCCGAAAAATAATCCCAATGCTTCATGGTTTGAGAATAAGGTAGATGACCAAGTCCTCAATAAAAATTCCAACTTCTAGAGATCTAGTGAGCCAATTCCAGAAAATACAGAATGAAATGTTGAAATTCCAAACAAAAAGCAAAATAGAAAGGGAATATTTTTTATTGATGCAAGATTGCCAAGAACTGGGGATGCTCCTACATCAGACATCTGGGGTTGAAAAAAAATGTGAGTCTCACACTTTACTGGGGTCAGAGGAAAACCAAGGCGGTCTACCTCTGCTTGAGAAATCCAAGATGAATCTTCAACTGGTCTGCCTTTCCACTTTACTAGATACTCCTTATACTGACTGCTCCGAGTACTATGCCCAATCCTACTATCCAAAATGTCTTCAATTTGATCTGGTTCCTTCTAGGACAACTGCTTCTCCAAGTTTGCAATACTGTCCTCACTAAATTTTGGTTCATGACACTGATGTAGGTCTGCAATGTTAAATATAGGTGAAAAACTTAGAGTATCTGATAACTCCACTTCCTATGCATTTCCAAAACTGAACTTTCTCAAATTATTGTAAGGTCCAAACTTCCTCATTTGCAACTTGTTATAAGTTCCAACTGGGAATCTTTCTTTTCTTAGATACACCATCAGTTCATCGCCAATTTCAAATTGTTTATGTCTCCTCTTCTCCTATGCTTTCTCCTGATACTTGTTGTTCATGTCCTTTGAATGTTGCTTAGCTTGAATATGTAAGTCCTTTATGTGATCTATAAATTCGTCTGCTTTTGCAATTCTCCGGTCTTCACTGCTAATATCTCTTAATTTCGATATACCTCTGGGGTGTGCTTCAGTAACAATCTCAAAAGGTGTCCTTCCGGTACTCCTATTTACTAAATTATTGTAGGCAAACTCTGCTTGTGTAAGAATCAAAACTGAACTTCTGGTTTTGACTCCAACTAAGCATCTTAACAAATTTCGCAAGCTCCGATTAACTACTTATGTCTGTCCATTAGTCTTTGGGTGAAGAGTATAATTGAATTTCAAATCTATCTTCATCTTCTTCCAAAGTGTTCTCCAAAAATAACCAGCAAACTTAGTATCTCGATATGAAACTATGCTCTTAGGTAATCCATGCAATCTCACCACTTCCTTGAAAAATAGGTTAGCTATATGCACTGCATCTGATGTCTTCTTACAAGGTATGAAATGAGACATCTTCAAGAATCTATCTGCTACTACAAATATAGAATCATTCCCTCTTTGTGTTTTAGGTAATCCAAGTATGAAATCCATGTTGATATCTTCCCAAGGTCTCTTCGGTACTGTCAAAGGTTTATACAATCCCACATTCTAACTACTACCCTTTTCTACTTGACAAACTCTACAACTTTGCACATATTTCCTAACATCCTTATGAATCTGGGGCCAAAAGTAATGCTCACTCACTATTGCTATTGTTTTATCAACACCAAAGTCTCCGACTAATCCTCTCCACTATGCTTCTCCTTTATCAGACTCTCCTGCATAGAACTCTTAGGTATGCACAACTAAACTCCTCTGAATAACATCCCATCCTAAATGAAGTAATTCGACCACTTTCTTTTATCTACCATAACCGATTCTCTGCATGCTCTCCAAGCTTCTTGAAAATTCAGGTCATCATCATACAAGGTCCTCAACTCCTCAAATCCTAATACTGTCGCTCTCATCTCTATCAAAAAATTTCTTCTTCTACTCAATGCATCAACAACTTTGTTAGATTTCCCACTTCTATGCTTCAACACAAAGGTGTAACTCTGCAAAAATTCTACCCATCTCATATGTCTCTAATTCAACTTACTCTATCTATTCAAATATTGCAAAGCTTGATGATCTATATATAAGAAAAACTCCTTAGGAAATAGGTAATGTCTCCACTTCTTCAAGGCTTGAACTATGGCATAAAATTATTGATCATACACTGAGTATCTCCTCTAGGCATCATTCAATTTCTCACTGAAATAAGCTACTACTCTCCCTTCCTAACTCAATACGGATCTAATTGTATTCCACTTGCATCACAATCCACTTGAAATACTTTGTTGAAATCTCATAAAGCTAACACAGGCTGCTCAGTTACTTTCCGCTTCAACAGTCAAAAATTTTGTTTGCTCTGGTGGTCCACTTGAATTCCTTCCTATCTCCCCTCAATGTCTCAGTCATAGGGTTACAAACTGAACTGAAATTTTTGATGAACTTCCGATAGAAACTAGCCAATCCATGAAATGATCTTACCTCTCCAATGCTTTTTGGTGTAGGCCATTCAACAAATGCTTTTACTTTCTCAGGGTCCATCTTCAAACCATCCCCAGATATCACAAATCCCAAATAGACTAATTCTTCCTTCATGAAAGTACACTTCTTAAGATTTATCAGAAACTTTTCTTCTCTCAACCTCTGCAAAATTTATCTTAAATGCAACAAATGCTCCTCTTTTGTCCTACTGAAAATCAAAATTGCATCCAAATATACAATAACAAACTTACCCAATAATTTCATCAATACCTTATTCGTTAGCCTCATGAAAGTACTCGATGCATTAGTTAACCCAAAAGGCATCACCAACCACTCATACAATCCTTCATTTGTCTTGAATGTTGTCTTCCACTCATCTCCTTCTCTGATCCTGATCTGATGATATCCACTCTTCAATTCTATATTTATAAAGTATTTGGCTCCACTCAAATAGTCCATTATGTCATCCATCCTAGGCAAAGGAAACTGGTATTTCATTGTAATCTTGTTTATTGCTCTGTAATTGATACACATCCTCCATTCTCCATTCTTCTGAGGTGCTAATATTCCTGGTACTGCACAAGGACTCAAACATTCTCTGATCAAAACTTTCTTCAACAATCCCTGCACTTGTTTATTCAACTCTTCATTCTCTATTGGTGTCATCTAGAGTTCAGCTTTGTTAGGCAAACTAGCTCTAAGAATTGGGTCCATGCAATGACTGATACTTCTCATAGGTGGTAATCTATTAGGCACATTATTTGAAATGATGTCTTCATACTCTGCCAACAACTCTTTTATCTCTTTTGGTTGTTCTTCTTCATGCTCTAGATTCTCAGTCTTCTTAGGAACTAAGGGAAAACAAACATTCTCATGTCTCATTCCATCCAGGAATTTCCTTCCATCCACCAGACAGATTCTAGCATTCGTACAGACTTCACTCTTCAAAGGTTCCTCCAAGAGAAACAAGGTTTGCTTCATCCCATTGGCCACAATAGTGTATGTATTCTTCCTCCCATTATGTATTGCCTGTCTATCAAACTGCCAAGGTCTACCCAATAAAATGTGACAAATACCCATAGACATAATATCACACAAGACTTCAACATGATAATTCCCAATTTTCAATTTCACCAAACATTGCTCGCTTAATAAAAACTTATGATCATCCTGAATCCATTCTATCTGATAAGGCTTCGGGTATTTCAATCTTTCCAAATTCAACTTATTCACCATCTCTTCTAAAACAATATTATCTGAACTACCGCTATCAATAACAACTTTACAACACTTACTAGATACCTTACATCTAGTCTTGGGAAAATTATTCCTCTGCAAGGGCTCTTCATCTCCTTCTGTATGACACAAAGGTCTCCTCATCATCAATAGTTCTCCATCCTCCAGTTTATTGGCTGATCTGGTGGGGCTTTCTTCCACCACTATTGTTCTTCTGGTACTCTCTGTCTTCTTACATTCGAAAGAACAATGTCTTTCTCCTCCATACTTATATAAAGGTCCTCTAAACACTCTCTTGTCTTATCTTCTATCATCTTTTCCAAAATTCTCAAACTGGTATCCATACGGTTCTCTCCTCCGGTAGAAATTTCTATCATCTTTCTGGTATGAATTACCTTCTTTGCTTACTTCCTTATCCTTGTTTTGATTTGTACAGGTTCCTCTACCTCTAGTATATCCTCTTCTTCCTTGAAATCTTCCTCTAGAAAACCTTCCACCTCTACCTCTCTATCTTTCCTCATGTCTTTTGTTCATCTTCTCTTCTTCTTTCAAGGCATACTGGTAAGCTTCTTCAACACTCTGCAATTTGATTGAACTGAGTTCATCTTGTATAGACATCCACAATCCATTCAAATATCTTGCAACTTGTTCAACTTTATCATCAATAGTCCGGATTTGATATTTAACTTGTGAAATTCTTCAGTGTACTCCTTCACACTAGATTGCTTCTACCTCAAATTCTGTAACTTCTGGAACAGATTCACTTGATAATCAACTGGCATAAATTTTGATTTCAACTTAGCAACCATCTGATCCCATGTCTTGATCTTCTCTTTACCTCTTCTCTATCTATCAACTTGCAAATGCTCCCACCAAAGAGATGCATGACCTTTCAACTGGGTACATGCATA
The DNA here is from genome assembly GCF_030272615.1 of Cryptomeria japonica. Taxonomy (NCBI): domain Eukaryota; kingdom Viridiplantae; phylum Streptophyta; class Pinopsida; order Cupressales; family Cupressaceae; genus Cryptomeria; species Cryptomeria japonica. The sequence continues at coordinate 380,524,457 of NC_081413.1, forward strand.
TTTCACCTTTCTTTCTTCTGCGGTGTTTTCAAAATCCAACTTTCCATCATATTCCAGTGGGGTAAAATGAGGTTTAGTATTCGCTCTACTCAAAACCCTCAAAAAAATTTCTTCATCAAGATCAATCATGGGTTGGTTTACTTGTTCTGTCGAGGCTTCTTCTCCTTCATCCTCACTCACATCTTCAATATGTCAGCCTCTTCTCTGGGTTGTCTCAAAGGCTTCCAACCGAGCTGCAATTCCTCGCAACATTTCCATCACAACAGGGTCTACATTCCCATGCACTTGACCATGCCTATTTCCTCTTCGCTCCATTTTCCGGCCAGTCCTCTACAGCTGCAAGTTGGATCCATAGTCCGCCACCCTACAACAAAATTTCTCAAGACAATGCCATCTCCAGAATGAAAGCTTTCTCTGATACCACTTGGTGTAGTCACCGGTTAGGAGGGATCTCAAAGTGATCAATCTAGACCAATCAACAAGAGTAGACACAATGGAAACACAAGGATATGATGGAGGCATTGTCAAACAAAATGTATTATATCATGAAAACTGATTACAATCAACCAATAACAACCGGTTATAGAAACTAGCTCACTAGCCTACTAAAACATGCTTAATTACATAACATATCACAACTGGGACCTCAAATATTCAAATCTATTTTCTATTTTCTATATCTTAACTTTTTCCTATTCTAATGCTTAATTACAATAATTTATATTATCCAAGGGGATCCGGTCAACCCAAAAAGGATCAAATGCCGAAGTACAAGACCTAACATGTAAAAACAACAAGGTCGGCCACCACCAAAGAAATTCCTTCAAAAAATATAAACGATGAAGTGTAGATCAAAGAGAAGGTTGGCCACATGCCACGTAACATTGGAATTAACACTCAGGGCTCTGCAAGCTATGGAATGGATCCGGTAGATTCTGGTAGATTACAAATGCAAATAGGTTCAGGCAATCGGTAGTGATAACTTGCCGAAAAATGATCCAAATGCTCTGCGGTTTGGGAATAAGGTAGATGATCAAGTCCCCAATAAAAAATCCAACTGCTCAAGATCCGGTGAGCCAATGCCAAAAAATCTGGAATGAAATGCTGAAACTACAAAATAGAAAGCAAAATAGAAAGGAAATATTTTTGGTTGATGCAAGATTGCCAAGAAATCGGGATGCTCCGGCATCACCTCCACAATCAGAGGCCATATAAATTTCACCCGGTCACACACTTAATATCAATCAATATTTAGGCACTGAACAAATCCAAGATCCCATTTCCATGCTTAGAACTCAAAAAGATGCATTTGCTTGAAAATATCAAGATATGTGTGGCATTCATCAAGACATGCACATACCAAATTTACATTGAAGAAGGTAGTCATCCACTTAGACAACATAAAGAAGGCTTAACCCTATCCTGCATGAAATAGCTAAGGAGGAAGTGCAAAAGCTACTAAATGTAGGATTCATATATCCAATTTCAGATAGTCAATGGGTTTCTCCTCTTGTTGTGGTTCCCAAGAAAAATGGTAAGTGGCAAATTTGTGTTGATTATAGAGCACTCAATAAAGCTACTAAAAAGGATCATTTTCCCCTATCATTTATTGATCAACTGCTAGATACTCTTTTAGGTAAAAAGTTCTTCTCTTTTCTAGATGGCTTCAATGGCTAAAACCAGATCCACATAACACCAAAAGATTAGGACAGGACCACTTTCACTTGTCCTTGGGGTACTTTTGCCTATAATGTGTTGCCTTTTGGGTTATGTAATGCCCTTGCCACTTTTCAAAGGGTAGTTTTGAGTATTTTTGTAGATTTAGTGCATGATTGTATGGAGGTATATATGGATGATTTTATGGTGTATGGTAATACTTATGAGGAAGCTAAAGAAAACCTAGAAAAAGTTCTTAAGAGGTGTATTGAAACTAATTTTTCTCTAAGCCATAAAAAGTGCCATATACTCATGAGGGAAGGAATTGTACTTGGTAATTATATTTCCTCTAAGGGTATTGCAGTAGATCCCAAAAAGATACAAATCATCAAAGACCTACCTACATCTTCCAGACAAAAAGATGTTTGAAGCTTTTTAGGTCATGCAGGGTATTATCGTAGGTTCATCCAAAACTAGTAAAGTTGCCTCACCTCTCTTTGCCTTGCTAGCAAAAGATGTTGTTTTCTCTTGGACATTTGAATGTCAAGAAGACTTTGAAGCCCTTAAGACCAATCTTATAAGTATACTTATACTTAGAGGTCCGAAATGGGAATTGCCTTTTCATATTCATATTGATGCTTTAGATAGTTCTATGCGCACTATGCTTGGACAAAAAGAAGATAATATTTTATACTCCATTTATTACATCAGTAAAAATTTCACTTGAGATGAGGTCAATTACATTGTAACTGAAAAGGAATTTCTATTTTTTGTTTATGTAGTAAATAAATTTCATCATTATATTACTGGGTATAAGGTGTTTGTCCATAATGATCATACTATCATTTGATTTCTAATGATTAAACCTGTTGTAACTAGTAGAATAATTAGATGGCTAATTTTACTTCAATAATTTGACATTACTATACTTGATAAGCCTGGTCATGAGAATGTGGTTTCATATTTCTTGTTTGGGTTACAACAACAAGATGAGCCGATCCCCGTTGAGGACACATTTCTTGATGATCATCTTTTTGGTATTTCAGCAAAAAGATTGTGGTTTGCTGACATAGTAAATTACCGGGTCACATGTTAGTTTCCTTCACACTTCTCTCCATAGGAACATAGAAAGTTGGTTGGAGTCAGTGGTCAGTACACATGGATCAATGGAATGCTCTTCCACATAGGGATAGATAATATCATGCGTCGATGTGTTCCTGAAGATGATGTCTTCAACATATTTCATGCATGCCATATTGAACCTTGAGGAGGACATTTTTCTGCCCAGAGAATTGCTAGAAAGATTGTTAATGCTGGATATTACTGGCCTATGATCCATAAAGATTGTAAGCACTATGTTCATCACTATGATAAATGTGAGCGTATGGGCCATCCCACATGCTCTGATGAGATGACCTTGCACCCTCAGCTGTCTATTGAGCCCTTTGAAAATGGGGGCTTGATTTTGTTGGGCCAATCAATCCACCATCACAAAAAAAAGAGTATATTCTTGTTTGTATAGATTATGTCACTAAGTGGGTTGAAGTTGCTGCTTTGAAACATGCCAGGGACTCCAAAGTCATTGAATTTCTATATTCCAATATTTTTACCATATTTGGTGTTCCATGGGAAATCATAACAGACCAAGGACCTCATTTCACGTCAGAACTCATTTATGCTTTGGTTCAAAAGTATGAGATTCAACATCACATGTCTTCGCCTTATCATCCCTAGGCCAATGACCAGATTGAGGTCACCAACAAGGAACTTGAAAACATCCTTACCAAGACAATTTCTCTTCACAAGCGTGATTAGGCCACACAACTTCCCGAAGTTGTGTGGGCCTATCGCACAACGTGGAAGACCACAACAAGTCTGACCCCTTATGAGCTTGTCTATGGCAAAAAGGTTGTCCTCCCTATTAAATTTGAGGTGATTTGCACTACACTTCAGTTAGGCATGAGTATTTTTTATGCACAAAGAGAGTGTATCGCTTAACTATATTCTTTGGATGAGTTGCATCAGGAGGCTCTCTTTCATGCAGAGATAGTTAAAAAACAACATGCTCTTTGGCATGATCGCTTCATTCGCCGGCGGTCATTTTAGCTAGGTGATCAGGAACTCCTGTATGACTCTCGTTTTCCATATTTCAAAGGCAAGTTTCACATGAGGTGGCTCAGTCCTTATGATATTAAGTGGATATATGATATTGGTGCTATACATCTTTGTATTGTGGACTCTAAAAGGAGAGTTTTTCTTGTCAATAGACATCACCTGAAACACTACAAACAACCTGTCTCAAAAGAAACTTTCTTTTGTGTCATAGAAAAGGAACTTATAGTCATTCCTTTTGGTCTCCTCAAAAATAAAAAATAAAAATACAATAAAATATCCAAGAATAAAAACTGGGTTTCCAGCATTGTTGGCCAATCACCATTTGAAAATTGGATTTTTGGTAGGTGGTGGTTGTGTAATGAACCTGGAGGTGAAAACCAAGTTCCTGATGCTTCTAAGCAGCATTGGGTTGAAAACTTAGTAATCAGCAGCCTATTGTCATAATAAATTACAAAAAATAAAATAAACATCATAAACAACTGTTGTGTTGCTCCTACAACAGGACAGTTCCTTCCCATTCATTCTGGTCTACTTTGTCAATGGCCCACTTCTTCATCATCTTTTTCAACCTCATGTGCTGACGTTGCCTCCACATTGTTATGCGCCATACCCATTGGTCCCACCCTCTATACTGATGGGGTTGTTTGTCTAGTCATCCGTTGTTATTGTTTTCATTCTTCTTTGGTGTTGTTTATGTGGCATGCCATAATCAATTTTTCTTCGTATCTTCCTCATATCCATTTTTTGTCCATGTGATTTTTACTCCACTTATCTGCTTGTCCTTCCTCTATTCCTATCCACCCACATCATCTTTCTCTCTCACACTTCCTTTCTGTCCACCCCATCTGTCCTTGACACCTATCTCCATGACTCTTTTTTTGACATCATTTTTTTTATTTGGTTGAATTCCCTTTAGCAGGATCCATGGGCATATTCTCCCACTAGTCTATACCAATATTTGTTGTCCGTGCATCTTGTCATTCACTTCCTCCACACATCTTGTTGCATGTCATGTTCATGATGATGATCTTACGGTGTATGCTCTTCCCAACTTTCCACCTCTATCGATTTCCACATTTCTATTGATCCTCATTATCAACATCTATTTTTCTGGCCACCTTCTTGTCGTTGGTACCTCTTAATGGTAACATTATTTAATTATTTTTTGGTAATCATGGTATGGCAAGTACACCGCATGTCTCCATCTGGGGGGGTATGCACCATATCCTAAGTTGGATTTTACTCATTAATTCACATACCGACTTTCCTTACCAGTTTTTCATCCCTATTTATGCCTTCCTTGAAAACTACCATTGTCACTTTCATCTGTTGCCTATCTAAAATTGGAAATGAAACCTCTTTGTAAACTAGTGTGTTGTCGTTATCCACTATGGGGGGTCCTCATGTTTGCCAAGAACCTAGTAGTGTTACAAAAGTGAAAGCCAATGCTACAATATGGGATGTTTTTAAGAAGGTTGTCTGGTATGTGTGTTATGATGATGATGTGGTATTTCAATTTTCTATGGGGTATAACAGTGTTAAAGATACAGTTATGATGAGAGGCCGGTCTTTCGCAATGAATGAGGAATTATAGCTTAAATCACTGGACTTCCTCAGACTGGTGAGACATATTTTCCAGAGTATGTAAACTAAAAGTCCGATCTCAAGATGTTTTCTTAGTGTTTCCTGTAGCCGGGTGAAGTTGTCGAGATAGCCCCTAAGAAGAGCACTTTAAGGGCTTCCCTACCAAAGCATTGGTTGGATGTTGCCAAGGTTATAACTCAATGTATTATGGGGGATGACCAATATGTATATGTTTTTGCCCACCATTTCAAATTGTTATGTCATCTTTACATAAGGACTTGGTTAATGTTCCATTTTATCTTTTTTCAATCAATTAAAAAGATGAGTTCTAAAGTTCAAAAAGGCCATAGGAACTCGTTAGCACATCATGGGATAATTAAATTAATTATTATGAAGGGTCTAGAAAACAATACTTCTCTGATTTCACGGGAAGTGTTTGCAGAAGAAGAGAGTTACTCGGCTCCTAATGATGGTTTATAAGATTACGGAGTCAGTAATAGTAATGATAACCCTAACGCAAAAAACCTACTAGCATCTGATCACTTAAATGTGAAAGGTTATGATAAAAAGAATTGGGAGCTCTGAGTATGGTGGGGGATATGAACTTAGATGAAGAACTAGAGCTACCATAGGAAATGTAATCATTGGTCTCAATACCCTCTCAGTACAGAGCCCTTATAATACTAGGTCCAAACGTAAATATGGGGAAACTTAGATTGCAAGACCTAGCTAATACTTTATGTACCATGGTGGAAGAACGCCTTGACATTGAAATTTTGGCTGTAAATTGGGTTGGGAAGGATAAACTGAATAGAAACTATGGGAGGATGAATCAGTGTCAAAATAAGGAAAAACAGAGACAACCCACAAATGTACAACCAGAGGATGAGATAGAAGGAGACTCTTATGACATTGCAGTTAGTGACAAGCCTATTGAAAAAAAGTAAGGATGTGGATGAAGATACTCAGATAGCTGATCCTCTACTTGGAAATATGGAAACTCTGTTGAAGCAACAACATGCCCTTGAACTTGAAGAGATCGTTAAAAATTACATGAATCCTTAGCGAATAGGAGAAACCATCTCTACTGAAAAGGAAAACTCCATAATGCCAAGCAAGGGGAATGAACAATCAATCGTAAATGGCCAAATAGATCTCCTTCAAAGTAATGAACAAGAACCTCTGATATAACAATTTTGTTTCCCATCACAGGAAATTGGAATGGAGCAGACTCTTGATAAGGATAAAATCCCTAGTGAAACAATTAGGATCTTTCCTAATCAGTTCTAAGATACTATAAAAGATGAAACAGGGGATTACCATGATAATTCACAAGTTGTAGAAGAATATTCTACTTAGGAATTTAGGGTGCTACAAGGAAAGGTTCATTGGTTGGAAAACCAAATTATACCTCTCCAACAATAATTACAATAGTTATGTGAGAAAGTCCACAAGAAAGAAGAAGAATTGAAGAAAGCAAAAACTAGATCATTACTCAGAGATCAAAGCTTAGACATGGAAACTTATATATCACTCAGGGAACATCAACAAATAATGGTCGGATACATATCTATAGAGAAGCACCATAACATAGTAGCGAAATTAAGAAGGGTTCCAAAAGAAGGTAGAGATTCTAACATTCATCTCACCTTGGAGGAACATGAACAAGCCCTTGAACAAATGGAATCCTTATGGGAACATAGAGTTGAGATAGGATATATACCCATAGCCAAACATAAGAAAATCATTGAGGAACTAAGAGGTTATTGGGAAGAAATAGTTATTGCAGAATATGCTTCCCAGGAATACCATCAGAATAAACTTAGTGAGTTGAGGGCCAAATTGCAACAAGAAATGGACACTCAAAATGTAGCATGGGAAGATAAGGTGAGAATAGGGTATGTGTCCATGGAGAGATATCTTCAAGCCTTTTCTTATTTAAAGACTTCTATTCATAATAGATTTTAGACCAATGATATTTCTCTGACTGATTATCAACAAGCGAATAAGGATTTGAAGATACAGTGGCTAAATGAGATGATGGGAGCAGTAAGGAACCTAGCTACAAATCAGCCTGAAATAGTAAGTGTTGCATGAGGACGTGCAATGTCTTCAGCTGGGGGGAGGAAAATGATGGGTGAAGAATGTGTCCTATATTTTCATATAATTTAGTTTGAATTCATACCTATTTTATTCCCCACTTTGCCCAATTGTCCTCTAAGTTACTATAGTAATTATGAAATAATTGATAATAAACATGATTGGAAGACATACAAATCCTTTGGCATTTAACCTGATAGTAAGTACTAATTTGGGTTCTTATGTAAGGAAGGGTCTTTGGATGGCAAGTGTGCATAATGGAGATCTCGAATGTATTTGCAGATCTACAAGGGAACTGATTTTTGGCATAATGTTATATTTTGTTATTTTGTTAAGGAAAGCAACTTATTGTTATTTTGCCATTCATGTCTGTGAACCGTGAAGGGATAGACTTGGATGGTTGTTATCATTCCCGTTGATACTATAGGTTATATATATAGACTGAACTCTGTAGCAAACATCCCAAACTTTATCTTTTGAATAAAAACTCGCTAAAAGCAATATAGATTCTGCATAGTATTTGAGTTGTCTGCCTGATCGATTAACTATTGGAGAAAAGGCCCCGCTCCCTCTGGTCATCGATTGGTTTGTTGTTTTATTTTCACATGGATTGTGTGGTGTGTGTGTATACACATAAAATTGGCTATGAGCGATTAAATAAATATTTTATATTTATTTAATAATTATTCTTCTATTAAATAGTTAATTTGAAAAGATTAATTTCTTTAATTCATTTCGTGTCTTTCTATTAATTAATTTAATTGAAATATTTTATTAATTAATTCATCTATTCTATTCCTCTAAAATAATTAAATATCTAATATTGAATTATTCCTCTAACCAAGTTAATTAAATATCTAATATTCAATGGTTATTCTCCTATCCTTAGAAAGAGCAATATATTATATCAGTAGAATGCTTGTTGGTTATGAATTAAATTATTCCTCAATAGAAAAGACATGCCTAGCAGTTGTATTTGCAACTCAGAAGCCGTGACATTATATGTTGATTCATTTTGTAAAACTAGTAGCAAAGATAGATCCCCTCAAATATTTGTTGAGCAAGTAAACCTTGACAGGGAGACTAGCCAAATGGGTTATGATACTGAGCGAATTTGATACAGAGTATGTAGACAAAAAAGCTATCAAGGGACAAGTCATCACTGATCAATTGGTTGATGCACCTTTACAAAATGACATGCCTTTGCACATTGAATTTCTTGATGCAGATATCTTGATAGTAAGTACAAAATTTTGGGAATTGTACTTTGATGGTTCTTATACATAATATGGATCAGGCGTAAGAATATTTTTCATCACACCTCAGGGACACACAATTTCGAAATCATATAGACTGCGATTTCCATGCACCAATAATACTATAGAGTATGAATGGAATGTCAAAGAACTACATGTCTATGGTGATTCACAACTTATCATCAACCAAATAAATGATGAATATCAAACTAAGGATGATAAGATTATGTCATACAAATAGCTGGTACAGGATTTTAAAGAACACTTTAAAGAAATATCATTCACCCAGATTCTAAGAAATAAGAATAAAGCAACAGATGCAATGGATACAATAGCATCTCTCTTACAAAATAAGGAGAATCAACATCATTACGAATTGCTCGCGGAAGATATCTTAACCCCTACCATTCAATCCCAACATACCTATCAAATTTGCCATATATCAAGAACCAGTCAATCCTCATATGATCAAACTTATTAGTATTTAATAGAAAATATCCTTCCTCTTGACTTATCTTGCAATCAGAGCAGGAATTTTATCCGTCAGTCCTCTCGCTATACTATTATTGCTGATATCCTATATAGGCGTGGTCTAGATGGTACTTTGTTGAGATGTCTTGAATAAGAAGAATCTGAGAAAGTTCTTAATGATGTTCATGCAGGTATTTGTGGCACACACTCAAGTGGTTTAATATTGGCTAAGAAACTTCTTCGTATGGGTTACTATTGGCCCACTATGGAGAGAGATTCATTCACATATGCTAGAAAATGCAAACAATGTCAGATCCATGGGAATCTCATTCATGCACCGGCACAAGAGTTATATCCTATGACAGGATCATGGTCATTTTCTCAATGGGGCCTTGATTTGGTAGGAAAGATAAATCCCTCATCTTCTAATGGACATAAGTTTATTCTGGTTGCTACTGAATATTTTACCAAATAGATTGAAGCAACACCTTTAACAACAGTGACAGGAAAACAAATATCATCATTTATTTTGAATTATATAATCTGTAACTATGGAGTTCCTATGACCATTATCACTGATAATGGAAGACCATTCAAAAATCAAGATGTGAAGGAGCTATGTGAACAATTTCATATCCAACATAGGTTTTCTACTCCATATTATCCACAGGGAAATAGTCAAGTTGAGACATCAAACAAAACTATCTTGAAAATATTGAAGAAAATAGTCAATGAAGATGGAACTGGCACATTCAGCAAAATCCTGCTCTTTGGGCATACCAAACTAGCATCCGCACTCCAACAGGGGCAACTCCATATTGTTTGGTCTATGGATCAGAAGCCATATTACCTATAGAAGTAGAGATACCTTCTCTACGAGTATCCTTGCAAGGTCTTATACCAGAAGAAGAACAACGAGTCTCTCGACTCGAGGAACTTGAACTGATCTAGGAATGCCGCCAAAATGCAACAGATCATTTAAAAGTATATCAACAAAGAATGGCAAGAAGTTATAACCACAGGGTCAAGCCACACATTTTTCAAATTGGAGATATAGTTCTAAGGGAGAATCCAAGAAATCAGCAAGATCGAGAAAAGAAGGGAAAATTTGAACCAAATTGGCTAGGTCCTTTTGTCATAGTAGCAGCATATGGATCAGGAGCATACAAGTTATCTACCCTTGAAGGTGATTGGTTTGATGAACCTATCAATTCAATCCATCTCAAGAAATTCTATGCTTGAGATATAGAATCCTAAAACAAAATCAATAAAAAGCATATAAAGTCCTGAAGAAATCAGTAAACATTCGAAAAGTAGAAAATCCCTAAAAAGAGAGAAAAGTGCAATAAATTTAGATGGTGAAAACATGGTAAACAGACGCTATCTACAAAGTAAGTTCCTCCATCTATGAGATTCCTTTGCACACCTATCCACTCCATCATATACAATCTATCACTTCCTAGCTTATCCATTCCATCTTTCACATCCATTGCTCTGAACCATTAGCAGGAAATATGTAGCTTACCAACAATTATCAATCTTTGACATAATTGTCGTAGTCACTGTCCTAAATCTTATCAGAAGCAATCAATCTGCATTTGTATCCCTCCATGGTTTGGATCTTGATTAATTCATACATCCATAATAAATTTTTGTTTCCGTTGGGGGCAAAATCCCAATTCCTTTTGCTAAGGTGATCTTTTGAATCTTTGAAAATCAAAAACTTTCGGAAAACTTAGAAAAAACAAAAACACCTAGGGTTTTTGAAACAGATAACGAGCAACAAAGCAACAAAAATCAAGACATTTCATCAACAACTAAATCTTGACACTCAGAAACCAATGACGAATCAACCAACAAGTAATAAAGGATTATCAAAGATCATTCATCAAGATGATTATATCAGTTAATGACCATAAGAACATGTGAATTACATACAAGATTCAGTGTTTATATCTCGATTTTATTGCTAATCATGTACTCTATGCGACTCAAGGATGTCCATAACTAGAGAAGCTATGATGGGGCATGATTATTTTTCTTTGATTGTTGTTTGTGGTTTATCTCTTACTACTGTATGTACTTGTCTCAGGATATGATCAGCAAAAGATCAGGGAGGAGGTTCCAAGTCATGCATGAAAGGAGATAATCCTTGTTTGTTCTGCAAGCAATACTCAGGTCAACTTGATCCATTATATCAATTTGCTTGTATTAACTTGCTATATCAAAATCCATGTAAGAAATACTCAGGTCATCTTGGATCATTATGTCAAGTTGCCTGTATTCTCTTACAACATTTTAAAGCTCAATGATGACATCAAGCACTGTTACAAGATAACATATGAAGAATATCAGTATAATTTTTAGTTAGATCATTTTAGATTAGCTCATTATTCATCTGCATTATAAGCATTAATTGTCAATTGCATTATAAGCATATCATTTCATTAAATCACACTTCAATTGGTGCTTTAAAATTAACCAGTGCCTTTTGTGTCTTCAACAATAGGCTCTTTTTGTTTTACCTTTTAGAGGGCCTACCTCCTGAGAAGCCCTTAAGACTTAGTGAGAGGGAACAACCCAAGTGGTAATAGGCTAAGGCCAAGCTCTTCTGAACCACTATGAATAAATTTGTTTGTGATGAAAGTTGCAAGCGACAGGTGTTGATGTGTCATACCAATGTAAGTCTCCCTCAGTGTCTGTGTGGAATGTGAAAACTTGTAGAGCGTAACCTCTGTAGATTGGGAGGCCTCCTTAATGGAGCTAAATGCCACATGTATGACCACCCGAATTGATGCCTTGATTAAAAACTCTTTGTTTTAGAAGCCAAAAACCTTCTAGTTATTGGTCCAAGAGGTCAGACCTCTGATGATGTCTCATGTCCTTACGGTTCTTAGTAGAGAGACAAAGTTTGCCATGAGGAGTTTTCATGGGACTGATGCTTGGCTGCTCAGAGAAGTGAGTTTCGTGGAGTGGAGCTAGTGGGGTCAAACATCTAAGTATCCTCTTTGAGAAAGAGTAGTTGGGGAAACCCAAGTGAGATCCAACAACTATTGTCCTGGCCAACCTTAGGATTGTGCTTGAATGTGTTTTTATTTGAAAATCAAACAAACATTATGTTTGTTGTGTCTTCTGAATGTGTGCAAAACAAACAAGAACATTTCATAATTAACACCACACTTGAAATTGAAAAATTTATAAAAATATTGGTCTAAACTTTCAAGTATCCATCCACATTGTAAAACAGAAACTTTGGAAAATAACATTGTCATTGAAACATTGAACCTGTGTTCTAAAAACACTCATTTCAAAACTCTTGAGACATCATTTTTCCAATTCTTATTTTTTTAGTTCTTGCATAGTCACAAAATCACACCTTTTAGGACCTTGTGTTTCACCCTTAGATCATACCATTACATATTTCCTTTAGGTCTTATCCTTGCATCACGTCCTTAGGTTCCACCACTAGGTCAAACCTTTACATAACACCCTTAGATCAAACCTTTGCATCCCACCATTAGGTTATACCCTTGCATAATTCTCTTAGATCATATTCATAATCTTTGCATAGCCTTATGTCATTTTCTTAGGATACACCCTTTTATCCATATACACCTTCATTAGGCCATACCTAAATTCTTGAAAATTCCCATCTCCCTTTAGGACATAATCCTACCTCTTGCATACTTCAATCAAAAAATTCCAAAAAACACAAATAGATTGCTTGCACTTAGGATCTCTCATCTTAGGTCTGACATCAACTTTTGATCATCAATCACCCTTATCACTTGAGGTGCATCTTCCTTGAGTTAGGGAACCTATTAGTGTCTTTGAGTTGGTATTCTGTTTGGATTTCATCATCTCCTGTCATAGCATTCCTTCTTTTTGACCTATTACTCTTGTGTCTATCCATCATAGCACAAATCAAACCTCATATTGCAAATATTTTCAGATCTAGAGTATCCTTAATCCTTGCATCAAACACCATTCATCATATCCCATTGAGGGTTTATCTACACATCCCTTTCCTATCATATAGATCACATTTTATATCAATCCTTTAGCACATTCCCATCTCAACAATATCATATAGATTACATTTTTTGGCATTGATCGTTATCATATCCCAATATCACCTTCCTATCACATAGTTTGCACCTTAATCTTTGCATTGATCCTTAGTTGCATCCTAATCTCACTCATATCATATAACTTCCCCTTTTCACTTTAGGGTTTGCATCATACCTTGAGTCTCAATCATCATCATATTCATAAAACTTAGGTCAAAGATAAGAACAATCACTTATGTCTCCTAACTCAAGAATCAAAATGTTTCAAAATCATATATTTCAAGATGGAGATAATCTTATTGATTTGGATGAAGAAGAACACATCAGTGTTGTGACTAGTGAAACAAGCGATGAAGAAATAACTCAGTCTATCATTGGCAAAGCATTCCATGATCATAGATTTACTAAACTTCTTAAAGAGGTGGTTAAACATGATCCACAAACATACTTCAAATCCCTTGCTAACGAGGGAATTAAATTGCCACCTGATTTTGACATATCATTTCTCACAATTAAGAATAAACTGAGAGCTAGTGAAGCTAGACCTACAAGGAAAAACAATGAGGAGAGGATAAAAGATCACAGACCTTTCTATTTACAATCAGAATACAAGAGATCCACGAAAACATCGAAACCTATACCTACCAATGATCTCGTTTAAAATGAATTAAGAGCATTGAGACAAGAGATAGAAACTCTCAAGAATAAGAAGGCAACATCACACAATTTTCCATTGAGGACATATGTTTAATTCAAGTATTATGATGCCACCTTTTTCTAGTCATTGGGAGATCCCAAAACTAGATAAGTAAAGAGGAAAAGGGGGCCCTAGAGATCACTTTAGAGAATTTTGTGCCGCTACCTTGGAATTCGCAGTAGATGAAACATACCTTATGAGACTCCAGATTACCTCCAATGATAAAATCTTTCCAAGAATTGACTGATAAGTTCATTTCACATTATGCTTACAACTATAAACATGAGGTATCCATGATGGACCTTTTCAACATAAAACAAAAACAAGGAGAACCTTTTGTATCATTTCTGCAAAGATGGAGACATTTAACAAAAAGAACACCTTATGACAGTGTCAATAAGCAACTTGTTGACCTCTTTTATCACAACTTAAACAAATAAATTGGAAGAGAACTTCATCTCAAGTGTTTAGACTCTTTTGAGGATATAATAGACTTGGGATGTCAAATTCAACAAACCCTTATCGATGTTGGTACTATAAAAATAAATGATGATAAAGATCACAAAAAAAATTCAGACAATAAGACACCCTTTTGGGCTCGAAACAAGAATATGGTTAATGACGGAGTTGTTGATGTAAAAAATACTAAAACATCATCATCTGTTACAACCTTAAGGGTTCATCCTCAGACAAAGGAAAAGAGAAACAAAGAAGCTTCCCTAAATAAAATTTTACACCATTGGGACAACTGCTCGAGTTAGCATTGAAAGAACTCCTTGAAAACAATCTTATAACATTGCCCAAGATAAGAGAATACAATACTCAAGTTAAACCCCCATGGTGGAATTACGATCACTTTTGTGACTACCATAGACATAAGGGTCATAAGACTAACAGTTGCAATAAACTTTGACATGTCATACAAGACCTTCTTGGCGGGCGAAATATTTCAGTGGATGGACATATTCCTTCCAGTAACTCTGATCATGAGATATTCAAGAATCCTTTCCTTAAGCATGATAAGGATAAAGGGAAGGTCCCCAAATCTGGTGATGGCATGAACTATACCAATGCTAAATAGGACTATACCATAAACAACATCAGTAAGGCTGATAATCATGTGAACACTTTTATCATAAAGGGTAAAGAAACTAATTGTAATGTTACCACTTGCAAGAGCATGTTTATCCTTAAGGGTCCTAACTCTAAACTTGTTGCACCATCTTTGCAATACAACCTTATAGAGAATTTATGAAAGACACCCACACATATTTCTATACTTGAGCTGCTACGCCTATCCCCTGAACATAAAGCTATCCTTGATAAAGTTCTTGCTACCACTATTGTCCCTACAAAACTACATGTAGATCAATTTCAAGCTATGGTGGGACACATCGCCTCCCCTCATACCATCACTTTATATGAGAATGATGACTCATCCATGAAACAACCACATAATGTACCTCTACACATTGAATTCCTTTTTCATAGAGTCAAAATCAAGTGAGTTCTGATAGACGAAGGAACAAGTCTAAATATTTCTACCTTAAAGTTGATCATAGAACTAGGGTGTGTTGAAACTGTTGTTGATCTGAAGAAAAATATTACCTTAAAGACATATGATGAAGAGGAACACTCATCTAAGGGCTTAGTGACATTACCAATCAAAGTGGGACAAGTGATAAAGGATGTGGTTTTCCAAGTCCTTGATCTCACCTTGACCTATAATATTCTTCTTGGAAGGCCATGGATCCATGCAATGCAAGTTGTACCTTCTACTTACCATCAATTTTCAAATTTTTGTACAATGGTGCCAAAATAACCATACTAGGAGATCCAAACCCTTTTCTATATTGCAACAATCTAAGTTCTTAAATTGAATCCATTATTCATAGAAATCGTGAAGCACCTCCTTCCCAAGTATACATTGATCCTAAATCCTTAAAAGCATCCACATCCAAATCTAATGTAGCTGAAATAAAAATAAAAATAAAAGACCATGGAGTAGGAGAATATTCTATGAGTTGTGCTCTCTACATTGGAAAGCTACCTTTGTCCCCTCACAATTAAGGAAAAGCACAAATGATTGAAACCACATCGAACACTAATACTATTGTCTGCAAATCTACTATTTTCAAAAAATGGGGAGCTTTGTATGAAGAAATGGAAGAAGAGGATCTCCTAAGATGGCTATACAAAGATGAAGGTATGGAGAAAGAACAAATTGCAAAACTTGAAGTCAAAATACCAACTAAGCAATATGGAAAGGGATTGAAGATAATGGAAAGATATGGCTATTATGGTCAGAGTCCTCTTGGGTTGCAAAAACAAGGTATACTTGAACCAATCAAACCTGATGGTGGACATAAGGTTCCTGGCTTATAGGAAGATACACATAAAGATAATATACACTCAGATGAGAATAGTTGATGTTGTCATTGATGGAAACTAACTAGTAACATGGTTCATAGGTTACACCGGAAACATACATCATCTACCAGCACCGATAGGCACTACAAGTCTATTCTAACCGGGATCCAACCTACACTGATAGAAGATCTTAGCAGCACTCCTAGCCAACATGGAAATTATAATTTTTTGTATTGTAATATTTTTTGTATAGATGACATGATGTATTGTAAAGACTCATATATGTATGAGATCTTGTAGGTGATTTTGTAAGCAAGAAAAAGTAATTAGGTAATGAATGCAAGCGGTATATGAGAACGAATAATTGTATATGCATTATGATGTAATTATTTTAAGAGCTAATAAGAGAAGAGTAGAGCGAAGAAATGTTTATGGCAGAGGTATCTGATAGATATTAAACCGGTACTAAATCCAACATTGGAGATGCTAGTTTGAGTAGTACATTGTCATTGGATTTAACCATCCAATTGTAGTCAATGGGACTCCATTTTTGTATTGAGCAGTGAGCTCTAGGCTGTTGGCCTTCCTGCATGAGCAGGCTCCTATTGTATAAGTAATATTTATTCATATTGGCAAGTGAGTAAATATTATGGGTCACAAATCCCACCGAGATTTTTCCCCTGTCGGGTTTCCTTGCCAAAAATATCTATGTTATGATGTGCATCGATGGTTATACTTTTGTTTCTCTTAACTGCATTATTACTTGTTTACCAATATATTAATTTGGGTTATAAAGGTGCAAAAAAGTTTAAATATTTTTTTTAATGCTTAGACACTAATTCACCCCCCCCCTCTCAATGTCTTTGGAACTGATCAAGTATCTAACAATTGGTACTAGAGCCTAGTCCTCTATTTGCAGAAGCCTAACAACTTGAGGAAGATTCTGAAACTGGTACCGATGGAAAGTTTGAGACAACAGTTGGAAGGAGCTCTTGAAGATTTTGATGCAAAAAAATTGAAGAATATCAAACTAGAAGATGAACTCGGAACTGCTTGGGAATTCATCAAAGCACTTCAAGATAACCTGGTTATAGCAAAGAATAAGAGAAAAGAATTACATGTACAATTGCAAAATCAAGATGATGAAGAAAAAGAAACTCTTAGAGATATTGCAGAGAAATTGAGACAAGAGAATAGTAACATGAAGAATGAGATGCAAGATTTAACCATGAGATTATGCAAGGATATTGAAGATAGGAAGAGGAATGAAGAAGATTTGGTCAGAAGACAATGAAAGTTCAGATGAATTTCTAAGGCTTAGTTATGAAAATGATATGCTTAAAAATGATTTGATTGACATGCAACATGACAAAGAGGAACTTATGAGACAACTTAGCACTTTGGAAAATGAATTGGTCACTGCAAATGAATACAAAGACAAATTCAAGAAGAGTTCAAATAATCTTGATGATATGCTAAAAAGTTAGAAACCTGATGGAGAAAAAACTGGACTTGGATTTGAACATGTAGAAAGTTCCGGGACTACAAACAATCATGACAACAACAAACCGGTAAGGCAACCTAATGCTTATAAATTTAATGGGAAATGTTTTAATTGCAACAAATTTGGTCATAGAGAAAATTAGTGCAGATTTAGGAATAATCAGAATACAAACATACCCAGCAGTCAATGTTCCAAATGCAATAAAAATGGTCATAACTCAAACAATTGCAGAATGAATGTGAAATGCTATGTTTGTGGTATATTTGGACATTTATCTAATCAATGCATAATTCAAACCGGTCAAGGTTATGGAAAAGCTATTCATAGAAACAATGTAACTTGTTATGCATGTAACAAGATTGGGCATGTTGCAAAATTTTGTAGAAGTAAGATTGTACCGGCGAAGAATAAAGGATCCAATAACAAAGGCAAAGAAAAGGTGATTGAAATCAAGCAAAAATTTTCTAAACAATGGATTAGGAAGAGATATCAGAGAAGTGATGAATTTTTCTCTGCACCGACAGAACAGGGTAATCCTGCATCGGCAGGAGATTCTTCATCTAACTAAGGAATAATCCTTAGGGGTAAGGCAAAAAATTGAAAATCATGCATATACCCTCAGTTGGTGGTAAGAAGTTATATTTCTTCTTTACCGGAAGATATGTCGAGTTTTCACTTCATCGATGAAGCATTTATTGCAATTGTAAGTTAATTTTTGGTTATAAAGGTTCGATAACTTCTCATTTCAATTCACCAAGCATCCAAGCATTTGAAAAGAATGAACTTGAGCAAAGGCATTCTAAAGGCGAAGCAGCAAAGGTCTTTTCAGAGCATTCAAGGATTTCTCAATTAAAAGGTATTTATCTTTTGCAATGACATCTTCACCTTCTATTCCCGAATTTTTAGCAAACCCTACCATTGTGGAGAACATAAAACAACCTAGACCCATTTTCAAGATCATTCCTAAGATAGAAAAATGGGATGACTCCATTGGTGTATTTTCTAGAATCCCGAAGGGAGTTGCGTTTGTTGAAGACCCTAGGGCATACATACATTGTTACATAGAAATTTTAGGGTCCGAAGATTAGATGAACATGTACATGAATGTAATCACTGACAAGAATGGGGTAGTGAAACCGGAACACAAGGTAGTTGAGGATTTAGGTTTCATAGATATCCTCCATATGCCAGAATTCTTAGATGAAGTCGTTCGCTGTGTCCTTAGCAGGGTTCACAGTGAATTTATGTGGTTGGACTCAGTATTTAAGATTACCAAGGAATCTATTAGGGTTGTTACTGGTTTACCCTCCACCGGTTCTAGACCTGACAAAAAGAAGAAAATCCCTAACAAAGAGGTTATGAGCTTAACCAGAGCTACATTTGACAACCAGTCACTTAGGGTAAATGATATAAAGGATAAAAATGTTAAATTTGCTAGCATGGTCATTGGCTATAAAGTTGGTCATACTAATAGGTTGAATTCTATATCTAGTTCATGCATTCATAGTGCACATGGGATGATATTAAACAATACTAAAATTGATATTTGTGAATGGTTAAAGGATGAACTGTTAGAGAATTTGCACAAAATCAAAGGTGATAAGAAAGGAACCTTGAAATTTGGAAGTCTGATAGTGTGTTTAATGCTTTACTTTTCAAAAGAGATTCCCAGTATAGGACATAAGGATTCTACCTATGATACATTCTTGTTGGAAAACAAATAAGGGAGGCAATCACCAGTATGGGATCTGATGGTGATAAGTAGGTGAAAGACTATTTCAAAAATTTCCAAACTAAAATGAGACAAAGGGAAAGGATTACCCAAATCATTATAGATAAATATGATAAACAGATATGCTTTGTAGTGAAAAGAGATGAAATCTGGATGGAGGCAGTTAGACCCAAAACTGTGTAGATTACTGAAATGGGATATGAGGTAGATTCTCACATCTTAGATTCATATGCTAAAATACTCCTAGAAGCTCCACCGAAACCAACCGAGGAGATATTTGGTAATGCTGAAACCATTGAAAGTGGTGTTTCTATGATGAAGCAGAGGAAGAAAAGAGATAAATTTATGAAAGATGCTTCTAAGATGGTAAAGGATGTTACAGAAGGATTGATGAATCTTGGTGGTATTGCTGCTAGTGTGAATGTAAGTCAATTAGAGTAGAAATCGGTAGCTCACATTTCCCCTATGACTACTTCATCTGATTCTGACAGTGATAGGGCAGCTAAATTCAAGAGAGTGGACAGGAAGAAAAGAAAACCCTCACCAGCTTCTGCTCCATCTCCCAAGAAGTCAAGGACACAAAGAAAGAAACAAAAGGTTGTAAGAGAGCCCATTGATCCGAAGAAGAAAGTGACTCCGAAGAAGAAACCAGAACCTAAGGCACCAGATACTCTTACACTAGAAGAGTTGATCAATAAAATCACCCAAGATGGTAACCTTGGTAATGTGGATAAATTTTATCATTATTTCAAGGATTCAGATAAGGAAATCATAGAAGAAAGTATTATTTTATACCTAGACATATACAAGAAAGTTCTTATTGAAGTTGTAGATGTTTTGCCAAATGATTTGTACTAAAGGTTAGAGGCGAAAAGAATGTCTGTAATGGAGTTAGACAAGAAATTAAAGGTAGAAGCTCTACTTGATGTGCATCTTGTTAATTCCAAGTAGGAAATTGATGATTTAATATCAGAGTTAAATAGAACAATTTTTGTGAGTGGTCATCGACAAGTTAGTCTTATGGCCGGCAAAGTTAAGGAAATTGCAGATGAGACAGCAGATAAGTGGGATATATTTTTTGTTGAAAGAGAGAAGAAAGAAGAGAAGGATAGACAAAAAATGGACAATTTATTTACCAAAGTATATCAGAAAGATAAAGGTAAAGGGAAAATTGGAAGTGTACTTGATATCACAGTCAAGGATAAACTTCCTCCACTGGCACAGGACACCCCACCAATAACTGCAGAGGCACAGACACAAATTGATAATCAACTAGAAGAAAAAGAAGAGGAAATGACAAAAGATGACACTAATCCAGAGTCTGACATTCTTTTTACCATGAATGTGGTCACTCAAAACCATCCCTGATGATACCCAACTTAACACTAAAATATCGACAGAGGCATGAAGCAGTAGTAGAAAAGGGACAAGAACAAAGTGTAGCTGAACCGACAGTCAGCAAGGCAGACAGTAAGGATAATAGTAAGGATGAAAATAAAGTTGAAAAATGGAGTGAGGATAAGGAAGACGTTAAAGATGGAAACCAGATAGCATAAGTGGTTAAGGAATCCAGAGATGAGAAGAAACCAATTGCAGAACCTCACACTCTGCCTAACACTTCCACCATGGATTATAGACCTACTAATGTGACATATGCACTTTTAGATTCCATAAATAATATCATTGAATGCAATGCCTTAGCATTTAAGGCCATTGATGATACTTTATCTATTTTGAAATTGATTGCATCGGATTGTAAGATAGATCATATTTCTAGATCTTTAGGTAAATTGGACACATTGTCCAAATTCATTGCTTCAAATATTTTAACTGTAGATAAAATTAATGAAGAGACTGTTAAGGAAAGGGTGATTAAGGAGAAAGGTGAATTATTTGATAAGACTATTAAGGACTGTACAAAGCATATTGATTCTTTGTTACCGGCACTTAATTCCACTATTTTGAAATATAAAGAATTGTATAAGGAAGCATGCAAGCCTCACCACCTAACAGAGGATATTGATGAGGAGATAAGGAAAACACAAAAGGAGATTGATGACATAGCATATAACATGATAGGTCTTGTATTTGTTGGTATGAATTAGCCAGATTGTCTCAAGAGTAATATGATCTTCTATGGGTAATCTTTTGGTGCATTTTCACAGTTGAAAGTTAATGTAATTGTCTATACTTAGATAAAACAAAGGAATTTATCAAGTATGGCCATAATTTTCTTTACTTTATGTTTGAGACTTGTCTAACAGTATGCTGTAAGAGTATGTAGGTGTTTTGGTGATCTGGTTTTACAGGATTCAGGTAGAGGTTCCAACATGTTGTTTTCAGAACCACCTTATACCACCATTATCAAAATATGACATTGTTGCAGCCAATTTCTACAAACATCTTCGTTGGAATTTATATGATAGTTGTGATAGAGATTATTAAGTGTATTGGTCTAGAATGGCAATTGGCCACTTTCTGTTATGATTATTTCCAGTAAATTTCTTTCCTTGGGAAAGACCAGAGGTTTTCTTAGCCCGATTCTTTCCTACCACTGCCCACACTGAATTGGGTTGTAAACTTTTATGTAATTTCATTAAATTAATAAAATTATTAGGCCATAGGCCCATTATCTATAAAAAAAAATAGTAATAGTAATAATAGTAATAGTAATAGTAATAGTAATAGTAATAGTAATAGTAATAGTAATAATAGCAGTAATAGTAATAATAGTAATAGTAATAATAATAATAGTAATAGTAATAGTAATAATAATAATAGTAATAATAGTAATAGTAATAGTAGTAATAGCAATAGTAGTAATAGCAATAATAGTAATAGTAGTAATAGTAATAATAGTAATAGTAGTAATAATTGTAATAATAGTAATAATAATAGTAATAATAATAGTAATAATTATAATAGTAATAATAGTAGTAGTAGTAGTGGTAGTAGTAGTAGTAGTAGAAAGTCACATAAAGGTCCAAAAAGAAGGTTATGACACTAAAAAAATGAGGTATTCAAGGAAGGCACAAGCTCCGAAACAAGGTACTAAGAGCATGATGTCATTCAAAATCACATTTTGACTCCCGTGGCACTCGAATCGGGACTCACACCCTCGAAAGCTCATTGTGCCTCCAAACCCTAATTTTGATGCTCCAAAACTGGCGCGTTTGAGGCACAAGCTTCGAAATGAGGTCCTAAAAACACCATGCCAAGCAAAATCATGTTTTGATGCCCGCCATTCTGGAATCATGACTCATGCATCAAAAACTTGTTGTGCTTCCAAACCCTGATTTTGATGCTCGAAAATTGGGGCATTCAAGACCAAGCTTTGAAACAAGGTCCTAAGAGCACGATGCTAGTGAAAATTGCGTTTGGATGACCATGGCTTAGGAATTAGGACTCACACCTCTGAAAGCTCATTGTGCCTCCAAACCTCGATTTTGATGCTATGAAACTGGGGCATTCGAGGCACTAGTTCCAAAATGAGGTCCTAAGAGCATAATGCCAGTCAAAATCGCGTTTTGATGCCAGTGGTTCCAGAATCAGGACTCGCACCCCGAAAGTCGTTGTTCCTCCAAAGTCAATTTTGACAGTTTGAAACTAGGACTTTTGAGGAACAACCTTCGAAATGAGGTCCTAACAACACAATGCTAGTCAAAATCACGTTTTCACACCCACAGTTTTGGAATCGTGACTCATGCCCCAAATGCTCCTTGTGCCTACAAACCCCAATTTTGACGGTCCAAAATCAGGGGTTTCGAGGCACAAGTTTCAAAATGGGGTTCTTACAGCACGATGATAGTGAAAATCATGTTTTGACACCCGTGGTTGTGGAATCATGAATCGCACCTCGAATGCTCCTTGTGTCTATAAACCACGATTTTGACCCTCTGAAACCAAAGCTTTAGAGGCATAGGCTCTGAAATGAGGTCCTAAGCTTACGATACGAGTCAAAATTGCATTTTGACACCTGCGGCTTTGGAATCGGGACTCACATGCCGAAAGCTTGTTGTTTCTCCAAACCTCAATTTTGACGATTTGAAATGAGGTCCTAAGAGCATGATACCAATCAAAATCATGTTTTGATGCCTATGGCTCCGGAATGGGGACTTGTGTCCCAAAATCTTGTTGTGCCTCCATATCCCAATTTTTCACGCTCCAAGGGCTTTCGAGGTGCAAGCTCAGAAATGAGGTCCTAAGAGTAGGATGCCAGTCAAAATCGCATTTAGATGCTCGCAACTCCAGAATGGGGACTCGTACTCAAAAAGCTCGTTGTGGCTGTAAACCTTGATTTTGATGTTCTGTAAGTGGGGCTTTTGAGGCACAAGCTCCAAAATGAGGATCCTAAGAGAATGACACAAATCTAAATAGTGTTTTGACACCTACAACTATGGAATCAGAACTTTGTGCCCTAAAAAATCATTGAATGCAATGCCTTAGCATTTAAGGCCATTGATGATACTTTATCTATTTTGAAATTGATTGCATCGGATTGTAAGATAGATCATATTTCTAGATCTTTAGGTAAATTGGACACATTGTCCAAATTCATTGCTTCAAATATTTTAACTGTAGATAAAATTAATGAAGAGACTGTTAAGGAAAGGGTGATTAAGGAGAAAGGTGAATTATTTGATAAGACTATTAAGGACTGTACAAAGCATATTGATTCTTTGTTACCGGCACTTAATTCCACTATTTTGAAATATAAAGAATTGTATAAGGAAGCATGCAAGCCTCACCACCTAACAGAGGATATTGATGAGGAGATAAGGAAAACACAAAAGGAGATTGATGACATAGCATATAACATGATAGGTCTTGTATTTGTTGGTATGAATTAGCCAGATTGTCTCAAGAGTAATATGATCTTCTATGGGTAATCTTTTGGTGCATTTTCACAGTTGAAAGTTAATGTAATTGTCTAT
The DNA here is from genome assembly GCF_030272615.1 of Cryptomeria japonica. Taxonomy (NCBI): domain Eukaryota; kingdom Viridiplantae; phylum Streptophyta; class Pinopsida; order Cupressales; family Cupressaceae; genus Cryptomeria; species Cryptomeria japonica. The sequence continues at coordinate 380,548,946 of NC_081413.1, forward strand.
ACTTAGATAAAACAAAGGAATTTATCAAGTATGGCCATAATTTTCTTTACTTTATGTTTGAGACTTGTCTAACAGTATGCTGTAAGAGTATGTAGGTGTTTTGGTGATCTGGTTTTACAGGATTCAGGTAGAGGTTCCAACATGTTGTTTTCAGAACCACCTTATACCACCATTATCAAAATATGACATTGTTGCAGCCAATTTCTACAAACATCTTCGTTGGAATTTATATGATAGTTGTGATAGAGATTATTAAGTGTATTGGTCTAGAATGGCAATTGGCCACTTTCTGTTATGATTATTTCCAGTAAATTTCTTTCCTTGGGAAAGACCAGAGGTTTTCTTAGCCCGATTCTTTCCTACCACTGCCCACACTGAATTGGGTTGTAAACTTTTATGTAATTTCATTAAATTAATAAAATTATTAGGCCATAGGCCCATTATCTATAAAAAAAAATAGTAATAGTAATAATAGTAATAGTAATAGTAATAGTAATAGTAATAGTAATAGTAATAGTAATAATAGCAGTAATAGTAATAATAGTAATAGTAATAATAATAATAGTAATAGTAATAGTAATAATAATAATAGTAATAATAGTAATAGTAATAGTAGTAATAGCAATAGTAGTAATAGCAATAATAGTAATAGTAGTAATAGTAATAATAGTAATAGTAGTAATAATTGTAATAATAGTAATAATAATAGTAATAATAATAGTAATAATTATAATAGTAATAATAGTAGTAGTAGTAGTGGTAGTAGTAGTAGTAGTAGAAAGTCACATAAAGGTCCAAAAAGAAGGTTATGACACTAAAAAAATGAGGTATTCAAGGAAGGCACAAGCTCCGAAACAAGGTACTAAGAGCATGATGTCATTCAAAATCACATTTTGACTCCCGTGGCACTCGAATCGGGACTCACACCCTCGAAAGCTCATTGTGCCTCCAAACCCTAATTTTGATGCTCCAAAACTGGCGCGTTTGAGGCACAAGCTTCGAAATGAGGTCCTAAAAACACCATGCCAAGCAAAATCATGTTTTGATGCCCGCCATTCTGGAATCATGACTCATGCATCAAAAACTTGTTGTGCTTCCAAACCCTGATTTTGATGCTCGAAAATTGGGGCATTCAAGACCAAGCTTTGAAACAAGGTCCTAAGAGCACGATGCTAGTGAAAATTGCGTTTGGATGACCATGGCTTAGGAATTAGGACTCACACCTCTGAAAGCTCATTGTGCCTCCAAACCTCGATTTTGATGCTATGAAACTGGGGCATTCGAGGCACTAGTTCCAAAATGAGGTCCTAAGAGCATAATGCCAGTCAAAATCGCGTTTTGATGCCAGTGGTTCCAGAATCAGGACTCGCACCCCGAAAGTCGTTGTTCCTCCAAAGTCAATTTTGACAGTTTGAAACTAGGACTTTTGAGGAACAACCTTCGAAATGAGGTCCTAACAACACAATGCTAGTCAAAATCACGTTTTCACACCCACAGTTTTGGAATCGTGACTCATGCCCCAAATGCTCCTTGTGCCTACAAACCCCAATTTTGACGGTCCAAAATCAGGGGTTTCGAGGCACAAGTTTCAAAATGGGGTTCTTACAGCACGATGATAGTGAAAATCATGTTTTGACACCCGTGGTTGTGGAATCATGAATCGCACCTCGAATGCTCCTTGTGTCTATAAACCACGATTTTGACCCTCTGAAACCAAAGCTTTAGAGGCATAGGCTCTGAAATGAGGTCCTAAGCTTACGATACGAGTCAAAATTGCATTTTGACACCTGCGGCTTTGGAATCGGGACTCACATGCCGAAAGCTTGTTGTTTCTCCAAACCTCAATTTTGACGATTTGAAATGAGGTCCTAAGAGCATGATACCAATCAAAATCATGTTTTGATGCCTATGGCTCCGGAATGGGGACTTGTGTCCCAAAATCTTGTTGTGCCTCCATATCCCAATTTTTCACGCTCCAAGGGCTTTCGAGGTGCAAGCTCAGAAATGAGGTCCTAAGAGTAGGATGCCAGTCAAAATCGCATTTAGATGCTCGCAACTCCAGAATGGGGACTCGTACTCAAAAAGCTCGTTGTGGCTGTAAACCTTGATTTTGATGTTCTGTAAGTGGGGCTTTTGAGGCACAAGCTCCAAAATGAGGATCCTAAGAGAATGACACAAATCTAAATAGTGTTTTGACACCTACAACTATGGAATCAGAACTTTGTGCCCTAAAAAATCATTGTGCCTCCAAAACCTGGTTTTGACACTACAAAACCGTGGCTTTCGAGGCACAAACTCTGAAACAAGTTCCAAAGAGTACGATGCCAGTGAAAATCATGTTTTGACACCCACAGATTTAGAATCAAGACTTGTGCCTTGTAATCTTGTTGTGCCTCCAAACCTTGATTTTGACACTAAGAAATTGGGGCTTTTGAGACACAACCTAGCTATGAAATGAGGTCCTAAGAGCACGATACCAGTCAAAATCACATTTTGATGCCCACGGCTTATGAGTTGGTACTCGTGCCCCGAAAGCTCGTTGAGCCTCAAAAACTCAATTTTGATGCTCTGAAACAAGAGCTTTCGAGGAAAAAGCTCCAAACGAGGTCCTAAGAGCATGATACCAGTGAAAATTGCGTTTTGACATTTGCGACTTGGGAATCAGGACTCACCCCCTGAAAGCTCGTTGTGCCTCCAAACCCTAATTTTGAAGCTCTGAAACTAATCTTTCAAGGCACAAGCTTCAACACAAGGTCGTACAAGAAAGGTGGTAGGCAAAATCGCGTTTTGACACCCACAATTTCAGAACCACGACTCGCACCATGGAAGCTCGTTGTGCCTTCAAACCTCGATTCTGATGCTCCAAAACTGGGGCTTTCAAGGCACACATTCCAAAACAAGAACTAAGAGCATGATACCAATCAAAATTATGGTTTGACACTCATAGCTCCGAAATCAGTACTCACACATCGAAAGCTCCTCGTGCCTACAAACCCTGATTTTGACGCTTTAAAACCATGGCTTTTATTGAACAAGCTGTGAATTGAGTGCTAGGAGCATGATGCCAATCAAAATTGCATTCTGACACGCATGGCTCCAATATCAGGACCTGCGCCTTGAAAGCTCATTGTACCTACAAACCTTGATTTTGATGCTATGAAACCCAAGGCTTTCAAAGCAAAAGCGTTGAAACGTCCTAAGAGCATGATGCCCTTGAAAATCGTGTTTTGACGCCTGTGGCTCCAGAATCAAGATTTGTGCCTCAGAAGCTCATTGTGACTCCAAACGTCAATTTTGACATTCCAAAACTGGGTCTTTCAAGGCACAAGATTCGAAACGAGTTCTTTACAACATGATTCTAGTCAAAATCATATTTTGACACCCGCGGTTCTGGAATCATGACTTGTGCCCCAAATGCATGTTGTACCTACAAACCCTAATTTTGAAGCTTTGAAACTGACGCTCTGGATACAAAAACACCCAAATGACATCCTAAGAGCATGATACAAGTCAAAATCATGTTTTGACAATCCTGGCTTCGGAATTGGGACTCAGACCCCGTATGCTCATTGTGCCTCCAAACCCCAATTTTGATGCTCCAAAACCAAGGCTTTCTAGGCACAAGCTCCAAAATGAGGTCCTAATAGCATGATGCATGTCAAAATCATATTTTAACTCCCACGACTTAGGAAATGAGACTCATCCCTTGAAACCTAGTTGTGGCTCCAAACCCTAATTTTGACGCTCTAAAATTGGGGCTTTTGAGGCACAAAACCCAAAACAAGGTCCTAAGAGCACAATGCTAGTCAAAATTTCCTTTTGATGCCCATGGCTTTGGAATCAGGACTCACACCCCAAAAGCTCGTTGTCCCTCCAAACCCCGATTTTGATGCTCCAAAACAAGGTCCTAAGAGCATGATGCCAGTCAAAATTGTGTTTTGACTCTCATGGAAATGGAATTAGAACTCACACTCCCAAAAGCTCATTGTGCCTCCAAACCCTGATTTTGACACTCTGAAACAAGGTCTTTTGAGGCACAAGCTTCAAAACAAAGTCCTAATAGCATGATGCTAGTCAAAATCATGTTTTGACTCCTGCAGTTTTGGAATCATGACTCATGACCTAAATGCTTGTTGTGCCTCCAAACCTTGATTTTGATGCTTTGAAATTGGGGCTTTTGAGGTACAAGATCTGAAACATGGTTGTAAGAGAATGATACCAATCAAAATCATGTTTTCTCGCCAGCGGCTCAAGAATCAGGACTCGCACCCCAAAATCTCATTGTTCCTCCAAACCCCAATTTTGATACTTCAAAACTGTGGCTTTTGAGGAACAAGGTCTTAAGAGCATGATTCCAGTGAAAATTGTGTTTTCACACCCACAGCTCAAGAATCAGGGCTCGTGCACCGAAAACTCATTATGCCTCTAAACCCTGATTTTGACGCTAAAAAATTGGGGCATTCAAGGCACAAGCTCTAAAATAATTTCCTTAGACTACGATGCCAGTGAAAATTGAATTTTGATGACCATGACTTAGGAATCGAGACTAGCACCCACGGAAGCTCATTGTGCCTCCAAACTCAGATTTTCATGCTATGAAACTGGGGCATTCAAGGCACAAGCTCCAAAATGATGTCCTAAGAGCATGATGCCAATCAAAATCGTGTTTTGATGCCAGCGACTTGAGAATCAGGACTCGCATCCTGAAAGGTCATTTTTCCTCCAAACATTGATTTTGATGATTCGAAATCGAAGCTTTCAAGCAACAAGCTCCAAAGGGAAGTCCTAAGAGCATGATGCTAGTCAAAACCATGTTTTGACAATTGTGGATCTGGAATTGGGACTTGTGCCCCAAAAGCTCGTTGTGCCTCCAAACCTTGATTTTGATGCTCCGATACCAGGCCTTTCAAGGAATAAGCTTAGAAATGAGGTCCTAAGAGTACGATGTTGATAGTTCTGATACTTAAAGATAAGTACAAATGCCAAGCTAATAAGATGAGAGGGGGGGTGAATCATACAAACTTAATCTTTCATAAAAACATCAGATTCAACCTCGGTAACATATACTTCAGTAATATAAACAAAACTGTTAAACATGCAAACTCAAAAGCATATAAACATCATAACACTCATAACTCCAGATTTAACGTGGAAACCCAAATAGGGAAAAACCATTGTGGGATTTCGGACTCAGTAAGAAATATACTCTTCTAGAGTACGCTCGGTTAAAAGCAAATCCTATTAAAGATTACAAACACATTGCTAGATGTGACCCGGTTAAGGGATTTCCCTCAGATCTATTAGGATCTTCACCTTGTTAGAAGTGACCTTGTTAAAGGATTTCAAACACTCAATCAGAATGTCACCTTGCTAGAGGGTTTTACAAATAAGACTGTTAAGTCCACTCGGTTAAGAGATTTTCTGTCACTTCACTAAATAATAGTAATAAAAATCTATCTGCAACTTCACATCTAAAATGCTAAAGCAGATTCTTATTTGCTCAATACAATATAGACATAGAGCTAATCTTGTCCATCTGCTGGGCTCTATACTCTGTTATTCAAAACAGGTCTTCAAGCTTCTGTGCTCGGTAATCACTATGTAGCATCCCTGTGCATACACTTGCCCGCATACATTGTTTATCAACAATTCCCTATTTATAAACAATTAGCCAACCGCTTAATCTCCTTGATCACATTTCCCATGATCAATCATAGCCATCAGATCTTCAAACTTTGTCTAGGTTCAATGTATCCTTCAATCTGAAAATGTTTTACCCCACCTTGGAACTTGCATATATTTCTTGGAAGTTGTGCTAGGTTATTGCGGTTCAATCTAAGTTGTAGATCTTCCTACCAATTTTCCTTTGCCATAGATTCTTTAACAAACTTCATTCACGGCATACCAATCATTTAATCATAGCCAGCTCATCAGCTTCCTTCATTAAATAATGCATGTAATGATTAAATGCATTCTGTTATTACTCAGTTGCAACTCGATAAATACTAAAATTCACTTGGTAGACATTCTGCCTTCATTAACCGATAGAGATAACCTTTGGGTTTACCGACTAGGTTCCTTAAGGTTTACCGACTAGGTTCTTTGCTCGGTAACATAGTATAGTATTAACCTTTCAATCAATAACATATGTAGGATATCAAAACAATCTAATCATCAAGATCTCATCATTTTCTAACTTGGTAATAGTTGCCCATTGAATAACTTATTTCTCCCGTTTATTCATCATATTCTTTCTGTGTCTTTTACCGACATCATTATACTCATCAAATCATACTTCTCAAGATATGGCAACATCATATTGAATTAGAAAATCAATTTCTTGACATCAATGACAAAATAATAAGACAGTAAACATCCTTAATCAGTTATATCCATAATCATCAACAACCTTCTCAATATCCTTATTGAAATGCCAACAATCTCTCCTTGTCTATTATAATGCCAAATGTCAACAATCTCCCCCTTTGGCATTTATGGAAAAACCAATTCATTTGACCTAACTGATTCGGATTGCTGTGACATTCTAAAATGCTAAAATGCTCTTTCTCCCCCATACATTAGACTTCTCCTCTTTTCTTCTGTCTTCTCCCCCTTTGACAACAATGCCAAAAAGTAAAGAACTTAAAACATAATTTCTTCTTGTATGAAGTGATTTCCTATTGTTATGTGTCAACTTAGTCTCGGTCAGAGCATTTATGTCTTCAATTCTTGTTTCCTATATTGTTTCATGCACACCTTTAGAAAACATCCTAAAGTGTGTAAATCAACATCAACTCCTAAAAAGATATTATGTAGAGTCATCAAATTGATGCTTTCACTGAACTCGGTCAGTGTGTAGAAGATAGGGGTAGGACCCCTAACTTACTTCTGAGATACTCAAAAGTGTCCCTTGGTAGTGGCTTGGTGAAGATATCTGCTATTTGTTCCTTTGTGCTAACATACTCCAACACCACTTTCTTCTCTTGAGCTTCTTCTCTAAGATAATGATATTTGATAGAGATGTGCTTTGTCTTAGAGTGCATAACAGGATTCTTTGAAATGTTAATGGCACTAGTATTGTCACAAAATATAGTTATTGGCTTGGCAACTTTCTCATTTATACCTTCCAACAGTTATAAATATATTTAAGATACTAGTTCATACTAATTTTTTTTTAAATCATTTTTCCATTTCAATTTTTTTTTAAAATTTATGACACGAAGAAATTTTATCCAGCCCCTTCTCTGGGACCATAACCTAATGTTTCAATGCTATGTTGGTACAATTCAATGCTACAACAACATATTCAACTTCTGCTGTTGACTGTGAAACACATCCTTGTTTCTTGCTAAGCCAACTCACTAGTCTTTCTCCTAAAAAGAAAGCTCCTCCACTCATGCTTTTTTTGTCATCAATGTTGTCTGCCCAATCAGCATCAGTATAAAATTTTAAATCAAAATCATTTCTTTTCTGATATACTAAGCCATAATCCTTAGTGCCTTTCAAGTATCTAAAAAATCTCTTGATTGCTGTCATGTGTGTTTCCTTAGGATCTGCAGAGAATCTTGCAACTATACCTACTGCATGTGCTATGTCTGGCCTACTGTGAACAACATATTGTAGTTTACCAATCATGGATCGGTAAAGTGTCTCATCAACAGATGTAGATTCATCATTCTTTGATAATTTACAGTTGGTAGTCATAGGAGTACTTACTAGTTTTGAATCCTCCATTCCAAATTTCTTCAAGATTTCCTTTATATACTTGGATTGAGTAATGAAAATCTCATCTTTCATTTGCAGTATTTGTAAACCTATAAAATAATTTATCTCACCAATTAATGACATCTCATATTCTTTTCTCATTTCATTTCCAAAGTTCTTACATAGAGAGTCATTCCCACAAAATATAATATCATCAACAAATATGGCTGAGATCAGTATTCCATTTTCATCATTCTTCATGTAAATATTCTTGTTTTCACTTGTTCTTATAAAACCAATCTTGATTAAATAAGAGTGCAATCTTTCATACCATGCTCTAGGTGCTTGTTTCAAACCATATAAAGCTTTGTTCAATTTACATACCTGATCTTTATTCTTGTCTTCAGCAAATCCTTCAGGTTGTTCAATAAAAACTTCTTCTTCTAATATTCCATTCAGAAATGCAAATTTGACATCCATCTGATATACCTTGAAATTCTTGTAAGGAGCATATGCCAACAATGTTCTTACTCCTTCAAGTCTTGCCACAGGTGCAAAAGTCTCACCATAATCAATTCCTTCTTCTTGGGCATAACCTTTGCAAACTAGTCTTGCTTTATTTCGAATGACCTCTCCTTTTTCATTCAACTTGTTTCTGAAAATCCACTTTGTACCGATTACATTTTTGCCCTTCGGTCTTGGGACCAGTGTCCATGTGTCATTTTTCTTGATTTGATCAATCTCTTCTGTTATAGCATTTATCAAATCTTCACTGTTAAATACCTCTTTCACTATTCTCGGTTCAAATTCAGATATCAGACATGTGTTCTATCTCAGTTTGTTCCTTGTCATCACTGGATCATCCTTATCTCTTATAATCTGACTTGGTGCATGATGGCTTCTGACATATTTGGCTAATATAGGCTTGGTAGGCTCTGTATGATCTTCTTCATCACTCGGTAACTGGATATTCTCTTCATTTCCTTTTGTAGTTTTCTTGGTAGGACTTGTCGGTTGAACATAGACAAATTTATCATAATCTTCTCATTCTTTGGAGTTTCCTTCATCAATTCTTTTTGCAAATTCATCAATTTTCACATTTGCACTTTCTACTATTTTGTTAGATGATTTGATCAGACATTTAAATTCTTTACTTCTAGAAGAATAACCAAGAAATGTTCCTTCTTCACTTTTCTGATCAAACTTGCCATTTCTATCATCCTTGTGTACATAGCATCTACTTCCAAAGATTTTAAAATAACTTACATTAGGTTTCTTGTCATAAAAGATTTCATATGGTGTCTTCAAAGTACCTTTCTTCAGTTGTACTCGGTTCAGGGTGTAAACTGCAGTGCTTATTGCTTCTCTCCAAAATGTTTGTGGCACTTTCTTTTTCAATCATCAGGGTTCTGGCACAATCCATATTAGATTTGTTTCTTCTCTCAGCAATTGCATTTTGTTGTGGAGTTCTCGGTGCAGAGACTTGCCTTTTTATACCATGATCATTGCAGAATAAGTTGAACTCATCAGATGTGAACTCTCCTCCTCTATCAGATCTAAGACATTTCAGTTGTCTTCCTGTTTCATTTTCAACTCTTGCCTTATACCATTTAAACATTTGAAAAGCTTCTGATTTTTCTTTTAAAAACATTACTGACATCATCCTTGAGTAATCATCCACAAATAATATGAAATATTTATCACCATAATAACTTTGAACTTTCATAGGACCACAAAGATCAGTGTGCACAAGATCCAAAATTCCCTTAGAAGTGTAAGACTTACTTGTAAAGCTTGATCTTGTCATTTTACCCATCTGGCATCCTCGACACATAGCATTCTCAAGTTTTTCAAGACTCGGTAGACCTCTTACTCAGTGCTTCTTACTTATTTTGATTAGATTATCAAAATTTACATGACAAAACCTTTTATGCCATAACCAAGTATCATCTATCTTTGCATACAAACATTTATTCTGAGTTGAGTCAAGGTGAAATGTGTTACATTTTGTTTGTGTCCCGGTAGCAGCTAACTTTCCATGAACTTTGACAATTCCTTTCTGAAATTCTATTCGGTATCCTATAGTGTTTAGATATGCTACACTCAACAAATTGTATTTCAAACCTTCAACCCAATAAACATCATTGTATCTTGCATTATCAAGAAGTTTTATGGATCCTTTACCTTTTACCGGACATGGTGTATCATTACCAAATCTTACATAGCCTCCATCATAGTCTTCTAACATAACAAACTTGTGTTTATCACCTGTCATGTGATGTGAGCAGCCACTATCTATGATCCAAGAATCATTAGTATTTATGTGAGATATAAGGGCTTTTTCTTCATACCTTTCTTCATTTGATACATCTTTGATAGCCACATAAACTACTTCCTCTGTATCAGTTTCATCTGATTTATCATCATTGGATTCCTCATCGGCTATTAAGCATGACTTTCTATCTCTTCTTCTGAAGTCTCAATGTCCTTTGTAATGATTATCTTTCTATCTATCATCTCGATAATCTCTCTTTTCAATAGAGTCTTTGTCAGGACAGTTAGAAGCCATATTTACTATCTTATCACAATTGAAACATTTAAAAGGTAGTTTTCCTTTATACTTACCTTTGCCTCTCGGTAACTTTCTGGCTAATAGTGCTTCAAACTCTTCTTGCTTTCTGATTTCCTCATACAGTTTGTGTACTTCCTCCATGTTCTTGCGAAATCTTTCACTTGCTCCACTATGATCTCCTTTAGTGTACTTACTCATTCTATCATTGTAATCATTAGATTCATCAAGATGAAAAGAACTAAATGCAGATTCAACTTTATTTACCAATGACCCACTGTTATCAAAGTTACTTAACTCAAATGCATGTAGCTTACCAATAGTAGCATCCAAAGAAACTGGCATATTAGGTACAGACCTTAATTCATTGATTACAGAGACTCGGATTGCATAAGCCGGTAGAAGGGTTCTTAACAACTTACTTGTTATATCCTTTTCTTCAATAGTTCCACCTGCTCATTTGATTTGATTGACAATATCTTTTAGTCATGTACTGTACTGGGTTATGTTCTCACCTTCATTCATCCTCATAGACTCAAGTTGTCCTCTTAGACTATCCACTTTTGCTCTTTGAACATGTTCATCTCCACCATACATAGATATGAGCTTATCCCACATAGCCTTTGCATCATTACAGCCTTCTAGATCATTAAACTCTAAATCGGTCAATGCAGATGTTATTTCAATCATTGCTTGAATATGTTCTTGCTTTGCCTTTATCTCTTCCATTATCAATGGATAGGTGCTCAGTGTGATGAAATCATTCTCCAGATAATATACAGTGTATTCTCCAACTCCTGATAGGTGCAGCTTCATCCTTTTCTGCCATGTAGAGAAACTTGACTTGTTCAGCTTCGGTGCATCCCTCTTATACATCTTTGGATCTTTTCCTCAAGTACCTTTAAACTTTTTCTTCTGGAGTCCAAAGCTCTGATACCAATTGATAGTTCTGATACTTAAAGATAAGTACATATGCCAAGCTAATAAGATGAGAGGGGGGGTGAATCATAAAAACTTAATCTTTCATAAAACATCAGATTCAACCTCGGTAACATATACTTCAATAATATAACCAAAACTGCTAAACATGCAAACTCAAAAGCATATAAACATAATAACACTCATAACTCCAGATTTAACATGGAAACCCAAATAGGGAAAAACCATTGTGGGATTTCGGACCCACTAAGAAATATACTCTTCTAGAGTATGCTCGGTTAAAAGCAAATCTTGTTAAAGATTACAAACACATTGCTAGATGTGACCTGGTTAAGGGATTTCGCTCAGATCTGTTAGGATCTTCACCTTGTTAGAAGTGACCTTGTTAAAGGATTTCAAACACTCAATCAGAATGTCACCTTGCTAGAGGGTTTTACAAATAAGACTATTAAGTCCACTCGGTTAAGAGATTTTCTGTCACTTCACGAAATAACAATAATAAAAATCTATCTGCAACTTCACATCTAAAATGCTAAAGCAGATTCTTATTTGCTCAATACAATATAGACATAGAACTAATCTTGTCCATCTGCTGGGCTCTATACTCTGTTATTCAAAGCAGGTCTTCATGCTTCTGTGCTCGGTAATCACTATGTAGCATCCCTGTGCATACACTTGCCCACATACATTGTTTATCAATAGTTCCCTATTTATAAACAATTAGCCAACCACTTAATCTCCTTGATCACATTTCCCATGATCAATCATAGCCATTAGATCTTCAAACTTTGTCCAGGTTCAATGTATCCTTCGATCTGAAAATGTTTTACCCTACCTTGGAACTTGCATATATTTCTTGGAACTTGTGCTAGGGTATTGTGGTTCAATATAAGTTGTAGATCTTCCTGCTGATTTTCCTTTGCCATAGATTCTTTAACAAACTTTATTCACAACATGCCAATCATTTAATCATAGCCAGCTCATCAACTTCCTTCATTAAATAATGCCTGTAATCATTAAATGCATTCTATTATTACTCAGTTGCAACTCGGTAAATACTAAACTTCACTCGGTAGACATTCTGCCTTCATTAACCGATAGAGATAACCTTTGGGTTTACCGACTAGGTTCCTTAAGGTTTACCGACTAGGTTCTTTGGTCGGTAACATAGTATAGTATTAACCTTTCAATCAATAACCTATGTAGGATATCAAAACAATCTAATCATCAAGATCTCATCATTGTCTAACTTGGTAATAGTTGCCCATTGAATAACTTATTTCTCCCCTTTATTCATCATATTCTTTCTGTGTCTTTTACCGACATCATTATACTCATCAAATCATACTTCTCAAGATATGGCAACATCATATTGAATTAGAAAATCAATTTCTTGACATCAATGACAAAATAATAAGACAGTAAACATCCTTAATCAGTTATATCCATAATCATCAACAACCTTCTCAATATCCTTATTGAAATGCCAACAATCTCTCCTTGTCTATTATAATGCCAAATGCTAACAGATGCCAGTTAAAATCACGTTTTGATGTTTGTGGCTCTGAAATTGGGACTTGTACCCGAAATCTCATTGTGCCTCCAAACCTCGATTTTGATGCTCCGAAATCGGGGCTTTCGAGGCACAAGCTTTGAAACGAGGTCCTAGGAGCATGATGCTTGTCAAAATCACGTTTTGATGCCCGCGGTTCCGGAAGCCTGACTTGCACCCCAAACGATCATTGCACCTCCAAACCCTAGTTTTGACACTCTGAAACCAGGGCTTTTGAGGCACAAGCTCTGAAATGAGGTCCTAGGACAACAGTGCTAGTCAAAAATGCGTTTTGACGCCTGCAGCTCTGAAATTGGGACTCGCACCCTAATTGCTTGTTGTGCCTCAAAACCCCAATTTTGATACTTTGAAACCAGGGATTTTGAGGGAAAAGATTTTAAATGATGTCCTAAGAGCAGGATGCAAGTCAAAATCACATTTTCACACCCGCGGCTTCAGAATCAGGACTCGTGTCCGAAAATCGTTGTGCCACCAAACCTTGATTTTGACGCTATAAAATCATGGCTTTCAAGGCGCAATCTCCAAAATAAGGTCCAAAGAGTACGATGCTAGTGAAAATTGTGTTTTGACCTGCATGGATTAGGAATCGGTACTTAGGCCCCAAAAGCTTGTTGTGCCTCCAAATCTCAATTTTGACGCTCCAAAATTGGGGTTTTCGAGGCACAAGCTCCAAAATGAGATCCTAAGAGCACAATGCTAGTCAAAATTATGTTTTGATGCCCATCGCCCCAGAATTACGATTCACACCTCCAAAAGCTCGTTGGGCCACCAAACCTTGATTTTGACGCTCCGAAATCGAGGCTTTCAAGGCACAAGCCCTGAAACAAGGTCCTAAGAGCACAATGCCAGTCAAAATAACATTTTGAAGCATGACTTACGAATTGGGACTCGCGCCCTGAAATCTCATTGTGCCTCCAAACCTAGATTTGGATGCTCCAAAACTGGGGCTTTCAAGGTAGAAGTTTTGAAATGAGGTCCTAAAAGCATGATGCTAGTCAAAATCGCATTTTGACGCTTGCCACTCCGGAATCAAGACACATGACCCAAAAGCTCATTGTGCCTCCAAACCTTGATTTTGATGCTCCAAAACCACCAAAATTAGGGGTTTCAAGGCACACGCTGCAAAATGAGGTGCTAAGAGCATAACAGTCCAAATCATGTTTTTATTCCTATGGATTTGGAATCGGTATCCGCGTGTCGAAAGCTCGTTGTGGCCCCGAAGCTAGATTTTGATGCTAAAACTAAGGCTTTCAAGGCAAAAGCTCCAGAATGAGGTCCTTAGAGCATGATGCTATTAAAAATCACGTTCTAACGCCCCGTGGCTCCAGAATTGGGTCTCACGCCCTGAAAGCTTGTTGTGCTTCCAAACGTCGATTTTCACATTTTGAAACTAGGGCTTAAGAGGCACAAGTTTTGAAAATGAGTTCCTAACAACATTAATAAAAAGAGGGTTATGAAACTTCAAAACCAGGGTATTCAAGGCACAAGCTCTAAAACAAGGTTCTAAGAGAACCATGCCATTCAAAATCAAGTTTGATGTCGATGACTGAGGAATCGGGAATCACACTCCTTGAAGCTCACTGTGCCAACAAACCTTGATTTTGAGGCTATGAAACTGGGGCATTCGAGTCGCTCGCTGAAAGCTCATTGTGCCTCCAAACATCAATTTTGAGGCACAAGCTTTGAAAAAAGGTCCTAAGAACACGATGCCAGTCAAAATTGCATTTTGACTCCCGTGGCACTGAAATTGGGAATCACACCCCCGAAAGCACATTGTGCCTCCAAACCCTAATTTTGATGCTCTGAAACCAAGACTTTTGAGGCACAAGCTTTGAAATGAGGTCCTAACAACACTATGCTAGTCAAAATCATCTTTTGATGCTCGTCGTTCTGGAATCGTGACTCACGCATCGAAAAACTTGTTGTGTTCCAAACTTAGATTTTGACGCTCGAAAACCTGCACATTCAAGACCAAGCTTTGAAACAAGGTACTAAGAGCATGATGCCAGTGAAAATCACATTTGATGACCATGGCTTAGCAATCAAGACTCGCACCTCTGAAAGCTCGTTCTACCTCCAAACCTCGATTTTGACGCTATGAAACTAGGGTATTCGAGGAACAAGCTCCAAAACAAAGATCTAAGAGCACAATGCCTGCCAAAATTGCATTTTGAAGCCAACGGTTCCAGAATCAAGACTCATACCCCGAAAGCTCATTGGGCCTCCAAACATCGATTTTGATGGTCTGAAACTGAGACTTTTGAGGCACAAGCTTTGAAAATGATGTCCTAAAAGCACAATGCTAGTCTAAATCATGTATTGATGCCCACGGTTTTGGAATCATGACTCATGCCCTGAATGCTCTAGGGCTTTTAAGGCACAGGCTCTAAAACAAGGTCCTAAGCAATGATACCAATCAAAATCGCATTTTGACACTTGTGGCTTCAAAATCAGTATCATGCCGAAAGCTTGTTGTGCCTCGAAACCCCAATTTTGACGTTTCGAAATGAGGTCCTAAGAGCACGATGCCAATCAAAATCGTGTTTTGATGCCTATGGCTCCGAAATGAGGATTTGTGCCCCAAAATCTCATTGTGCCTCCAAACCCAATTTTGATGCTCCAAGGGCTTTTGAGGCACAAGCTCAGAAATGAGGTCCTAAGAGCACGATGCCATTCAAAATCATGTTTAGATGCCCGTGGCTCTGGAATGGGGACTCGCACCCAAAAATCTTGTTGTGGCTGGAAACCCTGATTTTCACACTCCGTAACTGGGGCTTTCAAAGCACAAGCTCTGAAATGAGGTCCCAAGAGCATGATGCTAGTCAAAATAGAGTTTTAACGCTTGCGGTTTCGAAATCATGAATCGAGCACAAAGTTTTGATACTTCAAATCCTGGCCTTCCAAGGCATGAACTCCAAAACAAGGTCCTAAGAGCATGATGCTACTCAAAATCATGTTTTGATGCCCTTGGCTCAAGAATCAAGACTCATGTCATAAAGTTCATTGTCCATCCAAACCCCAATTTTGACTCTCCGAGATCTAGGCTTTTGAGGCACAAGCTTAGAAACAAGGTCCTAACACCATGATGCTAGTCAAAATCATGTTTTTGATGACTAATGATGAACAACAGATACCCCAACCGGTACTAAGAGGGGGGGGGGGGGTTGAATTAGTATAGATAAAAAATCTCCCAACAACTTATCTAGCTAAAGCAAAACCAACTAGTTATCACCATTACTGAACTTAACCAAGGCAATACCAGTTAAACACAGTAAGATACCAGACACCATAAACTGATAAGTCTGAACACTTCAGATGTGATCAATACTTGACATCAACTTCACCCATAAACATATGCATGTGGTATACCAATAATACCATAACCTATTAACCCTGCATGCATAATCTTTCAATCAAATACTTCAGAAACATCACATGAAAAATGCATAACACATAACACACAAATTTTTCACATGGAAACCCAATTGGGAAAAACCACGGTGGGGATGAATACCCACAAGCTTGTTTTGAACTCTTTTGAAGCTCTCCTTGTTAGGAGCCTAGTCCAGTTAAAGACTTTACAATAAGGTTCTGGTAGGAACCGATCTTGTTAGAGATCACTTGGTTAAGGGATGGCTATATACCCTATTAAAGGTTGAAACCCTGTTAAAGGTTACCTCGCTAGAGGATTTGAAGAACTCAATGATCTTGAGTCACCTGGTTACAGGTTTTACAATAAGCCTATTAAAGCTACCTGGTAAAGGGATTTTCCATTTGTTGAAATGATTAGAAGACAACAGGAAAAACTACTGATCTGATGGCAACACTACGTGCCAAGGCATATCCTTTTTATTTTCTCTACTCTGTAATCACACTTTTGCAGTTTTCCTCTTACTATTCTGGCAAGTATCTCATCGCTCGGATACACCCAACATTTGCCAACAACTTTACAATAACAAACATCATCGACCTTATAGACAATAGATAAGTTAGTATCATAAACCCTAAACCCTAAGCATCTGAGGTTTACAACACAGCTGGTCCAATCCTGACCATCCAAACACATTGCATAGAGCATTACAATTTCCAACATATCACAAGACAATCTGCATCATTCATTCTTCACCGCACATGGGAATCAGTAACCCATGATCATTCTCGAGGTAGACTTTAAATGCGATCGATCTTCTCATACCTCAATCCTTCACGCACACAAGGATGACATGGCACCTCGATCTCATTCACATCTCTTAGCTAACTCATCACAAAGTATCATCGGTTGCATCGCACAAGCTGGATCGCCAAACCGATAACCATAGAGCTGAGAATACCAACCGGTAGTCACACTTAGTGAAACCCTGACATCAGTTCACTACATCTCTTCATACCTCTTCATATCAGTTCACCAACTTCTTTCAATCTGCATATCAGTTCACCTACACTTATTGACATCAATGACAACATACACTACCATCATATCAACATGCCGGTTCATCATATGCCAATGATATCCAACAATCTCCCCCTTTGGCATTGATGGCAATACTTAGTGTAGCATTGCAACTGAAAACCTCATAGACCAATGTATCTGCATTATCAGATATATTCTCCCCCATATATCAGATATCTTCTCCCCCTTTGTCAACAATGCCAAAGTAGAGGCACAAGCTTCCAAAATCTACTATGCTTCTCCCCCTAAGGAGTAGCATCCTTCAGCACATCAATCCTGAAAGATTTGTCACTGTAGTACTTGACTGATGTGGAGCACACAACTTTAGTTGATTTCATGAAGGGGCAAAACCCCTAATTCACCTCTCAAATAGGTAAATGTAGTCTTCGGTAAGGGCTTAGTGAATATGTCTGCTAACTGCTCTTTATTGGAAACATGTTGTTGTACAACCTCTTTATTTTGAACTTTTTCTCTCAAAATGTGATATTTAATCTCAATGTGCTTAGTTCTAGCATGCAATACTGGATTCTTGGAAATATTTATTGCACTTGTATTATCACAAAATATATTCACTAGTTTAGATACAGGTACTTTGAAACCTTCCAATACATGCTTCATCCAAATTGCTTGAGTGCAATTCATAAATGTTGCCACATATTCTGCTTCAGCTATAGATTAGGAAATATAGCTCTACTTCTTACTTGTCCATGATACTAATCTTCCTCCAAGAAAGAATGCTTCACCTTGATCAGTTCTCGGGCATTTTATCTTTTTACCACTTTCTTTCTCTACCAATGCTCTAAAAGCTTTGAATTTTCCAAATGCTTCAGACTTGTCTTTCAAGAATGTGACCCACGTCATTCTTGAGCAGTCATCAGTAAGAATCATAAAATACCTATCTCCCTGAATACTTCTAGTTTTCATAGGACCACACAAATCAGTATGCACAAGATCAAGTAAATGTTTGGTGAGAAAGACTTACCTGTAAAAGTTGAGGAAGACATCTTCCCAAGTTGACATTCTCTGCACAAAGAATTCTTAGGTTTGTTCAGCAAAGGTAATCCTCTTACCGCCTTGATCTTATCGGCTTTAACAATGTTGTCAAAGTTCATATGACAGAGTCTCCTATGCCATATCCAACTATCATCAAACTTAGCCATTAGACACTGACTTATCTTGGCTTTCAACTAAAATAGGTTACCTCTGATCTACTTACCGATCACAATAACTTCACCACTCTTCCCAATTATATTGCAAATTCCACCTTTGAATTCTAGAACTAATCCTTTGTCATTCAGTTGAGCAACACTCAATAGGTTATGCTTAAGACCTTCTACCCAGTAGACATCATCTGTACTATTCTTTCCATTCAGTGAGATGGATCCTTTACCTTTCACCAAGCATGGTGCATCATTTCCAAATCTCACAACACCTCCATCATATTTCTCTAGAGAAAGAAACTTTCTCCGGTCACTAGTCATGTGGTCAGAAAAACCACTATCAATTATCCACTCATTGGAGTTGCCAATGTGAGAGACAAGTGCTTTCTTGTCTGACACTTCTTCCTTTAATGCTACAAACACTATGTCTTCATTTTCTTCATCTTCTGATTCTTCATTAGTGACACCTTCATCCACAACAACTAGACAATTTCTTTTGTTTCCTCCTTTATATTTTCTAAACCTCTCTAGTTTATCCTTATGTCATTGTTAGGACAATAAACAACTATATATCCTATCTTGTTGTAGGAAAAACATTTCAAAGGAAGTTTACCTCTATACTTTCCAATTCCCTTCGGAAGTCTTTTAGCAAGAAGAGCTTCAAACTCCATCAGAATCTCTTCATCCTCCATATCTATGCATTGTCTAGATTCATAAATGGTACTAGTTTCTTTTCCTTTTCTGGATGGTACAGTAGATGCTTTAAAGGCTGACTCAGTCTTATAAACACTACCATCATAGCTATTCAACTCATATGCAGTTAACATTGCAATGATAGAATCTAAGGATACCTTGGTCTTATCAATAGACCTTAGTTCCTGGATAGCAAAAACTCTAATTGCATAGATTGGTAACAATGATCTAAGGAATTTCCTAACAACAATGGTATCATCAATAGTTCCACCAGCGCTTTTGATATCACCAACCATAGTCTTAATCCTAATACCATACTGTTGAATGGTCTCACCTTCAACCATCCTCATATCCTCAAATTTACCTCTAAGGCTTTCTTCCTTATCTTTCTTTACATGCTCATCACCACCATAGATGTTTTCCAGTGAATCCCATACATCCTTAGGTGTGTCCTTGTCTTGTACATCAATAAACTCAATGTCTGACAGGCTGATGATAAGGGCTTCCATGACTTGCCCATTTTCCTGGATCTCTCTCTTCTGATCATCAGTCAAAGTGCAAGTGGGAGTAACATAGGCATTCTCAACATAGCTCCGGCATTGAGCACCCATACTCTTTATGTAAATATTCATTATGTCCTTCCATATCTTAAAGTTATCTCTATTGAACTTAGGACCTTCCCTCTTCATCATTACAGTAGGATCTTTTACCTCAAGTGGTTAAGCTTATATCACCGAGGACCTGGAGGCACTTTGATACCAATTGATGAATAATGATGAATAATAGATACCCCAACTAGTACTGAGAGGGCAAGGGGGGGAGCGGGGGGGTGGGGGGCAGGGGGTGAATCAGTACAGATATAAACTCTCCCAACAAATTATCTAGCTAAAAAAAAACCAACTGGTTATCACCATTACTGAACTTAACCATGGCAATACCGTTTAAACATAGTAAGATACCAGACACCATAAACTGATAAGTTTGAACACTTCAGATACGATCAATACTTGACATCAAATTTACCCATAAACATATGCATGTGGTATACTAGTAATGCCATAACCTATTAACCCTACATGCATAATCTTTCAACCAAATACTTCATAAACATCACATGAAAAATGCATAACACATAACACAAATTTTTCACGTGGAAACCCAAATGGGAAAAACCACGGTGGGGATGAATACCCACAAGCTTGTTTTGAACTCTTTTGAAGCTCACCCTGTTAGGAGCCTAGTCCGGTTAAAGACTTTACAATAAGGTTCTGCTAGGAACCGATCCTGTTAGAGATCACCCGGTTAAGGGATGGCTATATACCCTGTTAAAGGTTACCTCGCTAGAGGATTTGAAGAACTCAATGATCTTGAGTCACCTGGTTGCAGGTTTTACAATAAGCTTGTTCAAGCTACCCGATAAAGAGATTTTCCATCTGTTGAAATGATTAGAAGACAACAGGAAAAACTACTGATTTGAGGACATCACTATTTGCCAAGGTAGATCCTTTTCATTTCCTCTACTATGCAATCACACTTCTGCAGTTTTCCTCTTACTGGTCTGGCAAGTATCTCATCACTTGGATACACACAACATTTTCCAACAACTTTACAATAACAAACATCATCGACCTTATAGACAATAGATAGGTCGGTAGCATAAACCCTAAACCCTAAGCATATGAGGTTTACAACACAGGTGGTCCAATCCTGACCGTCCAAACACATTGCATAGAGCATTAAAATTTCAAATAGATCACAAGACAATCTGTATCATTCATTCTTCACCACACATGGGAATCATTAACCCATCATGATTTCTTCTCATACCACTAAGAAGAATGATCATTCCTGAGGTAGACTTCAAACACGATCAATATTCTCATACCTCAATCCTTCACATGCACAATGATGATGTGGTACCTCAATCTCATTCACATCTCTTAGCTAACTCATCACAAAGTATCATCAGTTTGATCACACAAGCTGGATTGCCAAACCGATAACCATAGAGCTGAGACTACCAATTGATAGTCACACTTAGTGAAACCCTGACACCGGTTCACTACATCTCTTCATACCTCTTCATACCGGTTCACCAACTTCTTTCAATCTGCATAACGATTCACCTACACTTATTGACATCAATGACAACATACATTATCATCATATCAACATGTCGGTTCATCATATGCCAATGATATCCAACAATTTTGATGCTCACGGCTCTAGAATTGTGAGTCGCACCCCAAATGCTCGTTGTGCCTCCAAACACACATTTTGATGCTCCAAAACTGAAGCTTTCAAGGCACATGCTCTAAAATGAGGTCCTAAGAGGACAATGCTAGTCAAAATTGTGTTTTGATGCCCACGGTTCAGGAATTTTGACACTACGAAACCGAGGCTTTGGAGACACAAGTACTGAAACCAGGTCCTAAGAGCATGATGCAAGTCAAAATCGTGTTTTTGCACACACTGCTTCAAAATTGGGAATTGCACCCAAAGTGCTTGTTGTGCATCCAAACCATGATTTTGATGCTCCAAAACTAGGGCTTTCAAGGCACAAGCTTCAAAAAAAGGTCCTAAGAGCATGATGCGAGTCAAAATTGCGTTTTGACTCCCGTGGCATTGGAATCGAGATTCACAACCGCAAAATCTCGTTGTGCCTCCAAACCCTGATTTTGACACTCCAAAATTAGGGCTTTCAAGGCACAAGATTCGAAATGAGGTCCTAATAGCACAATGCTAGTCAAAATCATGTTTTGACTCCTGCGGTTTTGGAATCATGACTCATGCCCTAAATGCTTGTTGTGCTTCCAAACCTCAATTTTGGCGCTCTGAAATCAGGGCTTTTGAGGCACAAGCTCTGAAACAAGGTTCTAAGAGCATGATACTAGTCAAAATTGTGTTTTGATGCCCACAACTTAGAAATTGAGACTCACAACCCAAAAGGTTGTTTTGCCTCCAAATGTCAATTTTGATTATTCAAAACTGGTGCTTTCGAGTCACAAGCTTTGAAATAAAGTCCTCAGAGAATGATGCTAGTCAAAATCACGTTTTGACAATTGTGGCTCTGAAATTGGGACATGTGCCCCGAAAGCTTATTATGCCTCCAAAGCCTGATTTTGGTGCTTTGATACCAGGGCTTTCAAATAATAAGCTCATAAACAAGATCCTAAGAGCACGATGCAAGTCAAAATTGTGTTTTGATTCATGTGGCTCCAGAATCGGGACTTGCACCGGAAAGCTCATTGTGCCTCCAAACCTTGATTTTGATGCTCTAAAACTGGGGCTTTTGAGGCACAAGCTCCGACAAGAGGTCTTAAGAGCATGATGGTTGTCAAATTTGCATTCTGATTCTAGTGGCTCGGGAATTGGGACTCGCACGATGCCAGTCAAAATCGTGTTGTGACAATTGTGGCTCTAGAACTAGAACTTGTGCCCTGATAGCTCATTGCACCTCCAAACCCTGATTTTGATGCTCTAATAACATGACTTTCGAGGAATAAGCTTAGAAATGAGGTCCTAAGACCATGATGCTAGTCAAAATCACATTTTGATGCATGTGGCTCTGGAATCAGGACTTGCACCCGAAATCTCGTTGTGCCTCGAAACCTCGATTTTGATTCTTCGAAATCGATGCTTTCAAGGCACAAGCTCTGAAACAAGTCCTAAGAACATAATGCTTGTCAAAATTGCATTTTGATGGATGTGGTTCCAGAATCCTGACTCATAGTCCAAATGGTTGTTGCGTCTCCCAATCCTAGTTTTGATGCTCCGAAATGAGGTCCTAGGACAACGATGCCAGTCAAAATCGTGTTTTGATGCCTGTGGCTTTGAAATCAGGACTCGCACCCTGATTGCTTTTTGTGCCTCCAAACTCCAATTTTTATCATTCAAAACTGGGGCTTTCAAGGCACAAGCTCTGAAATGATGTCCTAAAAGTGCAATGCAAGTCAAAAGCACGTTTTCACACTCGCAGCTTCGGAATCAAGACTCATGCCCTAAAAATCATTGTGCCTCCAAACCCCAATTTTGATGCTATAAAATTGTGGCTTTCAAGGCACAAACCCTGAAATGAGGTCCAAAAATTAAGATGCGAGTCAAAATTGTGTTTTGATGCCCACAGGACTTTCGAGGCACAAGCTCTGAAATGAGGTGCTATCGCATTTTGATGTCAACGGCTAGGGAATCGGGACTCGCATGATGCCAGTCAAAATCATGTTGTGACAATTGTGGCTCTAGAATTGGGACTTGTGCCCCGAGCACTTGTTTTGCCTCCAAACCCTGATTTTGATGCTCCCATAACAAGGCTTTTGAGGAATAAGCTCAGAAACAAAGTCCTAAGAGCACGATGCCAGTCAAAATCACATTTTGATGCCTGTGACTCTGGAATCAGGACTTGCACCCGAAAGCTCGTTGTGCCTCGAAACCTTCATTTTGATGCTCTGAAACCGGTGCTTTCAAGGCAAAATATCCAAAATGAGGTTCTAAGAACATGATGCTTGTCAAAATTGCATTTTGATGCACGTGGTTCTAGAATCCTGACTCACACCCCAAATGGTCGTTGTGCCTCCAAACCCTGGTTTTGATGCTCCAAAACTAAGGCATTCAAGGCACAAGCTCCAAAATGACGTCCTAGGACAATGATGCAAGTCAAAATCACATTTTGATGCCTATGGCTCTAAAATCGGGACTCGCACCTTGATTGCTTTTTTGTGCCTCCAAACCCCAATTTTGATACTTTGAAACCAGGGATTTCGAGGCACAAGCTTTCAAATGACATCCTAAAAGCATGATGCAAGTCAAAATCACATTGTCACACCTGCAACTCTGGAATCAAGACTCGTGCACCAAAAATCGTTGTGCCTCCAAACCCTAATTTGGATGCTATAAAACCATGGCTTTCAAGGCACAAACACCAAAATGAGGTCCAAAGAGTATGATGCCAGTCAAAATTTTGTTTTGATGCCTAGGACTTACTAATTGGGACTTTGGCCCTGAAAGCTTTTGTGCCTCCAAATCTCAATTTTGACGCTCCGAAATAGGGGCTTTTGAGGCACATGCTTAGAAACGAGGTCCTAAATACATAATGTCAGTCAAAATCACATATTGACACCCACAGATCAAGAATTGGTACTCATGCCCTGAAAGCTCGTTGTTCCTCCAAACCTTGATTTCGATGTTCCAAAATAGGGGCTTTCAAGGCACAAGCTCCAAAATGAGGTCCTAAGAGCGTGATGCTAGTGATAATCATGTTTTAATGCATGTGGCTCTGGAATCAGGACTCGCACCCCTGAAATCTCATTGTGCCAGCAAATGTTGATTTTCACGCTTTGAAACCGAGGCTTTCAAGGCACAAGCTCTGAAACAAGGTCCTAAGAGCACGATGCTAGTCAAAATAAGATTTTGAAGCCCATGACTTCCAAATTGAGACTCGCACCCTAGAAGCTCATTGTGCCTCCAAACCCCAATTTCGATGCTCCAAAATGGATGCTTTCAAGGTAGAATATCACAAATGAGGTCCTAAAAGCACGATGCCAGTCAAAATTGTGCTTTGATGCTTGCCGCTCTGGAATAAGGACTCACGACCTGAAAGCTTGTTGTGCCTCCAAACCCTAATTTTGATGCTAAAAAGTCAGGAGTTTGAAGGCATAAGCTACAAAATGAGGTGCTAAGAGCACAATGCCAATCAAAATCATGTTTTTATGCTTGTGGCTTTGGAATCAGTATCTATGCATCGAAAGCTCGTTGTGGCCCCCAAGCCAGATTTTGCCTCTACAAAACCCAGGCTTTCAAGGTAAAAGCTCTAGAACAAGGTCCTTAGAGCATGATACTATTCAAAATCATGTTCTAATGCCCATGGCTATAGAATTGGGTCTCGTGCCCAGAAAACTTGTTGTGCTTGCAAACGTCAAATTTCATATTTTGAAACCGCGACTTTCAGGGCACAAGTTTGGAAACGAGTTCCTAAGAGAACGATGTTCTAAAACTAGGGCTTTTGAGGCACAAGCTTTGAAATGAGGTCCTAAGAGAATGATGGTAGTCAAAATTGTATTTTGATGCCCACAACTCAGAAATCGAGACTCGTGCCATGAAAGCTCGTTGTGCCTCAAAACCCCAATTTTGACTCTCCGAAACTAGGGCTTTTGAGGCACAAGACTCATAATAAAGTCTTAAGAGCACGATGCTAGTCAAAATTGCATTTTGATGCTCCTGGCTTTGGAATTGGGTCTTGTAACCTCGAAAGCTTGTTGTCCCTCCAAACCCCGATTTTGACGCTCCCAAACCATCATTTTCAAGGAACAAGCTCTGAAACAAGATCCTAAGAGCACGATGCCAATCAAAATCACGTTTTGATGCTTGTGGCTCTGGAATCAGGACTCGTACCCGCAAAAGATCATTTTTCCAAGCCCCAATTTTGATGCTATGAAACCTGGGCATTCGAGGCACAAGCTCTGAAACAAGGTCCTAAGAGCATGATGCCAATCAAAATCACATTTTGATGCCCGCAACACCAGAATCTGGACTCGCTCCCCGAAAGCTTGTTGTGCCTCCAAACATCAATTTTGAGGCACAAGTTTCAAAATAAGGTCCTAAGAACATGATGCCATTCAAATTTGCACTTTGACTCTCGTAACACTAGAATCGACACTCACACGGCCAAAATCTCATTGTGCCTCCAAACCCCGATTTTGACGCTTTGAAACTGGGGCTTTTGAGGCACAAGCTTTGAAATGAGTTTCTAATAGCACTATGCCAGTGAAAATCATGTTTTGACACCCATTGTTCTGGAATCATGACTCATGCACCGAAAACTCATTGTGCTTCCAAACCCCGATTTTGATGCTTGAAAACTGGGGCATTCAAGGCCAAGCTTTGAAACAAGGTCCTAAGAGAATGATGCCAGTGAAAATTGTGTTTTGACAACCTTGGCTTAGGAATCGGGACTTGCACCTCTGAAAGCTCGTTGTGCCTCCAAACCTCCATTTTGACGCTATGAAACCAGGGCATTCAAGGCACAAGCTCCAAAATGAGGTCCTAAGAGCACAATGTCAGTCAAAATCACATTTTGAAGCCAGCGGTTCTAGAATCGGGACTCACACCATGAAAGCTCGTTGTGCCTCCAGAAAAATGATTTTGACGGTCTGAACCTAGGACTTTTAAGGCACAAGCTTCAAAATGAGGTCCTAACAACACGATGCCAGTCCAAATCATGTTTTGATGCCCACGGTTCTGGAATTGTGACTCATGCCCCGAATTCTCCTTGTGCCTACAAACCCCAATTTTGATGGTCTGAAACTAGGGGTTTTGAGGAACAAGTTTTGAAATGGGGTCCTTATAGCACGGTGCCAGTGAAAATAACATTTTGACGCCCATCATTCTGGAATCGTGAATTGCACCCTGAATACTTGTTGTGCCCACAAACCTCGATTTTGACCCTCCAAAATTAGGGCTTTCAAGGCACAGGCTCAGAAATGAGGTTCTAATGCACAATACCAGTCAAAATCACATTTTGACACCAATGGCTTCAGAATCGGGATTCGCATGTCGAAAGCTTGTTGTGCCTCCAAACCCTGATTTTGACACTTCGAAACGAGGTCCTAAGAGCACAATGCCAATCAAAATCGCATTTTGACGCCTATGGGGACTTGCACCCTGAAATATTATTGTGCCTCCAAACCCCAATTTTGATGCTCCAAGGGCTTTCGAGGCACAAGCTCAAAAACTATGTTCTAAGAGCATGATGCCAATCAAAATTGCGTTTAGATGCCCATGGCTCCCGAATGGGAACTCGGACCCAAAAAGATTGTTGTGGCTGCAAACCTTGATTTTGATGCTTCATAACTGGGCTTTTTGAGCCACAAGCTCCGAAATAAGGTCCTAGGAGCATGATGCTAGTCAAAATCGCGTTTTGAAATTGTGACTTAGAGCCAGGAATTTTGATACTTCGAATCCCGAGCTTCTAAGGCACGAGCTTTGAAACAAGGTCCTAAGAGCATGATGCCAATCCAAATAGTGTTTTGATGCCCACGGCTCAATAATCGGGACTAGCGTCCCAAAAAATCATTGTGCCTACAAACCCTGGTTTTGATGCTACAAAACTATGGCCTTCGAGGCACAAACTCCAAAATGAGGTCCAAAGAGTATGATGCCAGTGAAAATTGTATTTTGACACCCATGGATTTGGAATCGAGACTCATGCCATGAAATCTTGTTGTGCTTCCAAACCTCAACTTTCACGCTAAAAAATTGGGGCTTTTGAGGCACAATCTAGCTATGAAATGAGGTCCTAAGAGCATGATTCTAGTCAAAATCACATTTTGTTTCCCACTGCTTAGGAATTGGTACTCGTGCCCCAAAAGCTTGATGAGCCTCAATACCTCGATTTTGATGCTCCAAAATAGGGGCTTTTGAGGAAAAAGCTCCAAAATAAGGTCCTAAGAGTTCGATGCCAATGAAAATCTTATTTTGATGTTTGCAACTCGAAAATCAAGAATCGGGTCTCACACCCTAAAAGAACATTCTACCTCCAAACCCTGATTATGATGCTCTAAAACTAAGGCTTTCAAGGCAAAAGCTTTGAAACAAGGTCGTACAAGCATGATTCCATTCAAAATTGCGTTTTGACGCCCGCAGCTCCCAAATCGTGACTCACGCCTTGGAAGCTCATTGTGCCTCCAAACCCTGATTCTGACTCTTTGAAACTAGGGCTTTCAAGGTACAAGTTCCAAAACAAGAACAAAGAGCACGATACCAGTCAAAATTGTTTTTTGACACTCACGTCTTCGAAATCATAACTCATGCCTCAAAATCTCCTTGTGCTTCCAAACCCCGATTTTGATGCTTCAAAATCATGGCTTTCAATGAACAAGCTGTGAAACGAGGTGCGAGGAGCACTATGCCAGTCAAAATTGTGTTCTGACACCCATGGCTCTGATATTAGGACATGCCCCTCGAAAGCTCATTGTACCTCCAAACCCTGATTTTGACACTATGAAACCTGGGGTTTTCAAGGCACAATTGCTAAAATGTCCTAAGAGCATGATGCTATTGAAAATTGCGTTTTGACAGCCATGGCTCCAGAATCAAGATTCGTGCCTCGAAAGCTCATTGTGACTCCAAACATCGATTATGATGTTCCAAAACTAGGTCTTTCCAGGCACAAGCTTCGAAACAAGTTCTTTACAACACGGTGCCAGTCAAAATCATATTTTCACGCCCCCAGTTTTGGAATCGTGACTCGCACCCTGAATGCATGTTGTACCTACAAACCCTGATTTTGAAGCTTTGAAATCAATGCTTTCAATCTGCAAACAACCAAATGACTTCCTAAGAGAACGATACAAGTCAAAATCATGTTTTGACGGTCGCGGCTCCAGAATAGGGACTCGCACCTTGAAAGATCATTGTGCCTCCAAACCCTGATTTTAATGCTCTGAAACTGGTGGTTTTGAGGCATAAGCTCCTAAATGAGGTTTTAAGAGTATGATGCAAGTCAAAATCGTGTTTTGATGCTCATGGCTTTGGAATTGGGACTTGCACTCTGGAAAGCTCATTGTGCCTCAAAAACCAGATTTTGATGTTCCAAAACCAGGGCTTTCAAGGCACAAGCTTCGTAACAAGATCCTAAAAGCACGATACCATTCAAAATCATATTTTGACACCGACGGTTTAGGAATCGAGACTCATGCCACAAAAGCTCGTTGTGCCTCCAAACCCCAATTTTGATGCTCTGAAATTGGGACTTTTGAGGTGCAAGACTCGGAATGAGGTCTTAAGAGAATGATGCCAATCAAAATCATGTTTTGTTGCCTGTGGTTCTAGAATCAGGACTCACACCCTCAAAAGCTTGTTGTGCCCAACCCCAATTTTGATGCTTTGAAAATGGGGCTTTCAAGGCACAAGCTCCGAAACAAGATCCTAAGAGCACGATGTTGGTCAAAATCACATTTAGATTTATTACCTCAAGAAATTTATTTCTATTTATCATTTCTAAACTTAACATTACTCATGAAATTAATTATAGAGATAATAAGAATAGTTGCAGTAGCAGTAGTGAAAATAATAATAATAATAATAATAGAATGTCACATAAAGGTCCAAAAAGAGGGTTATGACACTCCAAAACTGGAGCATTGAAGGTACAAGCTTTGAAATAAGATCCTAAGAGAATGATGTCATTAAAAATCTTGTTATGACACCGATGCCTGAGGGATCGAGAATCACCCTCGAAAGTACGTTGTGCCTCCAAACCATGATTTTGATGCTACAAAACCAAGGCATTCAAGGAAAAAGCTCTGAAATAAGGTCCTAAGAGCATGATGCCAGTACAAATCACGTTTTGACGCCCATAGCTCCAGAATTTGGACTCGCTCCCTGAAAGCTCCTTGTGCCTCCAAACATCGATTTTTAGGCACAAGCTTCAAAATAAGGTCCTAAGAACATGATGCCAGTCAAAATTGCATTTTGACTCCCATGGCTCCAGAATCGGGAGTTGTACCCTTGAAAGTTCATTGTACCAAACCTCGATTTTGATGCTCTGAAACCAGGGCTTTCAAGGCACAAGCTCCGAAACAAGATCCGAAGAGCACGATGTTGGTCAGAATCGCGTTTAGATTTATGACCTCAAGAAATTCATTTCTAAACTAACATTATTCATGAAATTCATAATAGTAATAATAAGGATAGTTGTAGTAGTAGTGATAATAAAATAATAATAATAATAGAAAGTCACATCAAGGTCAAAAAAGAGGGTAATGGCACTCCAAAACCGCTTTGAAACAAGGTCCTGAGAGCACGACGCCATTCAAATTACGTTTTGATGCCAATGGCTGAGGAATTGGGAATCGCATCCCGAAAAGCTCGTTGTGCCTCCAAACCCCAAGTTTGAGGCTACAAAACTAGGACATTCGATGCACAAGCTCTGAAATAAGGTCCTAAGAGCATGATGCCAGTCAAAATCACATTTTGATGCCCGCAGCTCTAGAATCTTGATTCGCTCCTCGAAAGCTCGTTGTGCCTCCAAACATCAATTTTTTGGCACAATATTTGAAATAAGGTCCTAAGATTATGATCCCAGTCAAAATTGTGTTTTGACTCCCATGGCACTGGAATCGGGACTCACACCCCCAAAAGCTCATTGTGGTTTTAAACCCCGATTTTGATGCTCTGAAACTAGGGCTTTCGAGGCACAAGCTTCAAAACAAGGTCCTAATAACACTATGCCAATCAAAATCATGTTTTGACACCCGCCGTTCTGGAATCATGACTCACGCACCAAAAATTCATTGTGCTTCCAAACCTCGATTTTGATGCTCGAAAACTGGGGCATTCAACACCAAGCTTTGAAACAAGGTCCTAAGAGCATGATGCCAGTGACAATCGCATTTTGATGACCATGGCTTACGAATCAGGACTCGCACCTCCAAAAGCTCCTGTGCCTCCAAACCTTGATTTTGATGCTATGAAATTGGGGAATTCGAGGCACAAGTTCCAAAATGAGGTCATAAGAGCACAATGCCAATCAAAAATTTGTTTTGATGACAGCAGTTCCAGAATCAGGACTCACACCCTGAATGCTCATTGTGCCTCCAAATGTTGATTTTGACAGTTTGAAATGGGAGTTTTAAGGCAAAAGCTTCAAAATGAGGTCCTAACAGAATGATGGCAATAAATCACGTTTTGATGCCTGCGGTTTTGGAATCGTGACTCATTCCCTAAATGCTCCTTGTGCCTATAAACCCCAATTTTGATGGTCCAGAACCGGGGATTTTGAGGCACAAGCTTCGAAATGGGGTCCTTACAACACGATGCTAGTGAAAATAACATTTTGATGCCCATGGTTGTGGAATTGTGAATCATGCCCCAAATGCTTGTTGTGCGTACAAAGCCCGATTTTATCCCTCTGAAACCAGGGCTTTCAAGGCATAGGCTCTGAAATGAGGTCCTAAGCACAAGATACCGGTCAAAATTGTGTTTTGACACCTGTGGCTTCAGAATCAAGGTGCACTTGTCAAAAACTTGTTGTGACTTGAAAGCTTGTTGGGAATCAAAATCACACCCCAAAACCCTGTTGTGGCTACAAAACCCAATTTTGACGCTCCGCAACCGAGGCTTTCGAGGCACAAGCTCCGAAATGAGGTCCTAAGAGCATGATGCTAGTCAAAATACCATTTTGAGGTCCGTGGTTTCAAAATCATGCCTTGAGTCTGGAATTTTGATACTTTGAATCTCGGGCTTGCAAGGGACGAGCTCTGAAACAAGGTCCAAAGAGCATGATGCAAATCCAAATAGTATTTTGACGCCCGTGGCTCTAGAAACGAGACTTGCACCCCAAAAAATCATTGTGCCTCCAAACCCCGGTTTTGACACTACAAAACTGTGACTTTCGAGGCATAAACTCTAAAAAGAGGTCCAAAGAGTATGATGGCAGTCAAAATTATGTTTTGATACCCATGAATTTGGAATCGGGACTCGTGCCCCGAAAGCTTGTTGTGCCTCTAAACCTCAGTTTTGACGCTAAAAAATTAAGGCTTTTGAGGCACAAGCTAGCTATGAAACGAGGTCCTAAGAGCATGATTCCAGTCACAATCGCATTTTGACGCCCACGACTTACAAATCGGTACTCGTGCCCTGAGATCTCATTGAGCCTAAAATCCTCGATTTTGATGCTCTGAAATAGGGTCTTTTGAGGAAAAAGCTCCAAAATGAGGTCCTAAGAGCACAATGCCAGGGAAAATCAAGTTTTGAAGTTCGTGGCTCAAGAATCGGGAATTGGGACTTATGCTCTAAAAGCTCATTGTGCCCTAATTTTGACGCTCTGAAACTAAGGATTTCAAGGCACAAGCTTCGAAAGAAGGTTGTACGAGCACGATTCCAATCAAAATCACATTTTGATGCCTATAGCTCTAGAATTGCAACTTGCATCCTAGAAGCTCCTTGTGCCTCCAAACCCCGATTCTGACGATCCGAATCTTGGGCTTTCAAGGCATAAGTTCCAAAATGAGAACTAAGAGCCTGATACCAATTAAAATCATGTTTTGACGCTCGTCACTCTGAAACCAAAACTCATGCCTTGAAATCTTCTTGTGCCTCCCAACCCTAATTTTGACGCTTCAAAACTATGGCTTTCAATGAACAAGCTATGAAATGAGGTGCTAGGAGAATGATGCCAATCATGTTCTAACACTCATGGCTTCAATATCAAGACCTGCTCCAGAATCAAGACTTTTGCCTCGAAAGCTCGTTGTCCTTTCGAGACACAAGCTTCGAAACGAGTACTTTACAACACGCTGCAAGTCAAAATCATAATTTACCACTCGTAGTTTTGGAATTATGGCTCGCGCCCCAAAAGCACATTGTACCTACAAACCCTAATTTTGAAGCTTTGAAATTGACACTTTTGATGCACAAACACCCAAACTACATCCTAAGAGCACGATGCAAGTCAAAATCGCGTTTTGACATCCGCGGCTCTAGAATAGGGACTTGCACCTTGAAAGATCGTTGTGCCTCCAAACCCTAATTTTAACGCTCTGAAACTAGTGCTTTTCAGGCATAAGCTCAAAAATGAGGTCCTAAGAACATGATGCCAGTCAAAATCACATTTTGACACTCCTAGCTCTGGAATTGGGACTCGGACCCCATATGCTCATTGTGCCTCCAAACCCTGATTTTGATGCTTTGAAACTGAGGCTTTCTAGGCACAAGCTCCAAAAGGAGGTCCTAATAGCACGATGCAAGTAAAAATTGCATTTTGACTCCCATGACTTAGGAAACAGGACTCATGCCCTGAAACCTAGTTGTGCCTTGAAACCCCAAATTTGATGCTTCGAAATTGGGGCTTTTGAGGCCCAAGACCCAAAACAAGGTCCTAAGGGCACGATGCTAGTCAAAATTGCATTTTGATGCCCGTGGCTTTGGAATCACGAGTCGCACCCCAAAAGCTCATTGTGCCTCCAAACCTAGATTTTGATGCTCCACAACCAAGGCTTTCAAAGCACAAGCTCCAAAACAAATTCATAAGAGAATGATGCAAGTCAAAATTGTATTTTGATGCCTGTGGTTCTAGAATCGGGAGTCTCTCCATAAAATCTCTTTGTGCCTCTAAACCCCAATTGTGACACATTAAGATTGGGGATTTTGAGGCACAAGCTTAGAAATGACGTCCTAACACCACGATGCTAGTCAAAATCACGTTTTGACGTCCACGGCTTTGGAATCGTGAGTCGCGCCCCAAGTGCTCGTTGTGCCTCCAAACCCCCATTTTGATGCTCCAAAACTAGAGGTTTTGAGACACAAGCTTTGAAATGAGGTCCTAAGAAGATGATGTCAGTCAAAATTACATTTTGAAGCCTATGGTTCGGAATTGCTTTGGAGACACAAGCTCCAAAATTGGGTCCTAAAAGCACGATGCCAGTCAAAATTGCATTTTCGCATGCACTACTTCAGAATTGGGACTCGCACCTCGAGTTCTCATTGTGCCTCCAAACCCTGATTTTGACACTCCAAAATTGGGGCTTTCTAGGCACAAGCTTTGAAATGATGTCCTAATAGAACGATGTTAATCAATATCATGATTTGACTCCTATGGTTGCGGAATCATGATTCATGCCCCAAATGCTTGTTGTGCCTCCAAACGTCAATTTTGACACTCTAAAATCAGGGCTTTTGAGGCACAAGCTCCGAAACAAGGTTCTAAGAGCATGATACGAGTCAAAATCATGTTTCGACGTCCATGGCTTAGGAATCGTGACTAGCACCCTAAAAGGTCGTTTTGCCTCCAAACGTTGATTTTGATGATCCGAAACTGACACTTTTGAGCCACAAGCTCCGAAATGAGGTCCTAAGAGCACGATGCTAATCAAAATTGTATTTTGACAATTGTGGCTCTATAATTGGGACTTGTGCCCTGTAAGCTCATTGGGCCTCCAAACCCTAATTTTGATTCTCTAATACCAGGGATTTTGAGGAATAAGTTTAGAAATGAGGTCCTAATAGCCTGATACAAGTCAAAATTGCATTTTGATGCCTATGGCTCCAGAATCAGGACTTGCAACCGAAAGCTTGTTGTGCCTCTAAGCCTCGATTTTGACGCTCCGAAACCAGGGCTTTCAAGGCACAAGCTCCAAAATGAGGTCCTAAGAGCATGATGGTTGTCAAAATTGCATTTTGATGCTCGTGGTTCTGTAATCCTGACTCACACCCCAAATGGTCATCGTGCCTCCAAAACCTAATTTTAACACTCTAAAACTAGGACTTTCGAGGCACAAGCTCCGAAATGAGGTCCTAAGACAACAATGCTAGTCAAAATCGTGTTTTGATGCCTGCGGCTTCGAAATTGGGACTCGCATCCTGATTGCTTCTTGTGCCTCCAAACCCCAATTTTAATACTTTGAAACTAGGGCTTTCAAGGCACAAGCTCTGAAATGATGTCTTAAGAGAATGATGCAAATCAAAATCACGTTTTCACACCTGCGGCTCTAGAATAAGGACTCGTGCAACAAAATTTTGTGCCTCCAAACCCTAATTTTGACACTATAAAATTATGGCTTTCAAGGCACAAACTCCGAAACAAGGTCCAAAGAGTACGATGCCAGTCAAAATTGTGTTTTGATGTCCACGGCTTAGGAATCAGGACTTAGGCCTTGAAAGCTTGTTGTGCCTCAAAATCTTGATTTTGACACCTCGAAACTGGGGCTTTCAAGGCACAAGCTCCAAAATGAGGTCATAAGAGGACAATGCCTGTCAAAATCACATATTGACACCCATGGCTCAGGAATTGGTACTCATGCCCTGAAAGCTCGTTGTGCCTCCAAACCTTGATTTTAATGCTTCGAAATAGGAGCTTTTGAGCCACAATCTTAGAAACGATGTCCTAAGACCACGATGCTAGTCAAAATCATGTTTTGAAACCCGCAGCTCCAAAATCGTGAGTCGCACCGCGAATGCTCGTAGTGCCTCCAAACCCCCATTTTGATGCTCCAAAACTGGAGCTTTCGAGGCACAAGATTTTAAATGAGGTCCTAAGATGCCAATCAAAATTGCATTTTGATGCCCACAGTTCTGGAATTGTGACTCATGCCCCGAGTGCTAGTTGTGCTTCCAAATCTTGATTTTGATGCTTCAAAACTAAGGCTTTCAAGGCACAAGCTTTGAAACAAGGTCGTACAAGCATGGTGCCAGTCAAAATTACATTTTGATGCTCACAGCTTTAGAATCACGACTCGCACCATGGAAGCTCGTTGTGCCTACAAACCCCGATTCTGACGCTCTGAAACTGGGGCTTTCAAGGCACACATTTCAAAACAAGAACTAAGAGTACGATACTAGTTCAAATCACGTTTTGACACTGGCAGCTCCAAAACTAGAACTCACAACTCAAAAACTCCGTGTGCCTCCAAACCTCAATTTTGACACATCAAAACTGTGGCTTTCAATGAACAAAATGTGAAACGAGGTGCTAGGAGTATGATGCTAGTCAAAATCACATTCTGACACGCGTGGCTCCAATATGAGGACCTGCACCTTGAAATCTCATTGTGCCTCCAAACCCCGATTTCGACGCTACCAAACCTAGGGCTTTCAAGGCACAAGCACCAAAACATCCTAAGAGCATGATGCCATTAAAAATCGCGTTTTAATGTACGCGGCTCTAGAATCAAGACTCATACCTCAAAAGCTCAATGTGACTCCAAACATTGATTTTGACATTCTAAAACTAGGGATTTTGAGGCACAA
The DNA here is from genome assembly GCF_030272615.1 of Cryptomeria japonica. Lineage (NCBI taxonomy): Eukaryota > Viridiplantae > Streptophyta > Pinopsida > Cupressales > Cupressaceae > Cryptomeria > Cryptomeria japonica. Next base: position 380,584,774 of record NC_081413.1, read on the forward strand.
GCTTCGAAATGAGTTCTTTATAGCACAGTGCCAATCAAAATCATATTTTGCTGCCCACGGTTCTAGAATGATGACTCGTGCCTTGAATGCACATTATACCTACAAATCCTGATTTTGAAGCTTTGAAACCAGCGCTTTCGATGCGCAAACACCCAAATGACATCCTAAGAGCATGATACAAGTCAAAATCACATTTTGACACTCTTGGCTCCGAAATTGGGACTCGGACCCCATATGCTTGTTGTGCCTCCAAACCCCGATTTTGATGCTTCGAAACAAGGTCCTAATAGCACAATGCAAGTCAAAATCGCATTTTGACTCCCACGATTTAGGGAACGGGACTCATGCCCTGAAACCTAGTTGTGCCTCCAAACCTCGACTTTGACGCTCTGAAACTGGGGCTTTTGATGCACAAGACCCGAAAATAGGTCATTGGAGAACAATGCAAGTGAAAATTGCCTTTTGATGCCCGTGGCTTTGGAATCGAGACTTGTGTTGGGTCTCAAATCAATAGATTGGATAGGTTCTAAGGAAATTCCAACTCCTATGATCAAACCCTCCAATTGACTTGGCCAACTTATAGAGTGAACCTATTTGGTTACTAACTCTCTCACTTTAGGCTCTGCAGGACCTAGGCGGGTATACCTATTCACTAGTTGTTTTCAATGACTAGTGCCTTTTTATAGTAGATTAAGTATCTTGATATGGCTTCCTCCTATCACAGAATGGCATAAGTTCCTAGGATGGAGATATAGCAGATGAGCAGATGAGTTCAAGATTGTTGTTGTAGAAGCTATTTGATCTTTGTGCTTAGAATTTTATATGTATACACTATTGCCAACTTACTCTATGCTTCCTACTCAATTACTCCTATTATAAAATAAAATATGATGAATATGGTGATAAGTTGTAATTTATAAATGGCCAGTGCCTTCTTTGCATTCTAGGCTATAGAGTCTTTATATTTCCTTAGGACTTATTGTATGAACTTGTGAGACAGTTTTTAAACCCACCCTTTTATGGGTCTGTCAGTTACTATTTCTTATGAGATCAATTCAATGCCTATATCATAAGTTGCTTGAATGAATTTAACCCTACCTTTAAGGGACCACCCAAGTAGGCACTGCAAAGAACAATTATAATTCACAAGCAGAACCTTTATTTCAACCCTATAACATACAACAGAAATTTCACTCAAAGAATATGAATAACCTTATCTCCTTTAGATAATATCACAAGCAACTACCAACAACAAATGAAATAATCCACAACACATATGCAAAGAAAAGACAACTGATTATATTATGTATCCGTCAAAAATTTGTATCACAGGAAACTTACAAGCTTTCATATATCACTATCTTCTTCCTATCATGTTATATTAATTAAATTACAAGAAACCTTTCTCATATATATATGAGAGAAAATGCTATCTATGAAAATACATGTCTTTTCAAAATACTAACTGTCAATTTGAACATTCCTAACAAACTTAAGTAAAAAGAGATTAAGCATCCCTAAATGATGAATGTAATCATCTTCTTTAAAAGTCTTGATCTTGATGCTCTATTTCTTTAATTCTTCTCCTTGTGAAAGGTATTCGAATATCATCTGGTTGACGGTAGGGGCCATGTCTTTGATTCGATCCAATCTTGATAGAACCCGATCCTTGACGCTCAGAAGTTCATTCCGCCATTCATCCATAGATATTAATTCTCCCTCTTTATAAATCGAGGGCATTCCAATAGGGTACCCATCATCCAATTCTTTAAGATCTCCTTTTAGCACATCTTTGAATTTAACATGATTTTCCATATACAAAGTCCCTTCTATTTTCTCCTCTAGTGTCATCACATCAACACCATTTATCACTTCATGCAATCGTGCTTTTAACCTTTCATGCTCTCTTAATGCTTTTATGGTTCCAGTGTACACCCTCCAATAATGTTCAACATGGATGAGCATGGTGTTGAACCTGTGTTCAATGATATCATTAGCCATTTTATCCATCTTCTGTTGAATATTACTCACCTATTTGGTAGCCTTTTCTGCTTGATATTTCCAATACAGAACATCAGAGACATCATCCAAGCTTCATCCTGTGGGATATGCAGCATATTCATTTAAAGGAGTTCTTGTCTCAAATTGCAATATCCTTGCTTGTAGCCTTTGATTCTCCTCTTTAGTTCTTTCATATAAACCCTTATAGGTAATGTTTTCCCTAACCAAAAACTCTGTCTGATCCAAATTTAATTTGGCTACATCCAAGTTTAATTTTGCAGTGACTCTAGGGTCAGTCTTTCCTACCTGATGGACCATAAGGTGTCCAAAGGTTTCTTCAACATCCACAATAATTGGTCTTTTTCCTCTCAGATATAGTGCCCATTGTAGGAGAGCTTTTTGATTAGGATCATACCCCGAGCCCATGAACAATTTATCTATCTCTTGAGGCAATACCTGTTGATTTGTGTCTTGCTTCTTCAAGAATCCATCTAACAAAAGTGCTCAATTTATATCCCAACCTGAAAATATGATAACACCAGCCTCCTTTAATATTTTCCTCCCCTTCTCAGGGGTCATATCTTTCATGAGAGCATCTATCTCATCTTGCAGCCTTCTCATCTGCTCTTCTTCTGACCTCCCAGCCATACTTCGTCTCACATGAGCTCCCTTGTACTTGTATAAGAATGAAAGGAATTCTCCTGAGGAAGCGAATCCATCATCCGCAACAAAGTCTTCATGCTCTGTCATCCTTATATCAACTATATCCCTAATATTAAAATCACCAGTTTCCACATCTACCTCTGCTTCAAAACTAGGTGGATAATCTTCTCTAGGGGAGTCAGCAGGGATGCTACTAGTAGTTGATTTTGGTGACATGTGAGCCAATGGCTTACTATCTCTTCCAGTGTTGACAAAATGGAGGAACTATGGGGGTGCTCTATGCATAATCTCTACCTCATGCTGAAGTAGTTTTTTGGCTATCTCCAAAGGATCTTAGAGGTCTCCAAGTAGGTCTCCATCCACCATCCCCCTTGCTCTTTTCCACTTGAAAGCTTCCCAAGTCATCTCGCTTCTTTCTCTCAAAACCTTGGCCTCTTCCCTTTCAAGGTTCCTGATTAAATCATCTGGCATTTGAGCCACATGTATTCCAGCCTTTAGCTTCTGTGATGCCCTTGCAGCTTTTACATATCCCTCAGGATCAAAGTTCTCTCTAGGATCACCCAGAGTCATGCCATAATAATCTAACTTATTTTGAAGTAAATGATAACTTTTAGAACTTTTAACAATGAAATCAAAAAACACTAGTAACCCTGGCACAATAGATTGTTTACCAAAATCTATGAGATGTTTGGCACTGACAGCAGATAGTTGTCTTATAATCTCTTGACTAGCCACCCTGTTTGGCAGTATAATTGGAAGCATGTATGGCTTTCCTTCATACCCAAAAACCCTGATTTATGTATGATTAGGGTGGCAATACCAATCACCCTAGTTGTGATCAATCTGAGACTCTGGAGAGAAGTCTTTCGGCCTGAGGAATCTTTTGATTTCAGGAGACAAAGCATAATTTCTATGTTGTCTGAAGGCTACACTGAGTGGTTTTACAAAATATTCCTGAAAGTGCCAATACTGGTTGTTTATAAATCTTTGATGCCATGCAGAAACCCACAACTGGACTGGTTTCTTCAAACCATTTTTATCATAAGCTCTGATGCTAAAATCATCTGACCAGAAATTAAATTCTTGTCCACAATAAAGAATAATGTGCATTAATAAGGAATATAATGAGAAATGAACATTTACAAGGTCTCCTTTTAATTTTTCCAACCCATGATTTAGGGCTTCTGCAACATAAGTGGTATAGTCAAATGGCCTAGGGTGTTTTGACTATAGATCAACACATAGAACCATAACCCCAATATCCATGAGAGGATGAGCCTCTAAGCCTAATACTTGGGCTGCAGCATAGTATGTATACTTGAAATATGGATGAAATTGGTTGACATCAAAAGGCACCTTGTCATCTTTACTGAAAGGAACTAAGGACTTTCCCACTTTTGGCCGGTGAATGGGTAGTCTCCATGTCCTATAGATCTCCTCTAAATTGAAGAACTCTTGCGACAGTTTCTGTATGTCAATTTTCTCTTCTACATCCCAGTCTAGATCAAACACCATATCAATGGTCTGTTTGTTAATTACCACCATAGGATTCCCTCGGTAGTCACATATGGTTTTGGTTTTTGGATCATAACAATCTACTAGGGCTTTCATTAATTTGACATCCACAAATACATTCGAAACTGCCAATTTCCCCAAATTTTTCCTCCACAGGTTACTCACGAGCTCAGGAGCATCCCTTCTCTTGTAACCAAATAAGAACAACTCATGTCCTCTGATTTCAGTCCATATGTCTCCTAAATGTTCAAATCTATCTCCAACCCTTCCTCTTCACTTTTGATTTTTTTGGACCTCACACTGGATGTCAGGCATTGGTCTAACAGATCCTGAGCTAAAGCTCTACCCTCCTTTTTCTATCGTTTGGGTTTCTCTTTAGGGTTCAATTCCTTTCCTTTCCTACTCTTTTTAGAAGAAGAAGATGGTTCCATAATTTCAATCAATGTGAGATATCACACTTACTTGGAGAATTGTCGAGCTCTTCTGACTATTGTTTATGAACTTCAGCTAACTCCTTGTAATTTTCCGTCTTTTGGCCACAATCTGGTTCTTATGAAAATTCGATCAATTCAGCTGTAACTGTGTGGGCAACTTGTGCCATAGTTAATGTCTCTGTGTTTATAACAGCTACTCAAATGTTTAAACTTAATTGTAGATGTGACATCCTCAACTTGAGCTTTTAATTCCTTCACGGGAAGTACTGTTCAGCTGAAATTATTGTGAATCGAGTTTTTGATGAAACCCTTGTCTTCGTTTGAATGCTTTAATCTTTCATCGAAAGTTCATTTTCCTCGATATCACCTCATCGGTGAATGGCCCTTGTCGAAAAACCATCTTCTAGTCTCCTCGAAATCATCCTCTCCTCGATGAAATCTTTTTCGATGAGTTACTCGTGAATGTCATCGAAATCATATTTCGATGAGTTTTATACTTCGGTGAAAGTTCACGCGAGCCCTCCGAAATCCTTTTTTCTTTGATGTCCTTCTTTTATCGATGAAATCCCTCTGTTTTTATCGACATATTGTTATCGATAAGATTTGTTTTTCGGTGAATGCTTTTTAAGTTTCCTCGGCAATTTTATTTCCTTGAATTCACCTTTTGTTAGCCTTTTACTTTTTGATGAAACTGGAATATCGATGAGTGGCTTCCTTCATTTACCGAAAGAGATATTTTGCTGTAGACATCTTAACTTAGTGTTTTACACTTTATGTTTTATTTCGATGAAACTATTCTTTCAGTGAAACTCATTTTGAGATGCTCGACATGATATTTTTGGCCGATGATCTTTTAGCTTTCACGCCTTTGGGAAGATTTTTAAGTTCAAATATATTGTTCAACAACTTGCACCCCCAAAAGCTCGTTGTGCCTCCAAACCCTGATTTTGATGCTCCAAAACTAGGACTTTCAATACACAAGCTCTAAAACAAGGTCCTAATAGAATGATGTAAGTCAAAATCGTGTTTTGACACCTGTGGCTTTAGAATCAAGACTCGCACCCTGAGTGCTCATTGTACATCCAAACCAAGATTTTGATGCTCCAAAAATAGAGCTTACGAGGCACAAGCTTCAAAACAAGGTCCTAAGTGCATGATGCTAGTGAAAATTGCGTTTTGACTCACGTGGCATTGGAATCAGGATTCACACCCCCAAAAGCTCATTGTGCCTCCAAACCTTGATTTTGATACTCCAAAACTGGGGCTTTGGAGGTACAAGCTTCGAAACGAGGTCCTAATAGCATGATGATAGTCAAAATCATGTTTTGACTTCTGTGGTTCTGGAATCATGACTCACGCCCCAATTGCTTATTATGCCTCCAAACCCCGATTTTGACGCTCCAAAATTGGGGCTTTTGAGGAAAAAGCTCTGAAATAAGGTTCTAAGAGCATGATACTAGTCAAAATCATGGTTTGACGCTCGCGACTCAAGAATCAGGACTCAAGGCAAAAACTCTAAAACAAGGTCCAAAGAGCATGATGCTTGTCAAAATTGTGTTTTCATGTCCGCGGTTCTGGAATCTTGACTCGCACCTTAAAGGGTCATTGTGCCTCCAAACCCTAATTTTGACACTCTAAAACCAAGGCTTTCGAGGCACAAGCTCTGAAACAAGGTCCCAAGACAACGATACCAGTCAAAGTCACATTTTGACACCTGCAGCTCCAAAATCGACACTCGTACCCTAATTTCTTCTTGTGGCTCCAAACCCTAATTTTGATACTTCAAAACTGGGGCTTTCAAGACACAAGCTTTGAAATGACGTCCTAAGAGCTCGATGCCAATCAAAATTGTGTTTTATTGCCCACAACTTAGAAATCGGGACTTAGGCCCCGAATGCTTGGTGTGCCTACAAATCTTGATTTTGATGCCCGTTTCTCCGAAATCAGGACTCGCGCCTTGGAAGTTCATTGTGCCTGCATACCTTGATTTTGATGCTCCAAAACTGGGGCTTTTGAGGTAGAAGTTCTTAAATGAGGTCCTAAAAGTAGAATGCCAGTCAAAATCATGTTTTGATGCTTGTTGCTCCGGAATCAAGGTCACCACTCGAAAGCTCGTTGTGCCTCCGAACCTCAATTTTGATGCTCCCAAATAGGGGGTTTCAAGGAACAAGCTATGAAATGAGGTGCTATGAGTACAATGCTAGCCAAAATCATGTTTTTATGCTTGTGGCTCGGGAATCAGTATATGTGCCCCGAAAGCTCATTGTGCCCCCTAAGCCAGATTTTGACTCTACAAAATCAAGGCTTTTAAGGCAAAAGCTCCATAACAAGGTCCTTTGAGCATGATGCTATTCAAAATAACATTCTAATTCCCATGGCTCCAGAATCAGGTCTCGCGCCTTGAAACCCCAATTTTGATGCTCTGAAACTGAGGCATTCTAGGCACAAGCTCCGAAACGAGGTCCTAATAGCACGATGCAAGTCAAAATCGCATTTTGACTCCCATGACTTAGGAAATAGGACTCGTGCCCTGAAACCTAGTTGTGCCTCCAAACTCAGATTTTCATGCTATGAAACTAGGGCATTCAAGGCACAAGCTCCAAAATGAGGTCCTAAGAGCATGATGCCAATCAAAATCTCATTTTGATGTCAGCGGCTTGGGAATCGAGACTCACACCCCGAAAGGTCGTTGTGCCTCCAAACATCAATTTTGATTGTCCAAAACTGGCACTTTCAAGCCACAAGCTCTGAAATGAGGTCCTAAGAGCATGGTGCCAATCAAAATGGTGTTTTGGCAATTGTGGCTCTGGAATTGGGATTTGTGCCATGAAAGACCGTTTTTCCTATAAACCCCCATTTTGATGCTCTGAGACCAAGGATTTCAAGGAATAAGCTGAGAAACAAGGTCCTAAGAGCACGATGCGAGTCAAATTTGTGTTTTGATGCCCGCGGCTTCTAAATCGGGACTCGCACCCAAAAGGTCATTGTGCCTCCAAACCTTGATTATGATGCTCTGAAAAATAGGGCTTTCAAGGCACAAGCTCCGAAACAAGGTCCAAAGAGCATGATGCTTGTCAAAATCACGTTTTGATGCCCGTAATTCTAGAATCGTCACTCACACCCCAAATGGTCATTGTGCCTGCAAACCTTGATTTTGATGCTTTTCAAACTAGGGCTTTCATGACACAAGCTTCGAAACGACCTCGTAGGAAAACAGTGCCAGTCAAAATCGCATTTTGACACCTGCGGCTCCGAAATCAGGACTTGCGCACTATTGCTTTTTGTGCCTCCAAACCCCAATTTTGATACTTCGAAACCGAGGCTTTCAAGGCACAAGCTTTGAAATGACGTCCTATGAGTAGGATGCAAGTCAAAATCACATTTTCACACCCGTGGCTTTGGAATCAGGACTCGTGCCCCAAAAATTATTGTGCCTCCAAACCCCGATTTTGATGCTATAAAACCGTGGTTTTCAAGGCACAAAATCTAAAACAAGGTCCAAAGAGTACGATGCCAGTAAAACTTGTGTTTTGACACCCACGACATAGGAATCAAAACTTAGGCCCTGAAAGCTGGTTGTGCCTCCAAATCTTGATTTTGATGCTTTGAAACTGGGGCTTATGAAGCACAAGCTCTAAAATGAGGTCGTAAGAGCACAATGCCAGTCAAAATCACATATTGACGTCCATGGCTGAGGAATTGGTACTCATGCACTGAAATCTCGTTGTGCCTCCAAACCTTGATTTGAATGCTCCAAAATAGGGGCTTTCGAGGCACAAGCTCCAAAATGAGGTCCTAAGAGCACGATGATAGTCAAAATAATGTTTTGATGTCCGTGGCTCTTGAATCAGCACTCGCATCCTCAAAAGCTCTTTGTTCCACCAAACCTCAATTTTGATGCTTTTAAACCGCGACTTTCAAGGCACAAGCTCTGAAATAAGGTCCTAAGAGCATGATGCCAGTCATAATAATATTTTGAAGCCCACCACTTTCGAATTGGGACTTGTGCCCCAGAATCTCATTGTACCTCCAAACCCCGATTTTGATGCTTTGAAACTAGGGATTTCGAGGTAGAAGTTCTGAAATGAGGTCCTTAAAGCACGATGCGAGTCAAAATTACATTTTGATGCTTGCCGCTCCAGAATCAGGTTTCATGACCCAAAAGCTTGTTGTGCCTCCAAACCTCAATTTTGATGCTCCAAAACCAGGGGTTTCAAGGCACAAGGTGTGAAAAAGGCTCGTTGTGGACCCCAAGCTAGATTTTGATGCAACAAAACTGAGGCTTTCAAGACAAAAGATTCAGAACGAGGTCCTTAAAGCATGATGCTATTAAAAATCAATTTCTAACACCCATGGCTCTAGAATCAGATCTCGTGCCCTGAAATCTTATTGTGCTTCCAAACATTGATTTTCACATTTTGAGATGGGGGCTTTCAAGACACAAGTTTTGAAACAATTTCCTAACAACGCAATGCTAGTCAAGATCACATTTTGATGCGTGCGGTTCCAAAATCATTACTTGTGTCATGAATGCCCATTGTGCCTCCAAACTCGATTTTGATGCTCTGAAACCGAGGCTTTTGAGGCACAAGCTCTGGAATGAGGTCGTAAGAGCACAATGGCAAACAAAATCGCATTTTGACACCCATGCCTTAGGAACCAAGACTCGTGCCATGAAAGCTAGTTGTACCTCCAAACCTCAATTTTGATGCTTTGACACTAGGGCTTTCTAGGCACAAGTTCCAAAACAAGATCCTAAGAGCACGATGCCAGTCAAATTCATATTTTGACACCGATGACTTAGGAATCGAAACTCATGCCACAAAAGCTCATTGTGCCTCCAAAACTTGATTTTCATGCTCCAAAATTGGAGCTTTTGAGTCACAAGACTGAAAATGAGGTCTTAAGAGCCTGATGCCAGTCGAAATCGCATTTTGATGCTCATGGCTTCGAAATTGGGACTTGCACCCTCGGAAATGCGTTGTTCCTCCAAACCCCAATTTTGATGCTCTGAAACCAGGAATTTCAAGGCACAAGCTCTAGAACAAGATCCTAAGAGCACGATGCCAGTCAAAATCATATTTTAACATTGATGGCTCATGAATTGGGACTCATGCCATGAAATCTCATTGTGCCTCCAAACCTCAATTTTGATGCTCCAAATCTGGGGCTTTTGAGGCACAAGACTTGAAACAACATCTTAAGAGCACGATGCCAATCAAAATCATGTTTTCTTGCCTGTGGCTCTGGAATCGGGACTCGTACCCTCGAAAGCTTGTTGTGGCAAACCCCAATTTTGATGCTCTGAAAACAGGGCTTTCAAGGCACAAGCTTTGAAACATGATCTGAAGAGCACGATGCCGGTCAAAATTGTGTTTTGACTCCCATGGAACTGGAATCAGGACTCACAATCTCAAAAGTTCATTGTGCCTCCAAACCCCGATTTTGATGCTCTGAAACTGAGGCTTTCAAGGTACAATATTCAAAATGAGGTCCCAACAACACAATGCTAGTCAAAATCATGTTTTGACGCCCGTCGTTCTAGAATCATGACTCACACATCAAAAATTCATTATGCTTCCAAACCTTGATTTTGACGCTTGAAAACAGAGGCATTCAAGACCAAGCTTTGAAACAAGGTCCTAAGGGCACGATGCTAGTGAAAATTGGGTTTTGACAAACATGGCTTAGGAATCGAGACTCGCACCTCTGAAAGCTCTTATGCCTCCAAACCCTGATTTTCACGCTATGAAACCAGGCCATTCGAGAAACAAGCTCCAAAATGAGGTCCTAAGAGCACAATGCCAGTCAAAATTGTGTTTTGACGCCAGTAGTTCTAGAATCAGGACTCGCACCTCAGGAGCTCGTTGTGCCTCCAAATGTTTATTTTGACAGTCTAGAATCAGGACTTTTGAGGCATAACCTTTGAAATGAGGTCCTAATAGCATGATGTCAGTCAAAATCACATTTTGACGCCCGCATTTCTGGAATCGTGACTCATGCCCCGAATTCTCCTTGTACCTGCAAACCCTAATTTTGATGGTAAAGAATCAAGGGTTTTGAGGAACAAGCTTTTAAATGGGGTCCTTACAACATGATGCCAGTGAAAATCATGTTTTTACGCCCATGGTTCTAGAATCATGAATCGTGCCCCAAATGCTCGTTGTGTGTAAAACCCTAATTTTAACCATTTGAAACTAGGGATTTCGAGGCACAGGCTGTGAAATGGGGTCCTAAATGCATGATACTAGTCAAAATCACGTTTTGACACTACGGCTTCAGAATCGGGGTTCGCATGCCGAAAGCTTGTTGTGCCTCCAAACCCTAATTTTGACGCTTCAAAACAAGGTCCTAAGAGCATGATGCCAATGAAAATCGTATTTTTATGCATATGGCTCTGGAATGGGGACTCGCACCCTAAAATATTGTTGTGCCTCCAAACCCCAATTTTGACGCTCCAAGGGCTTTCGAGGTAGAAGTTCAGAAATGAGGTCCTAAGAGCACAATTCCAGTCAAAATAGTGTTTTGATGCCTACGGTTTCAAAATCGTTACTCGAGCCTAAAATTTTGATACTTTGAATCCTAGGATTCCAAGGCATGAGCTCCGAAATAAGGTCCTAAGAGCATGATGCAAATACAAATAGTGTTTTGATGCCCACAGCTCTGAAATCGGGACTCCCACCCCGAAAAAGCGTTGTTCCTTCAAACCCCGGTTTCGACACTACAAAAGCTTGGCTTTTGAGGTACAAACATTGGAACAAGGTCCAAAGAGTATGATGATAGTCAAAATCATGTTTTAATGCTAAGAGATTTGGAATTGGGACTCATGGCCCAAAAACTTGTTGTGCCTCCAAACCCTGATTTTGATGCTCAGAAATCGGGGCTTTTGAGGCACAAGATAGCTATGAAACGAGGTCCTAAGAGCACGATGCCGGTCAAAATTGCATTATGATACCCAAGGCTTAGGAATCAGTACTCGTGCCTCGAAACCTTGTTGTGCCTCCAAACCTTGATTTTGACGCTTAGAATTTGAGGCTTTTGAGGTACAAGCTAGCTATGAAACGAGGTCCTAAGAGCATGATTCTAGTCAAAATTGCATTTTGACACCCACTACTAAGGAATCGGTACTCACGCCTTGAAAGCTTGTTGTGCCTCCAAACCCTATTTTTGATGCTTCGAAACTAAGGCTTTCATGGCACATTATTTGAAATAGGTCATACGAGCACGATGCCAGTCAAAATCGTGTTTTGACACCCGAAGCTCTAGAATCACGATTTGTGCCCTGAAAGCTCATTGTGCCTCCAAACATTGATTCTGACGCTTTGAAATTGTGGCTTTCAAGGCACAAATTCTGAAACAAGGTCTAAGAGCACGATACCAGTCAAAATTGCATTTTGATGCTTGCGGCTCAGGAATCAGAACTCACACCTCAAAAGCTCCTTGTGCCTCCAAACCTCAACTTTGACACTTCAAAAATGGTGGCTTTCAATGAATAAGATGCGAAACAAGGTGCTACAAGCATGATGCCAATCAAAATCACGTTCTGATACCCATGGCTCTGATATCAGGACCTGTGCCTCCAAACCCTAATTTTGATGCTATGAAACCCATGGATTTCAAGGCTCAAGCATCAAAACATCCTAAGAGCCAAAATCATATTTTGATTTCCGTGGTTCTAGAATCGAGACTAGTGCCAAAACTCCGAAACAAGGTCCAAAGAGTACAATGTCAGTCAAAATCATGTTTTGACACCAATGGATTTGGAATCGGGACTCGTGCCCTGAAATCTTTTTGTGCCTCCAAACCCCAATTTTGACACTAAGAAATCAAGGCTTTTGAGACATAAGATAGCTATGAAATGAGGTCCTAAGAGCATGATTCTAGTCAAAATCACATTTTGACACCCACGGCTTAGGAATCAGTACTCATGCCCCGAAAGCTCATTGAGCCTAAAAACCTCGATTTTGATGCTCTGAAACATAGGCTTTCGAGAAAAAAGCTCCAAAATGAGGTCCTAAGAGCACGATGCCAGTGAAAATCATGTTTTGACATTCATGGGAATCAAGAATCAGGACTCGCACCCTAGAAGCTCATTGTGCCTCCAAACCTCTATTTTGATGCTCAGAAACTAGGGCTTTCAAGGAACAAGCTCCGAAACAAGATCCTAAGATCATGATGTTAGTCAAAATCATATTTTGATGCAAACACCTCAAGAATCAGGACTTGTGCCATGAAAGCTTGTTGTGCCTCCACACACCAATTTTGACACTCTGAAACTGGGGCTTTTAAGGCACAAGACTCAAAATGAGGTCTTAAGATCATGATGCCAATCAAAATCATGTTTTGACGCCCCAGGGTCCAGAATCGGGACTCTCACCCTCGAAAGTTCATTGTGGCAAACCCCAATTTTGACGCTCTAAAATCGGGGCTTTCAAGGCACAAGCTCCGAAACAAGATCCAAAAAGCACGATGCCAGTCAAAATCACTTTTAGATTTATAACCTCAAGAAATTCATTTCTATTTATCATTTCTAAAATAACATTACTCATTAAATTCATAACGATAATAATAAGGATAGTTGCGATAGCAGTAGTGATAATAAAAATAATAATAATAATAATAATAATAATAATAATAGAAAGTCACATTCAAGGTACAAGCTCCAAAACAAGGTCCTAAGAGCACGATGCCATTCAAAATCGCGTTTTGATGCCAATGACTGAGGAATCAGGAATCACATCCATGAAAGCTTGTTGTGCCTCCAAACACTGAGTTTGAGGCTACGAAACTGGGGCATTCAACGCACAAGTTATGAACACAAGGTCCTAAGAGCATGATGGCAGTCAAAATCATGTTTTGACGCCCGCAACTCCAAAATCTGGACTCGCTCCCCAAAAGCTCGTTGTGCCCCAAACATCGATTTTGAGGCACAAGCTTTGAAATAAGGTCCTAAGAAAATGATGCCAGGAAAAATTGTGTTTTGACTCCCTTGGCAATGGAATCGGGACTCACGCCCAAAAGCTCATTATGCCTCCAAACCCGAATTTTGACACTCCGAAACTGGGGCTTTCGAGGCACAAGCTTTGAAACGAGGTCCTAACAACACTATGCTAGTGGAAATCATGTTTTGATGCTCGTTGTTCTGGAATCGTGACTCACACACTGAAAAATTGTTGTGCTTCCAAACCCTAATTTTGACACTTGAAAATTGGGGCATTCAAGACCAAGCTTTGAAACAAGGTCCTAAGACCACGATGCCAATGAAAATTGCATTTTGATGACCATGGCTTAGGAATCAGGAATCGCACCTACGAAAGCTCCTGTGCCTCCAAATGTTGATTTTGACGCTATGAAACTGGGGCATTCAAGGCACAAGCTCCAAAATGAGGTCCTAAGAGAACAATGCCAGTCAAAATTTTGTTTTGATGCCAATAGTTCCAGAATCAGGACTCGCACCCTAAATGCTCATTGTGTTTCCAAACATCGATTTTGACAATTTGAAATCCACACTTTTGAGGCACAAGCTTCAAAATGAGGTCCTAATAGCATGATGCCAGTCAAAATCATGTTTTGATGCCCGTGGTTCTGGAATCGTGACTCATGTCCTAAATGCTCCTTGTGCCTTCAAACCCCAATTTTGATGGTCCAGAATCAGGGATTTTGAGGCAGAAGCTTCAAAATGGGGTCCTTACAGCACAATGCCCGTGAAAATAAGGTTTTGACACCCATGGTTCTAGAATCATGATTCATGCCCCGAATGCTCATTGTGCCTACAAACCCTGATTTTATCCCTCTGAAACCAGGGTTTTCAAGGCATATGCTCCAAAACAAGGTCATAAGTGCATGATACCATTCAAATTCATGTTCCAACAGCTACGGCTTCAGAATTAGGATTCGATTATCGAAAGCTTGTTGTGTTTTGAAAGCTTGTTGGGAATCCAAATTATATTTTGACACCTATGGCTCTGGAATGCACACTCGCGCCTTGAAATCTCATTGTGCCTCCAAACCCCAATTATGACTCTCCAAGGGCTTTTGATGCACAAGCTCAGGAAATGATGTCTTCAGAGAACGATGCTTTTCAAAATCGTGTTTAGATGTCCACGGCTCCAGAATGGGGACTTGCACCCGCAAACCTCGTTGTGGCTGCAAAACTTGATTTTGATGCTTTGCAACTGGGGATTTCAAGGCACAAGCTCCAAAATGAGGTCTTAAGAGCATATCAACTAGTCAAAATCATGTATTAAGGCCCGTGGTTTCAAAACTGTGACTCAAGCTTGGAATTTTTATACTTCGAATCTTGGGCTTCCAAGACATGAGCTCTACAACAAGGTCCTAAGAGCACGATACAAATCCAAATAGTGTTTTGACGCCCGTGGCTTCGGAATTGGGACTTGTGCCCTGAAAAATCATTGTGCCTCCAAACCCTAGTTTTGATGCTACAAAACCATGGCTTTTGAGGTACAAACTCCGAAATGAGGTCCTAAGAGCATGATTCCACTCACAATCGCATTTTGATGCCCATGACCTATGAATCAGTACTCGTGCCTCGAAATCTCATTGAGCCTCAAAACCTCGATTGTGATGCTCCGAAACAAGGGCTTTGGAGGAAAAAGCTCCAAAACAAGGTCCTAAGAGCATGATACCAATGAAAACTGAGTTTTGACATTTGTGGCTTGGGAATTGGGAATTAGGACTTACGCCCTGAAAGCTCATTGTGCCCTCATTTTCACGCTCCAAAACTAAGGCTTTCAAGGCACAAGCTTTGAAAGAAGGTCGTACAAGCACGATTCTAGTCAAAATCACATTTATGACACCCGTAACTCTAAAAATCATGACTCATGCCCTAGCAGCTCATTGTGCCTCCAAACCCTGATTCTGATGCTTCGAAACTAGGGCTTTGAAAGCGTAAGTTCCGAAATTAGAACTAAGAGCACTTTACAAATCAAAATCGCGTTTTGATGCTCGCGGCTCTAGAATCAGAACTCACGCCTTGAAAGCTCCTTGTGCCTCCAAACCTTGATTTTGATGCTTCAAAACTATGGCTTTCAATGAACAAGTTGTGAAATGAGGTGCTAGGAGCATGATGCCAATCACGTTTTGATAGTCGTGGCTCCAATATCAGGACTTGCACCTTGAAAGCTCGTTGTGCCTCCAAACCTTGATTTTGATGCTACGAAACCTGGGGATTTCAAGGCACAAGCTCTAAAACATGCTTAGAGCATGATGCCATTAAAAATTGCATTTTGATGCTAGTGGCTCTAGAATCAAGACTCGTGCCTCCAAATCGCATTGTGCTTTCAAGGCACACGCTTCCAAATGAAGTCCTAAGAGCACGATACAAGTCAAAATCATGTTTTGACGCCCGCAACTTCAAAATAGGGACTCGCACCTTGAAAGATTGTTGTGCCTCCAAACCCCAATTTTAACGCTCTGAAACTAGCGCTTTTGAGGCTTAAGCTCCAAAACAAGGTCCTAAGAGCACGATGCCTGTCAAAATCATGTTTTGGCACTCCTGGCTCTAGAATTGGAACTCGGACCCCATATGCTCGTTGTGCCTCCAAACCCCAATTTTCATGCTTTGAAACCGAGGCTTTCAAAGTACAAGCTCTGAAATGAGGTCCTAATAGAACGATGCAAGTCAAAATCATATTTTGACTCCCATGACTTAGGAAATGGGACTCATGCCCTGAAACCTAGTTGTGCCTCCAAACCCCAATTTTGACGCTAAAAAACTGGGGCTTTTGACGCCCAAGACTTGAAACAAGATCCTAAGAGAATGATGGTAGTCAAAATTGTGTTTTGATGCCCGTGGCTTTGGAATCAAGAGTTGCACCCCCAAAAGCTCATTGTGCCTCCAAACCCCGATTTTGATGCTCCACAACTAGGGCTTTCAAGGTACAAGCTCCAAAACAAAGTCCTAAGAGAATGATGCAAGTCAAAATCGCATTTTGATGCCCATGGCTCTAGAATTAGGACTCGCACCATAAAAGCTCATTGTGCCTCCAAACCCTAATTTTGACACATTGAGATCAAGCCTTTTGAGGCATAAGATTAGAATTGATGTTTTAACAAAATGATGCTAGTCAAAATCGAGTTTTGATGCACGTGGCTCCGGAATTGTGAGTCATGCCCCGAATGCTCATTGTGCCTCCAAACCCCCATTTTGATGCTCCAAAACTGGAGGTTTCCAGACACAAGCTCTGAAATGAGGTCCTAAGAGGATGATGCCAGTCAAAATTGTGTTTTGAAGCCCATGATTTTGGAATTGCTTTGGAGATACATGCTCTAAAACTAGGTCCTAAGAGCACGATGCTAGTCAAAATTGAGTTTTCGTACGCACTACTTCAAAATTGGGACACACCCCAAATGTTCATCGTGCATCCAAACCTTGATTTTTTATGCTAAAAAACTAGGGCTTTCGAGGCAAAAGCTTCAAAACAAGGTCCTAAGAGCACGATGGGAGTCAAAATTATGTTTTGACTCCCGAGGCATTGGAATTGGGACTCACACCCCCAAAAGCTCATTGTGCCTCCAAACCCTGATTTTGACACTCTGAAACTGGGGCTTACTAGGCACAAGCTTTGAAATAATGTCCTAACAACACGATGCTAATCAAAATCATGTTTTGACTCCTATGGTTCTTGAATCATGATTCATGCCCGGAATGCTTGTTGGGCCTCCAAACCCCAATTTTAACACTCCGAAATAGGGGCTTTTGAGACACAAACTCTGAAACAAGGTTCTAAGAGCATGATACTAGTCAAAATTGTGTTTTGACGCCCATGGCTCAGGAATTGAGACTAGCACCTGAAAAGATCATTTTGCGTCCAAACTTTGATTTTGACGATCCGAAACTGACACTTTCAAGCCACAATCTCTGAAATGAGGTCCTAAGAGCACTATGCCAATCAAAATTATGTTTTGACAATTGTGGCTCTAGAATTGGGACTTGTGCCCTGAAAGCTTGTTGTGCTTCCGAACCCCAATTTTGATGCTCCGATACCAGGGATTTCATGGAATAAGCTTAGAATGAGGTTCTAAGAGCACAATGCAAGTCCTAAGAGCATGATGCCATTGAAAATCACACTTTGACGCACGTGGCTCCAGAATCAAGACTCGTGCCTCAAAAGCTCAATGTGACTCCAAACGTCAATTTTAAAGTTCCCAAATTGGGACTTTCGAGGCACAAGCTTTAAAATGAGTTCTTTATAGCACGGTGCCAGTCAAAATCATATTTTGATGCTTGTAGTTTTGGAATCATGACTCATGTCCTGAATGCACATTATACCTACAAACCCTAATTTTGAAGCTTTGAAACCTATGCTTTCGATGTGCATACACCCAAACGACATCCTAAGAGCACGATACAAGTCAAAATCATGTTTTGACACTCCTGGCTCAGGAATTGGGACTCGGACCTCGTATGCTTGTTGTGCCTCCAAACTCTGATTTTGATGCTCTAGAACGAGGTCCTAATAGCACGATGCAAGTCAAAATAGCATTTTGACTCCCATGGCTTAGGAAATGAGACTCATGCCCTGAAACCTAGTTGTGCCTCCAAACCCTGATTTTGATGCTCTTAAACTGGGGCTTTTGAGGCACAAGACCCGAAAGGAGGTCCAAAGAGCCCATTGCTAGTCAAAATTACCTTTTGATGCCCGTGGCTTTGGAATCGGGACTCATACCCCCAGAAGCTCATTGTGCCTCCAAACCATGATTTTGATGCTCCAAAACAAGGTCCTAACAAAATAATGCAAGTCAAAATCGCGTTTTGATGCCCGTGGCTCTAGAATCCGGATTTGCACCCCGAGTGCTTGTTGTGCATCCAAAACTTGATTTTGACACTCCAAAACTAGGGCTTTCAAGGCACAAGTTTCAAAACAAGGTCCTAAAAGAACGTAGCAAGTGAAAATTGTATTTTGACTCACGTGGCATTGGAATCAGGACTTACACCCCCAAAAGCTCATTGTGCCTCCAAACCCCAATTTTGACACACCAAAACTGGGGCTTTTGAGGCACAAGCTTTGAAATGAGGTCCTAACAACATGATACTAGTCAAAATCATGTTTTGACTCCTGCGGTTCTGGAGTCATGTATCCCACCCAGAATGCTTGTTGTGCCTCCAAACCCTTATTTTGACGCTCCAAAATTAGGGATTTTGAGGCACAAGCTCTGAAATAAGGTTCTAAGAGCATGATACCAGTCAAAATTGTGTTTTGACACCCACGGCTCAGGAATCGAGACTCACACCATGAAAGGTCACTTTGCCACCAAACGTTGATTTTGATGATGCGAAAACGGTGCTTTTGAGCCAAAAGCTCTAAAATAAGGTCCTTGTGTTTTGACAATTATGGCTCTAGAATTGGGCCTTGTTCCTTGAAAGATCGTTGTGCCTCCAAACCTCGCTTTTGATGCTCTGATACTGATTTTGAGGAATAACATCAAAAACGAGGTCCTAAGAGGATGATGCAAGTCAAAATCATGTTTTGATGCCTATAGCTCCGGAATCGGGACTTGCACCTGAAAGCTCATTGTGCCTCCAAACCTTAATTTTGACACTCTGATATTGGGGCTTTCGAGGCACAAGCTTTGAAATGAGTTCCGAAGAGCATGATGCTTGTCAAAATCACGTTTTGATGCCCGTGGTTCCAGAATACTGACTCGCACCCCAAATGGTCATTGCCCCTCAAAACCCTGATTTTGACGTTCCAAAACCAGGACTTTTGAGGCACAAGCCTTGAAATGAGGTCCTTGGACAACAATTCTAGTCAAAATCACATTTTTACACTTGCAGCTCTAAAATCGAGACTCGTGCTCTGATTGCTTCTTGTGCCTCCAAACCCCAATTTTTGATACTTGGAAACTGGGGCTTTCCAGGAACAAGCTCTGAAATGATGTCCTAAGAGCATGTTGCAAGTGAAGATCACATTTTCACACCTCTGTCTCTAGAATCAACACTCATGCCCCGAAAATCGATGTGCTTCCAAATCTCAATTTTGATACTCTGAAACTGGGGCTTTTGAGGCACAAGCTCCAAAATGGGGTCGTAAGAGCACAATGCTAGTCAAAATCGCATATTGACGCCCATGGCTCAGGAATTGGTACTCATGCCATAAAAGATTGTTGTGCCTCCAAATATTGATTTTGATGCTTCCAAATAGGGGCTTTCGAGGCACAAGCTCCAAAACAAGGTCCTAAGAGCACGATGCTAGTCAAAATCATGTTTTGATTCCCGTGGCTCTAGAATATGGACTCGCACCCCCAAAAGCTCATTGTGCCACCAAACCTTAATTTTGACACTCCAAAACTGGAGCTTTCAAGGCACAAACTTTGAAATGAGGTCCTAAGAGGATGATGCCAGTCAAAATTATGTTTTGACGCTCGCAATTTTAGAATTGTGACTTATGCCGCGAATGCTAGTTTTGGCTCCAAATCCCCATTTCTATGCTACAAGACTGGGGCTTTGGAGACACAAGCTCTGAAATGAAGTCTTAAGAGCATGATGCTAGTGAAAAACATCTTTTGACACTCGCAACTCTGTAATCGGGACTTTCACCCTGAATGCTTCTTATTCCTCCAAACCTCGATTTTGGTGCTCTGAAACCAGGGCTTTCAAGGCATAAGCTCCAAAACAGGATCCTAAGAGCACGATGCCAGTCAAAATCATATTTTGATGCTCGCACTGAAAACTTGTTATGGTTCCAAACCTCGATTTTGAAGCTCAAAAATTGGGGCATTCAAGACCAAGCTTTGAAACAAGGTCCTAAGAACACGATGCTAGTGAAAATTGCGTTTTGACGACCATGGCTTAGGAATCAGGATTTGCAACTCTGAAAGCTTGTTATGCCTCCAAACCTCAATTTTAACACTATGAAACTAGGGAATTCAAGGCATAAGCTCCAAACCGAGATCCTAAGAGCATAATGCCAGTCAAAATCATGTTTTAACACAAGCAATTCCAGACTCGGGACTCGCACCCCAAATAATCGTTGTGCCTCCAAACGTCAATTTTTATGGTCTGAAACTGGGACTTTTGAGGCACAAGCTTGTAAATTAGGTCCTAACAACATGATGCCAGTAAAAATGAAATTTTGATGCCCACAGTTCCAAAAATATGACTCATGCCTCAAATACATCAAAATGGGGTCCTTACAACAACACGATGCCAATGAAAATCATGTTTTGACGCTCGTGGTTCTAGAATCGTGAATCGCACCCCGAATGCTCGTTGTGCCTACAAACCCCAATTTTGACCCTCTAAAACTAGGGCTTTCGAGGCACATGCTCCAAAATGAGGTCCTAAGTGCATGATACCAGTCAAAATGAAGTTTTGACACCTGCGGCTTTGGAATCAGGATATACATGCCAAAAGCTTGTTGTGCCTCCAAACCCTGATTTTGACGCTTCGAAATGAGGTCCTAAGAGCATGATGCTAATCAAAATCATGTTTTGATGCCTATGGCTCTAGAATGGGGACTCGCACCATGAAATATCATTGTGCCTACAAACCCCAATTTTGACGCTCCAAGGGCTTTCAAGGCAAAAGCTAAGAAACGAGGTCCTAAGAGCATGATGCCAGTCAAAATTGCGTTTAGATGCCTGTGGCTCCAGAACGGGGACTCGCAACCAAAAAGATTGTTGTGGTTGCAAACCTCGATTTTGATGCTCCGTAACTAGGGCTTTCAAGGCATATGTTCCAAAATGAGGTCCTAAGAGCATGATGCTAGTGAAAATCATGTTTTCACACCCGTGCTTTTGAAATCATGACTCGAGCCCTGAATTTTAATACTTCGAATCCTGGGCTTTCAAGGCACGAGCTCTAAAACAAGGTCCTAAGAGCATGATGCAAATCCAAATAGTGTTTTGACGCCCACGCCTACAGAATAGGACTCATGCCTCAAAACATTATTGTGCCTCCAAACCCCAGTTTTGATGCTACAAATCCATGGCTTTTGAGGCACAAACTCCAAAATGAGGTCCAAAGAGTATGATGCCAGTCAAAATTGTGTTTTTATGCCCATAGATTTGGAATCAGGACACGTGCCTCAAAATCTTGTTGTGCCTCCAAACTCTGATTTTGCCGCTTAGAAATCGAGGCTTCTGAGACTCAATGATCTTTCAGGGCATGAGTACTGATTCCTAAGCCGTGGGCATCAAAATGTGATTTTTACTGGCATCATGCTCTTAGGACCTCATTTCATTCCTAAGAGCCTGATGCCAGTGAAAATTGTGTTTTGACATTTACGGCTCAAGAATCAGGACTCATGCCCTAAAAAATCGTTGTGCCTCCAAACTCTTATTTTGATACTCTGAAACTAAAGCTTTCAAGGCACAAGCTTTGAAAAAAGGTCGTACGAGCATGATTCCAGTCAAAATCACATTTTGACACTCGCAGGTCTGGAATCACAACTCGCACCCTAGAAGCTTGTTGTGCCTACAAACCCTAATTCTAACGCACTGAAACTGGGGCTTTCAAGGCACAAGTTCGGAAATGAGAACCAAGAGCATGATACCAGAATCAAAACTCATGCCTCAAAAGCTCCTTGTGCCTCCAAACCTTGATTTTGATGCTTCAAAAATGTGGCTTTCAATGAACAAGCTACGAAATGAGGTGCTAGGAGCATGATGCCATTCAAAATCGCGTTCTGACACCTGTGGCTCCTATACCAGGACCTGCGCATCAAAATCTCATTGTGCCTCCAAACCTTAATTTTGATGCTAGGAAACCTCAATTTTTCAATGCACAAGCCGCTAAAACGTCCTAAGAACATGATGCCATTGAAAATCACATTTTGATGCCTGTGGCTACAGAATTGGGACTCGTGCCTCGAAATCCCATTGTGACTCTAATTGTCAATTTTGACATTCCAATACTGGGGCTTTCGAGGCACAAGCTTCAAAATGAGTTCTTTACAGTACAATGCTAGTCATAATCATATTTTGATGCCCACAGTTCTGGAATCGTGACTCATGCCCCAAATACATGTTGTACCTGCAAACCCTGATTTTGAAGCTTTGAAACTGATGTATTCAATGCGTAAACACCTAAACAACATCCTAAGAGCACGATACAAGTCAAAATCATGTTTTGACGCCCGTAGCTCTAAAATAGGGACTCGCACCTCAAAAGATAGTTGTGCCTCCAAACCTTGATTTTAACGATCTGAAACTGACGCTTTTGAACCATAGGCTCCAAAATGAGGTCCTAAGAGCATGATGCCAGTCAAAATCAAGTTTTGACACTCCTGGCTTTGAAATTGGGACTCGAACCCAGTATTCTTATTGTGCCTCCAAACCTCGATTTTGATGCTCTAAAACTGAGGCTTTCTAGGCACAAGCTTAGATACGACATCCTAAGACCATGATGCTAGTCAAAATCACGTTTTGATGCCTACAGCTCCAGAATCGTGAGTCACACTTTGAATACTCGTTGTGCCTCCAAATCCCCATTTTGATGCTTCAAAACTAGAGCTTTCGAGGCACAATCTCTGAAATGAGTTGCTAAGAGGATGATGCCAATCAAAATTGCATTTTGACACCCGCAGTTCCAAAATTTTAACTCGTGCCCTGAATGCTAAGTGTGCCTCCAAACCCCCATTTTGATGCTATGAAATTGATGCTTTGGAGACACAAGATCCGAAATGAATTCTTAAGAGTGCGATGCTAGTGAAAATCATGTTGTGATGCTTGCAGCTCTGTAATCGGGACTTTCACCCCGAATGGTTCTTGTGCCTCCAAACCATGATTTTGACACTCTGAAACTAGGTTCTAAGAGCATGATGCTGGTCAAAATCATGTTTATGCATGAATTGCTTCAGAATTGGGACCTACACCCCAATTTTGATGCTCCAAATCTAGGGCTTTGAAGGTACAAGCTTTGAAAAGAGGTCCTAAGAGCACGATGCCAGTCAAAATTGTGTTTTGACTCCCATGGCATTGGAATCGGAACTACCACCCCTAAAAGCTCATTGTGCCTCCAAACCCTAATTTTGATACTCCTAAACTGGGGCATTTTGAGGCACAAGCTTCGAAATGAGGTCCTAACAGCATGATGTTAGTCAAAAATCATGTTTTGACTCCTTCAGTTTTGGAATCATGACTCACTCCCCGAATGCTTGTTGTGCCTCAAAACCTTGATTTTGACGCTCCAAAATTCGAGATTTTGAGGAACAAGGTCCTAAGAGCATGATACCAGTCAAAATCATGTTTTGATGCCCATGGCTCAGGAATCAGGATTTGCATCCCAAAAGCACATTGTGCCTCCAAACCCCAATTTTGATACTTCAAAACCGGGGCTTTGGAAGAATAAGCTCTGAAATGAGGTCTTAAGAGCATGATGCTAGTAAAAGTCATGTTTTGACAACCATAGCTCAAGAATCAGGGCTCACGCCCCAAAAACTTGTTGTGCCTCCAAAGCACAATTTTCCCACTCAAAAATCAAGGCATTCAAAGCACGAGCTCTGAAACAAGGTCCTAAGAGGATGATGCTCTGAAACTGGGGCTTTTGAGGCACTAGCTCTGAAATAAGGTCCTCAGAGTATGACGGCAGTCAAAATCACATTTTGATGCCCACAACTTAGGAATCGAGACTCATGCCATGAAAACTCATTGTGCCTCCAAACCCCAATTTGACACTTCGAAATTGGGGCTTTTGAGGCACAAGACTCGTAATGAGGTCTTAAGAGCACAATGCCAATCAAAATCGCATTTTGATGCTCATGGCTTTGGAATTGGGACTTGCACCCTCGAAAGCTCGTTGTCCCTCCAAACCCTAATTTTGATGCTCTGAAACCAAGGCTTTCAAGGCACAAGCTTTGAAACAAGATCCTAAGAGAATGATGCCAGTCAAAATCATATTTTGACGCTGATGGCTCAGGAATCAGGACTTGTGCCATGAAAGTCTGTTGTTCCTCTAAACCTCAACTTTGACGCTCTAAAACTGGGGATTTTGAGGCACAAGAATCAAAACAAGGTTTTAAGAGCACGATGCCAATCAAAATCATGTTTTGACGCCTATGGCTTCGGAATCGGGACTCGCACCTTCGAAAGCTCGTTGTGCCAAACCCTGATTTTGATGCTTTAAAAAAGGGGCTTTCAAGGCATAAGCTCTGAAAGAAGATCCAAAGAGCAAGATGCCGGTCAAAATTGTGTTTATATTTATGACCTAAAGAAATTGATTTCTATTTATCATTTATAAACTTAACATTACTCATGAAATTCATAATAATAATAATAAGGATAGTTGCAGTAGCAGTAGTGATAATAATAATAATAATAATAATAATAATAATAATAATAATAATAATAATAATAATAATAATAATAATAATAATAATAATAATAATAATAATAATAATAATAATAATAATAATAATAATAATAATAATAATAATAATAATAATAATAATAATAATAATAATAATAATAATAATAATAATAATAATAATAATAATAATAATAATAATAATAATAATAATAATAATAATAATAATAGTAATAGTAATAGTAATAGTAATAGTAATAGTAATGTTAATAGTAATAGTAATAGTAATAGTAATAGTAATAGTAATAGTAATAGTAATAGTAATAGTAATAGTAATAGTAATAGTAATAGTAATAGTAATAGTAATAGTAATATTAATAGTAATAGTAATAGTAATAGTAATAATGAACAACTTAGAAAATCTTGGAATGGACTTACAATTCCTCTCTTCTACGACCCAAGGGGAGCTAGATCCTCGACTTTAAGGAAAGAATGTAAATGGTCTAGGACAAGTAAAGGTTGGTTTAAATTAAATTTTGATGGTGCCTCCAGAAGCAATCCTGGCATTGCAAGAATAGGTGGAGTGATCCACCTCTGGGATGGATCAATAGTGGCACAATTTTGCAAACCCATAGGCTTGGCTACAAACGATGAGGCAAAACTAGAATCTATTATCTCAGGCCTCCTCTTATGCAAGGATTTGAACATCAGAAGATTGGAGATAGAAGGAGATTCAACTATCACCATTAATGCAATTAGGTCAGACAAAACTCCAAACTATAAATTAAACAATCTAGTGTCTAGAGCCACAGAGTTGCTCAAATACTTCAGAAACACCACAATCAATGATATTTATAGCGAGGGAAATATAGTTGTGGACTCCTTAGCTAATCAAGGTGTTGATGGTGTTTGGGAAGAAAAAGTAGGGATTGGTCTGAAACCAGGACTTTTGAGGCACAAGCTTCAAAATGAGGTCCTAATAGCACGATGCCAGTCAAAATCATGTTTTGATGCCTGCGGTTCTGGAATGATGACTCATGCCTCGAATAGTGCTTGTGCCTACAAACCCCAATTTTGATGGTCTGAAACTAGGGGTTTTAAGGCACAAGCTTCGAAATGGGGTCCTTACAGCATGATGCCAGTGAAAATCATGTTTTGACGCTTGTGGTTCTGGAATCATGAATCGCGCCCTAAATGCTCGTTGTGCCTACAAACCACAATTTTGACCCTTTGAAACCAAATTTTTCAAGGCACAGGCTCTGAAATGACATCCTAAGCTTACGATGTGAGTCAAAATTGAGTTTTGACACCTGCGGCTTCAGAATCGGGATTCACATGTCGAAAGCTTGTTGTGCCTCCAAACCCTGATTTTGACGCTTCGAAATGAGGTCCTAAGAGCACAACACCAATCAAAATCGCGTTTTCATGCCTATGGCTCTGGTTTGGGGACTCACATCCTGAAATCTTGTTGTGCCTCGAAATCTCAATTTTGACACTCCAAGGGCTTTTGAGGCACAAGCTCAGAAACAAGGTCCTAAGAGCACAATGCTAGTCAAAATCATGTTTAGATGCCCGTATCTTCAGAATGGGGACTCGTACCTAAAAAGCTCATTGTAGCTGCAAACCCCGATTTTGATGCTTCGTAAGTGGGGCTGTCGAGGCACAATCTTCAAAATGAGGTCCTAAGATAATGATGCTAGTCAAAAATCACATTTTTATGCCTACGATTTTGAAATCATGACTCGAGCCTGGAATTTTGATACTTCAAATCCTAGGCTTCTGAGGCACGAGCTCTAAAACAAGGTCCTAAGAGCACAACACAAATCCAAATAGTGTTTTGATGCCCACGGCTATGGAATCAGGATTGGTGCTTTGAAAAATCATTGTGTTGCCAAACCCTAGTTTTGACGCTACAAACCCCTGGCTTTAGAGGCACAAACTCCGAAATGAGGTACAAAGAGTACGATGCCAGTGAAAATTGTGTTTTGACACCCATGGATTTAGAATCAGGACTCATACCTCAAAATCTTTTTGCGCCTCCAAACCTCGATTTTCATGCTAAAAAATCAGGGCTTTTTAGGCACAACGTAGCTATGAAACAAGGTCCTAAGTGCATGATTCCAGTGAAAATTGTATTTTGATGCCCATAACTTAGGAATCAATACTCGTGCCCTGCAATCTTGTTGAGCCTCAAAACCTTAATTTTGACACTCTGAAATAGGGGATTTTGAGGAAAATGATCCAAAATGAGGTCCTAAGAGCACGATGCTAGTGAAAATAGCATTTTGATGTTCATGACTTGGAAATTGGGACTCACACCCTGAAAGCTCGTTGTGCCTCCAAAATGTGATTTTGACGCTCTGAAACTAAGGCTTTCAAGGCACAAGCTTTGACACAAGGTCATACGAGCACGGTGCTAGTCAAAATTGTGTTTTGAAGCCCGCGGCTCTAGAATCGTGACTCGCATCATGGAAGCTCGTTGTGCCTTCAAACCCTGATTCTGACGCTCCAAAACTATGGATTTCAAGGCACATGTTCTAAAATAAGAACTAAGAGAATGATACCATTTGAAAACCCCGATTTTGACACTTTAAAACTGTGGCTTTCAATGAACAAGCTATGAAATGAGATACTAGGAGCATGATGCCAATCAAAATCGTGTTCTGACACCCATGGCTTTAATATCAGGACCTACGTCTTGAAAGCTTGTTGTGCCTCCAAACCCTAATTTTGACACTATGAAACCTAGAGCTTTCAAGACACAAGCATTGAAACATCCTAAGAGCATGATGGCATTGAAAATTGCGTTCTGATGCTCGTGGCTCTAGAATCAAGATTCATGCCTCAAAAGCTCATTCTGACTCCAAACGTCGATTTTGACGTTCCAAAACTGGGGCTTTTGAAGCACAAGCTTCAAAATGAGTTCTTTATAACATGATGCTAGTCAAAATCACATTTTGACACCCACGGTTTTGGAATCGTGACTCATGCCCCAAATGCACATTGTACCTGCAAACCCTAATTTTGAATCTTTGAAACTGATGTTTGGATGTGCAAACACCCAAACGAAATCCTAAGAGCATGATACAAATCAAAATTGAGTTTTGACAATCTTGGCTCCAGAATTGGGACTCGGACCCCATATGCTCGTTGTGCCTCCAAACCCCAATTTTGATGCTCTAAAATTGAGGCTTTCTAGGCACAAGCTCTGCAATAAGGTCTGAATAGCACGATACAAATCAAAATCACATTTTGACTCCCATGACTTAGGAAATGGGACTCGTGCCCTGAAACCTAGTTGTGCCTCCAAACGCTAATTTTGACGCTCTGAAACTTAGGGCTTTCGAGGCACAAGACCTAAATCAAGGTCCTAAGAGAATGATGCTATTCAAAATTGCCTTTTGATGCCCCTGGCTTCAGAATCATGACTCACACCCCCAAAAGCTTGTTGTGCCTCCAAACCCTGATTTTGACGCTTCAAAACTAGGGCTTTCAATGCAAAAGCTCCAAAACAAGGTCCTAAGAGCATGATGCTAGTCAAAATTGCATTTTGATTCCCGTAGCATTGGAATCGGGACTCACACCCCCAAAATCTCATATTGCCTCCAAACCCTGATTTTGACACTGAAACTGGGACTTTCAAGGCACAAGCTTTAAAATGAGGTCCTAACAACACGATGCTAGTCAAAATCATGTTTTGACTCTTGAGGTTTTAGAATCATGACTCACACCCCGAATGCTTATTGTGCCTCCAAACACCAAGTTTGATGTTCTGAAATTGAGGCTTTTTAGGCACAAGCTCTAAAACATGACTCTAAGAGCATGATACCAGTCAAAATCATGTTTTGACGCCTGTGGCTCAAGAATCAGGACTCGCACCCCGAAAGCTCATTGTGCCTCGAAACCTTGATTTTGATACTTTGAAACTATGAATTTCTAAGAACAAGCTTCAAATCGAGGTCTTAAGAGCATGATGCTAGTGAAAATCATGTTTTCACACCCACAGCTAAAGAATCAGGGCTCAAGCACTGAAAACTCATTGTGCCTCCAAGCTGTGATTTTGACAGTAAAAAACTGGGGCATTCAAGGCACAAGCTCTGAAACAAGGTCCTTAGAAAACGATGCTAGTGAAAAACGTATTTTGACGACCATGTCTTAGGAATCGAGACTAGCACCCCCGAAAGCTCATTGTGCCTTCAAACTCAGATTTTCATCCATTCACGGCACAAGCTCCAAAACAAGGTCTTATGACCATGATGCCAATCAAAATCGTGTTTTGATGCCAATGGCTCAGGAATCGAGACTCGCAACCCGAAAGGTCATCTTTCCTTCAAACGTTGATTTTGATGATCCAAAATTGGTTCTTTCAAGCCACAAGCTCCGAAGTGAGGTCCTAAGAGCATGATGCCAATCAAAATCATGATTTGACAATTATGGCTCTGGAATTGGGACTTGTGCCCCAAAAGCTCATTGTTCCTCCAAACCCCAATTTTGACACTCTGATACGAGGGATTTCAAGGAATAAGATTAGAAACAAGGTCCTAACAACACTGTGCCAGTCAAAATCCTCTTTTGACACCCATCATTCTGGAATCGTGACTCACGCACTGAAAACTCATTGTGCTTCCTGTGGACACCTAAAAATGTCTTGTCTAATTAAATAAAAAAATTTTATTTATTTAATTATTTTAGCCTAATTCTTCTATTAATTAAATAAATCTTTATTTATTTAATTAATTCATTTATCCTCTTCTATCCTTTTTCCTCATTTAAATAAATACATTTATTTATTTAAATTGTCCTTTTTCTAAATTAAATAAATACTTTTATTTATTTAATTGATCCCACTTCTTCTATTAATTAAATGAATATTTATTTATTTAATTAATTCATTAGTTTTTTCTACCCATGACACATGTCATTCATCTCTTAATTCCTACACTACCTACCCTCTCATTATTTTCTTATTTCTTCTACCTACCCTTTAATCCTAGCCGGCCATCTATCTTTTACACCTCTTAATCTTATCCCTCCATTTCCTACACTATCTTCTACATAAGAGGATACTCTCCTTCATTATCAACCCTAATTATTCTATTTCCTCCTAAGAACTCCTAGCACTCCTAAGCATTCTAGCATTCAAACTTTTATATGCGATCAAGCTATCAACTACATTTCCGTTCTTTGTTGAGCTCTTGTGCACATAAAATCTGAGAGCAAATATATCAAGCAAGATCAATGGAGATAGGAAGAATGGAGATTCAAACCCTATTAGACATGTGATGGCATCATCTTTGTGATTTTGTTGATTTGCATTGTCTTAGGTAATCTTCATATGTTATGGTGGATCTTTGTTGTTGTTAGGCTAGGGTGTCGTGGTTGAATCTATTTTAGTCTTCCAATATTGTTGTTCTATTTTTACCATAAACATTTTGGCACGCTTGGTGGGATGCTTGTCCATTTTGCATTTAACATCTTTTTTGCAAATTTTTGTGTTACAAGTTGCAGATCTGACATTTTCTGACAACATTTTGACATTTTCGCGCCTACATCTTCTGGAACCGCGTTTTTTGTTTTTCTATCGCGTCTGTGTTCCCGAATTGGGTTTGTGATCATTTTAACCATATTTGTGTTGCAGAGTCACGTCTGTGTTGCAGAACCATGTCTATGGGGTTTAAAGTCGCATCTATGTTGCAGAACCGCGTCTGTGTGGAATCTTATTGCGTCTGTGTTTAGTTCTTGCAGTTTTTGGTTTTGTTTCAATTTTTAGGGTTTCATTTTGTCATTTTGATTTCAGATCTGGTTTATTTGATCTGATAACTTGTGATCTAGCTAACAAATTGGTGTAGCTCGAAGGCCCCCTTTTCACAAAGTCTTTAGGATCTAAAATTTACCTAACTTGTGTGCTTGCAGGAGGGGTATTATTGCAAAACTATGAACAAATCTTTGTTGTAGAATTTTGGCAAGGGTTTTCTTTTGATCTTTATTATGTGCCTTGTTTTCATAGATTAGAAAACACTTCAATTGGTGCATTAAAATTGAACCAGTATCTTTTGTGTCTTCGAAAATAGGCTCTTTTGTATTTATATTTAGAGGGCCTACCTCCTCGTGTGGTCATTAGGACTAATAGTGAGGAGGGAATGACCCAAGTGGTAGAGAGGAAAACCCACCTCTTCTAAACCACTATAAATAACTGTATCCATGGTGAAAGCCATGGGTAATGTGTGCTTATTAGTTCATACCAATATTATGTCTCCCCATAAACCCGTTTGATCAAATTTATTTGATCAATAGTAGGGTGTAACCCTTACCGGCTGGGAGCCTTCTGTATTTACAGAGCTGAAAGTACTGCATGTATGGAGACACGAGAAGATGCACTTACTAGCACCTTTTTATTTTAGAAATCCAAAATCCTTCTAGTTGTTGGGGTAAGAGGTCGAACCTCTGGAGTGGCCCACACACATATGGTTCTTAGTAGAGATACAAATTTTGCCACGAGGAGTTTTTGTGGGGACTGGTGCTTGGCTGCCCCAGAGAAGTGAGTGTCAAGGGTGGAGCCAGTGGGTTCAAGCATCTAATTATTTGCTTTGAATAGCATAGCCTTGGGGTAAACCCCATCTGGGATCAACAACTATTGTCCTGGACAACCATAGGAATTGTGTTTGTATTCTTATAAACATTCAAGATCAAACATCAAAACATTGTGTCTTTTGTATCTCCAAGTGTATGCAAAACATTTTTACATCAATCAACACACTTTTCTTTGAGTCATTTTGAGTCCAAACACTTGCAAACATAGAGTCCTCATCAAAATTGTGTCCTCTTGTCATGAAAAATGGTCAAAAATTCAGATTTGGTCACTACAAACAACTTCACAAATTGAGAAAATTGCACTCAGATTCTGGAAATGTGTCTGTGTCTGACAGAAACACGTTTGTGTCCTATCACCATGTTTGTGTAGGATAGGAACCCGTCTGTGTAATTATAGAAAATTGCATTCACAAAATCGCAGAAACACGTTTGTGTTATCATAGCAAATTGCATTCACAGAATCTCAGAAACGCGTTTGTGCAGTGTCTAGTCAAGTTTGTGTTGGGTAACCGCGTTTGTGAAGTATACATGCACATTTGTGTTCAGTATTGGAAAAACAACTTACAATCCACCAAACAAGAACAATTAGTTTCATAATTCTTGACTTCCTAGGTTATTTCTCTAGATTTTCATCTAGAATTCAGCCTATTTTTGGGTCTCACAAAGTTCATCATTGCTTTACACCTTGCATTACATTCACATTTGTCTAAACTTGATTCAAAAGGTCACTTGGTTGTCTTCATCTTACTTTGTTGATACAATACATACAATAGCATCTTGCTAAGTGGTCCCTCATCAAGGTCTATCACCTTTGGGTTTCATTTGATCTTACTTAGAGTCAAGGTGAACTTACCTCATCAAGAGATCTATCATCTCTTTGGAAGTCACACCTACTCTACTACATACATACCTAGTCTTACACTTGGGACATTACAAGTATACCTTAGATTCATTTAAATTCCACCCAACTCTTGGTCTTCCATACTCTTTCCATTTTCATCTAGTCTCACCCATCTTGGTCAAGACCTAGTACATGGTTGAAACTCATTCCCAAAAATCTAGGAGAGAAGCTAAAGAGGCTCAAGAGTCTGCAAACATGAGTGGCTATGAGTATGATAACGATATCTTTTTCAATTTTGATCATACAACATTATGTGACATGGACATCTATAGAAACATTAAGAATATTGAGAACACGGATGATACAAACAACAATGATGCACAAATTGACAATGTTGACAACATTTCAGTACACTCAGCAGAAGTGGAAGAAACTATCATGGATCCCCATTTTAATAGATTGGTTGAAGAGATCATGAGAAGAGATAGACAATATTTCCTACAAGTGATGGCACAAAGTGGAACTAAGATACCTCATGATTTTGACATGTCTCAAATAGTGGAAAATCAACTTATGCAAGAAACTCAACTCAACATGGATCAAAGGAGGCCTAATAGTGGAGGTAATGAAGGACCACATTTTGTGCCTGAGTTATCATCCTTGTTTCAAAAAATTGAGATCCCAAATACACATGGTCAAGCTTATGATACTCATGAAAGAGAATCTCATGAACAACTCTATCTACGCAGACCTTTATGGAAGTCTTATGCAAAAAAATACACTCAATCCCATACCAATGCTAAGGACCAACCTCCAAAATAATTGGATATCTAGAAGCATGCTCAAAATTTGGACACAAGAAAACCCTGTGTCAAATTTGGGGGCACTACACAAGAACAAACTCATGACATGCCTATAGAATATGATATACATGAACAAAGCAGATATTCCATTCCTCATTATGACTCTATACTAGGTGATTCCTATACGCAGTATCATTATAGACCTCCTCCATATGAACATGTTTATGATTAATACCATCCATATATGCAGTATCCTCCTCCACTCGGTGGCTCAAGCATGGGATATGGTCCAAGAAGTTGGTCTCCACCCAAAAAAAATTTGGAACAGTGGATAAAGGACTTACAAAAGAAAATGGAGGACATCAATACACCAAAATCAGCTTACACAATGAGAGATATATGTCCCGATCCATTTGATAAAAGCATTCCAATGTCTCTATTTCCTACACATTTCATAACACCAAAGTTTGATAAATACAGAGGCAAAGGCGACCCTCAGGCACATATAAGATAGTTTTTCACGGCTTGCATTGAGGTAGTAGTAGAAGAAACATACTTGATGAGATTATTTCCACAAAGCTTAGGTGAACAAGCAATGGAATGGTTCTCCCAACTTCCACCTGGAATTAAGTCATGGGGTGATCTAGTAGAATATTTCATACAAGATTTTTCATATAACATAGAGACAAACATATCAGTTACTACTTTGTGCAATACCAAACAAAAGGATGGGGAGTCATTTTCATCATTCTTATAAAGATGGAGGAATTTATCCAGCGGATGCTCTTGTGAAATTCCACAAAAACAAATGGTAGAGATGTACATTTACACAGAATGTCAATAGAGAAATTGGTTATGACTTGAGGAAAGCTTGTTTGTCCACCTGCAAGGATGTCATTGAGAAAGGCTTAGAAATAGAGAAGGTCTTAATTGAGCAAGGAGTCATCAAGATATTCAAAGAAAATAAAGAGGATTTTAAAGGAAAAGACAAGCCATGATTTTGGAACAGGAACAAGAACACAATAAATGATGGTGTTGTCAATGCTAACATAGTGAGACCAAAAATCATTCTTTCAGGATCAAGTTCTTCTACAAGCAACCAAGTAAATACTCATGCAACTTCAAAACCACGAAGGAAATAAACCCATTTGGAGAACCACTTGAGTCAGCCTTCAAGAAGCTAGTAGCAAACAAGATAATAAAAATTCTAGTCAATCCTCCATATGAGCCAAAGGTCAAACCGAATTGGTGGAATGATGGTGAATATTGCAAATATCACAAGAGAAAGGGACATAAAACAGGAAATTGCCATCGCTTGAAGAACATTATACAGGATCTTATTGATAGAGGTGACATTGAAATTGATGGACATACATCCAATCAAGAGCATGAGATGTTTAAGGAACCATTCCCTAAACATGACAAGTTAAAATCCAAACCCATAGATGAGCAAGCCAACTATACCAAAGCATCCTATAACTATGATTCAATTGTTAATCACATTTCGATGCACAACTTTGTTTCTACAATTATCATAAAGGACAAATCGCTTGAAAGTTCTACCCAAAGAGCCAAAGTTGTCCTAAAAGGCATTGGACCTTCTTTTGAATCTACCTCTGAATGTAATGTCACAACTCGATGAGGTAAGGTCACTTTGCAAGGTGCTCCAGCTAAAACCACCATTTACTCATTGGCCAAACCCGAGTACGACCTAGTAGAACAATTAGGGAAGACACCCGCGCTTATCTCAATCCCAAAATTGTTGCGTATCTCTCCTTCACATAAATCCATACTTGACAAAGTCCTAAGAGAAACCTTTGTACCCACTAATCTGAACATGGACCAGTTTCAAGCCATGGTGGGATACCTTTCCATTCCACATTCCCTTACATTCACTGAAGCTGACGATGCCTTAGTAAACCAACCACATAATGCACCTTTACACATTGAAGCCTTCCTATACAAACATCAAATAAAACAAGTCTTCATAGATGGAGGAGACGGTCTCAATATATGTACTTTGAACACAATAATACAATTGGGATATTCAGATAAAGTTGTGAATGGTATAAACAAAATTACCATCAAGGCATATGATGATGAAGAGCATTCATCTAAGGGCACAGTCACCTTACCTCTTAGAGTTGGGCTAGTTACAAAGGATGTGGTTTGTCAAGTCCTTGATCTAGATCTCACATACAACATAGTGCTAGGACGTCCATGGATTCATGAAATGAGAGCTATTCCCTCAACATATCATCGATGTATCAAGTTTCCACACAATGGAGTTGAAGTGACCGTCAAAGCCGATCTAAATCCATTCATATATTGCAATTACTTGCGACGTAGACCAAAAATAACAATCAACATATGTGGATCTAGAATCCTTAAAACCTTCTACATCAAAACAAGCAGAGCTAAAAGAAAAGATCAAGATTAAAGACCTGGGATGTGGTGAGTATATATTTCATGTTGATCAACTCCCACTATCTCCTAAGATATTCGATCAAAAAGAAAAACCTACAAACAATTTGCAATATCAAGGAATTGGGTATGAACCACCTAGTATTGTGGCTACTAAGTCTGAATCCAAATCTCCTCTAGTGGTGGAAGCAACTCTTAATATCAATAGTCCTAAGAGTGGTTCCAGTGAAGAATCTATTGAGTGTATCACCAACCCTCTTGAGAACTCACATAGCCTTACAATTCCATCCACTCATTCCATTTCCACTCCTCTCCTAGACTTCGATCAACAAGAATTACAACAACCCTTATTAATTGGGGATCAAAAATCAAGCTTTGAAAACAAAAATCTAAAAGTAAAATATAAAGAGAAGTCCTTCAGTCCAAATCAAAATAAAAAGCTATTGGACTCTAAAAAAATCAAGGTCAAGGATAAAAATATTATGAAAGAAAAAGAGAAAGAGTTGATCTCCCCTAATACAAAAATAACTGGGGGCAAAAGTTCTACAATTTCAAGTAAAAAAATATACTTGTTGATCATAAGTCTCCATCATGTCATGATACTTTCACATCTTTTCACAATCATAAGCCTTCATCACTCATCCACTTGTTTCACACATGCATTCCCTTCTGGCGATACATCATAGACCTTTAATGGGGCTTACTCGAGGGACTTTGTTATCAGGGATGCCCAAACTTCTTTAGGTGAAACGTATATGGGCCTATGTAGTTCACACACTAGTAATTCTATCACAGTTCCTTTATCAAGGAAGACAATTACTTGATCTACATGTCATCCAGTCGAGGAAAGTCACAACTAGAATCATAAGATAAAGCCTCGCACATTTGAGGTGGGTGACTTAGTTCTTAGAGAAAATCCTAAAAATCAGCAAGATAGAGAGAAGAAGGGAAAGTTTGAACCAAATTGGCTTGGTCCTTACATCATCACAACAGTCTATGGATCTGGTGCATATCAGCTTTCAACCCCAGATGGTGAACCTTTGGAAGATCCTATCAACAACATGCACCTTCGCAGGTTTTACACATAGCTCTTTGGAACATCCTAATTCAAAAATACAAAAAAATCATAAAAATATCAAAAATACAAAAAAAACAAAAAATATAAAAAATACAAAAAAAATCATAAAATAAAAAATCGTTACTTGTTGAAAACATGGCAAACAGGCGCCTTGTGACACAAAAAAAATTGAAAAAAAAAAGAAGTAAAGAGAAATAAATTCGTCCAATGGTAAAAACCACTTCAGTGGTGCCCTGGGCACGTACCATGGTGAAAAGTGGGTTACTGGTGCCATGCGTAAAGACATTGCTCCTCCCTCCAGGATTCACTTCCATCCTTTCAGTTTGCACACACTCATAGCCTATCCATCCATAAGAAAATTACCCATTCCCATCATGGCTTGTTATTGATCTACCTAAGATTGGTTAGTTGTTCATAATAATTCTTCCTTTTCACCTGTTTCTATCCATAATAAATAAGCTCCTATCTGTGACTAAGGAAAATCCTAAGTTTAGTGATGGGTGTGGAACTAAGAGAATCACACATTCCGAGGAGTATGGTTTATTCTAGTTTTTTTTAGTCTATCCGCACAAAGTCCACAATAAAGAAACACTTGCCTCACAGATTTGCAATAAAGTTTCGCCTTCTCCGCATTAAAGTATCCATTTCATGGATTTAGTCAGTTTCAGATGAGACACAACAACAATGGGCTTTAACAAATTAAATCTTTCAATAGACTCAAACAACATTATGGTTCAGTGCTATCTATCCCTTTGTGAACGAAAACATTGTGACCAAAATCGAATAGACATACAAGTGACAAGAGACACTAAACTTGAGGACTACAATGGATGTTGGTGTCGAGTCTTGATTTTCTTTTGATTTTATTTTTCTCTTTTTAGTGACATGTCTTTTAGCTTTTTTGGGATGTCTACAACTAGAGATTTTATCTCCAGGATGTCTTTGACTAGAAAGGCGAGGATGGGATATGTTCACTTATTGTTTTGATGTCTGTGGATTTCTTAGTAATGCTATGACTTATCCAAGGATATGAGGACACTATGAGTCTAGTATGAACTAGGGCATTCCTTGTTTGCAACTGTTTGATCTCCATGCAAATGGGTATAATGACTTTCTGGGTCGAACATATATCTGGATTGTCATAACCTATTTGTCATAATAAAGCTCAATGATGATAATAGCACAAGAAGCTCTTTTACTTCCATATCTTCTATCTTCCATCCCACTTTCATGATTGACCTCCATTGTCCTTCTTGAGTCTATGTATCCCACTATCACATGACTAAGTATAATGACACACCAAAAATATTTGCATTTCATGTAGCTTGCAATTGCATTTCCACATATTAGAATTTCATACATACATTTAGATATCTCAATTGCACCATATCCTACACACAACACATGTTAGCATATTTTACATTCTCATCATGTAATTAGTTATTTGTATTATCATATTCAATTGCATTTCATACATTCACATTTGCATGTCATATAAAATATAAAAGAATAAAAAAAAAAAAATATTGCATTCAATCATGTACATATTTGCATCCATATCATAAGCATCACATAGAAACATGTATCGCATAGAAGCAACATCACATAGGTACACATGCATATAGCTTCCATAAGGATGAATCTTCTCATATATATATCTCAAAATCATAAGCGTCATGATACAATGACGTCAAAATAAATATGGCTACAAAATCACCCGAAGGTGTCTACATCATCATACAAACATGGTACAAAAAATGATACATAGGGATCCCTCTAAGGCTATGATTAACTCCCTCCCTCAGAGCTAGCTAGCCTGAACGGAGTCTGAGCCCTAGAAGTCCCCACCCCAAGATCATCTCTCCTACCCCCTCTATCTGGTGGTGGTGGAGGACCCATGACCCCACCACTAGATGCCTGTCTCCTGTCTCTCTCTCCAGTGGTCGTCGTAGTCCGTGATGGTCTTCGGAAGCTCCTAGCCCGATGATCTAGTGGAACAACTCCATAATATAGGTCTCTCTAGTAGGCTATGTCCTCCCCTACCCATAGAACATAGGTGTATCTGACCCCTATGTCCTTTGCTACATGTCTGCCTTCCCTCAATGTTGTCTCAGAATGCATATAGCACTGAATAGCCTGATCTCTCTCCCACTTAGTGTCCCTCAATAGTCTCCTGAGCCTAGCCCCATCTCACTCCAGATCTTGGATCTTATCTTCTTGTCCCTAGCAAATCTCTCTCAAGGATAGTAGCTCATCCTCCTCTCCCTGTCCCTGTGGTTACTCCTGTGGTTGTCCTTGTCCCTGGCCCTATCCCTATCCTTGTACCTATCTGGGAACCTATGCTGTTGGAACCTATAAAGGAAATCCACCTCTACCCCTAACTACATGAGCCTGCCTCTCCTCTCCTCCATCTCTCCTCTAAGTCACTCTCCTCTCTCCTCTCTCACTGTCTGCGCATACATCCTTGAACCCTGTGGAATCCACTGTATCCTACCAAACTACCTACATACTCTATCAATCAACTACCGCTCAATGACATATGGTGTCCGACCAATGAGATACCTACTCCTGAACACATATGGCAGCTCCACTGCGTCATCCTCCTACTCCTCACAATCTTGATAAGGTCGCAATATTACACAATCTATCTCATCGATCACTCGATGCCAATACTCTAGCCTCCCAATCTGTGGCTAAGAAGTAATTATATCATACAAATGCACATAATTGTGCCTGTGTCCCCTACCTCTAAAGTGTATCAGCCATATCACCAGAAGATGCTCATATACCCATACCTGCAGTAATGTCACTTTGCATCCCAATCCTGCTGATCCATGATATACAAACTGATGCAGCTCATAATATAAGTGTGCCTATAGACATGACCCCCATGCAAACCTGGTGTGCTCCATTAGCAATGTCTCCAGTGTTCTCCCCCATCCTACAACTAATCCTTGTGTCGCCTTGTCTGGATAGAGGAACCCACTGATAACTCCTGCCATCACTGTTGGTAGAGCTAATCCTATAGCTTCCATAGTATCCCAAGCCACATGTCCTACTCTCTTCTCCAGTCTAGGATCCTGGAACACTTGTCTCAGTGCATCCCTATCTCTCTCTCAATCGTATGAAACCAACTCCCCAATGATCAGTATCCTTAGTATCTTGTATACATACTTTAAGGTGACTGTCATCTCACCATCGACAAATGAAAAGTGCATGTTTCTGAGTGCCATCTCTCGGCTAATGCAGTCAGCAACCCCATGTTCACCTGAAACTCAGGCATATATATAGTGTATCGCAAGCCCATAGCCTCAATTGCTTCTCTATCCTCAAATGTCAGCTCTGCTCGTAACCCCTAAGTCAAAGGGTATCTCTCCCGTGACTCCAACATAGGTAGGTCCTCCTGTAGTCAAGCAAATCAACTATGTCAATCCTAGTAGTACTCCCTATTCATCACAAAGTGGTGCTCTTTTATCCTAGTGCTTATATCTATCATATGACACTCAATCCTAGTAGTACTCCTTGTTCATCGCAAACTGCTACTTTTTTATCCTAGTGCTTATATTTATCATATGGCACTTTATCCTAGTAGTACTCCCTGTTCATCAAAAAGTGCTTCTTTTTTATCCTAGTGCTTATATTTATCATATGGCACTCTATCCTAGTAGTACTCCTTGTTCATCACAAAGTGTTTCTTTTATCTTTTAGGGCACCTACTTGAGTGTATCCTCTTGAGTAGCTTATCCAATTGACAACGTATGTTCTATCATAGAATTGTCAATTTCAGCCTAATCCAATTGACAACATATGTTCATCACAGAATTGTCAATTTCTATGGTACTCCCTATTCATCACAAAGTGCCTCGCTCTATCCTATCCTAGGGTCTTCGCTTGAGTGTATCCCCTTGAGTAGTTTCCTGATTGGCAAGGTATGTTCTATCACAAAATTGTCAATCCTAGCCCTATATATTATCCTAGTCCTCCCTAGAGGACCTGTTTGAGTGTATCCTCTCAGCAGTTTATCCAATCGACAACGTATGTTTATCACAGAACTGTCGATTCAACCTTGAAGACATATGCACATTCATGACATAGATGTGTCATGCATAGATGCGCCTGCATTTTGCAAACACGCTCGCATTTGATATAGACGCCTTTGAAACCATAGACACATTTTAATTCGACATAGACGTGCCTAACCTACCTAGATGCGCCTGGCACCAATGCAGACACGCCTTCCCATTTTTTCCCCCGCTTGACAGTTTCTACAACATACCTAATATGCATTTATTGACCTACATAACATTCATTTATGACAATAATTAATGCAACAAAGTACAAGGAGGTTTTGTGGTGGTACTCACTGGCTCTCCTGCATCTGTTGGCCTTTGATATTGATGAATGCGATTGAATGTATGCACCAATGCCATCACTGTTGACTACTGACTTCTCTCTTCTCTCTCTACACTCTGATCTCTTAGGTGTGTGGATGACAATGAGGATGTTTTCCCTCATAGTCTATCTTATAGACTACCCTAGCCCTAGTCTCCCAAGTCAGTCTTCTTTATCCCATGACTCTATCACTCTATCCTATCTTGTCGGTCCTTTCTAGCCTTTCTTTCTTATCGAGAGATTTTCTGTGATATTTTCAAACATTTTCATCCAATATCTCAAGGGGGCATATCATTCCCCTCATGGGGCAACTTTGTATCAGTTTATCTTATCTTCTTTGAAAGAACGCGACAAGCTGCATTGTCTCAAAGAGGGGCAAAATGTAGACACCTAAAATTGTCCTGTCTAATTAATAAATATTTTTATTTATTTAATTATTTTAGCCTAATTTTTCTATTAATTAAATAATATTTATTTATTTAATTAATTCATTTATCCTCTTCTAGCCTTTTTCCTCATTTAAATAAATACATTTATTTTTTTAAATTGTCCTTTTTCTAAATTAAATAAATACTTTTATTTATTTAATTGATCCCACTTCTTCTATTAATTAAATGAATCTTTATTTATTTAATTAATTCATTAGCCTTTTCTACCCATGACACATGTCATTCATCTCTTAATTCCTTCAGTACCTACCCTCTCATTATTTTCTTATTTCTTCTACCTACCCTTTAATCCTAGTTGACCATCTATCTTGTACACCTCTTAATATTATCCCTCCATTTCCTATAGTGTCTTCCATATAAGAGGATACTATCCTTCATTATCAATCCTAATCATTCTATTTCCTCCTAAGCACTCCTAGTACTCCTAATCATTCTAACATTCGAACTTTCATATATGATCAAGCTATCAACCACACTTTTGTTCTTTGTTGAGCTCTTGTACACACATAAA
Organism: Cryptomeria japonica; assembly: GCF_030272615.1. Classification (NCBI taxonomy): domain Eukaryota; kingdom Viridiplantae; phylum Streptophyta; class Pinopsida; order Cupressales; family Cupressaceae; genus Cryptomeria; species Cryptomeria japonica. Next base: position 380,626,742 of record NC_081413.1, read on the forward strand.
ATCTAAGAGCAAATATATCAAGCAAGATCAATGGAGATAGGAAGAATGTAGATTCAAACACTATTAGACATGTGATGGTATCATCTTTGTGATTTTGTTGATTTGCATTATCTTAGGTAATCTTCATATGTTATGGTGGATCTTTGTTGTTGTTAGGCTAGGGTTTCATTGTTGAATCTATTTTAGGCTTTCAATATTGTTGTTCCATTTTTACCATAAACACTTCTAAACCCCGATTTTGATGCTTAAAAACTTGGGCATTCAAGACCAAGCCTGGAAACAAGGTACTAAGAGCATGATGCTAGTGAAAATCACGTTTGATGATCATGGCTTAGCAATCGGGACTCGTACCTTTGAAAGCTCGTTGTGCCTCCAAACCTAAATTTTGACGGTATGAAACCGGGGCATTTGAGAAACAAGCTCCAAAATGAGGTCCTAAGAGAATAATGCTAGTCAAAATCGCATTTTGAAGCCAGTGGTTCCAGAATCAGGACTCGCACCCTAAAAGATCATTGTGCCTCCAAACATCAATTTTGATGGTCTAAAATCGGGACTTTTGAGGCACAAGCTTCAAAAATGAGGTCCTAATAGCACGATGCCAGTCAAAATCATGTTTTGACGCCCCCAGTTTTCGAATCATGACTCATGCCTCGAATGCTCCTTGCGCCCCAAATGCTCCAGGGCTTTCGAGGCACAGGCTCCGAAACGAGGTCCTAAGTGCATGATACCAGTCAAAATCACATTTTGACACATGTGGCTTAGGAATCAGGATTAACCTGCCGAAAGATTTTTGTGCCTCCAAACCCTAATTTTGACGTGTCGAAATGATGTCCTAAGAGCACGATGCCAATCAAAATCTCATTTTGACAACTACGGCTTTGGAATGGAGACTCGCGCCTCAAAATCTCGTTGTGCCTGCAAATCACAATTTTGACGCTCCAAGGGCTTTTGAGGCACAAGCTTAGAAATGAGGTCCTTAGAGCGCAATGCCAGTCAAAATGGCATTTAGATGCCCGTGGCTCTAGAATGGCAACTCACACCCGAAAAGCTCATTGTGGCTACAAAACCCAATTTTCACACTCTGTAACCAGGGCTTTCAAGGCACAAGCTCCGAAATGAGGTCCTAAGAGCATGATGCTAGTCAAAATAGAGTTTTGATGCCCTTGGTTTTGAAATCGTGACTCGTGGTCAAAATTTTGATACTTCAAATCCCACTCTTTCAAGGCATGAGCTCTGAAACAAGGTCCTAAGAGCACGATGCAAATCCAAAGTGTTTTGACACTCGTGGCTCCAGAATCGAGACTGGCACCCCAAAAAATAATTGTGCCTCCAAACCCTGGTTTTTACGCTACAAAACCATGGCTTTCAAGGCACAAACTCTAAAACTAGGTCCAAAGAGTACGGTGCTAGTCAAAATCATGTTTTGACGCCCACAGATTTGGAATTGGGACTCGTGCCTCAAAATATTTTTGTGCCTCCAAACCTTGATTTTGACACTCAAAAACCAAGGCTTTTGAGGTCCAAACTATGAAACGAGGTATGATTCCAATCAAAATTGTACTTTGATGCCCACGGCTTAGGAATCGGTAGTTGTGTCCCGAAATATCGTTGAGCCTCAAAACCTTGATTTTGATGCTCCGAAATAGGGGCTTTTGAGGCACAAGACCCAAAATGAGGTCCTAAGTGCATGATGTTAGTCTAAATTGCATTTTGATGCCTATGGCTTCGAAATCGGAACTTGTACCCCAAAAATCTTGTTGTTCCTCCAAACCCCAATTTTGACACTCCAAAACTAGGGCTTTCAAGGCAGAAGCTCCAAAACAAGGTCCTAAGAGCAGGATGCAAGTCAAAATCGCATTTTGATGCCTGTGGCTCAAGAATCAAGACTCGCGTCAAAAAAATTTGTTGTGCCTCGAAACCCCAATTTTGACGCTCTGAGATTGAAGCTTTCAAGGCACAAGGTTAGAAACAACATCCTAACACCACGATGTTGGTCAAAATTATGTTTTGACACCCGCAGCTTTGGAATCATGAGTCACACCCTGAATGTTCGTTGTGCCTCCAAACACACATTTTGATGCTCCAAAACCAAATCTTTTCAGGCACACCCTCTAAAATGAGGTCCTAAGAGGATGATGCTAGTCAAAATTGTGTTTTCACGCCCATGGTTCCAAAATTGTGACTCATGCCCTGAATACTAGTTGTGCCTCCAAAACCCCATTTTGACGCTACAAAACTGGGGCTTTGAAGACACAAGCTCCGAAACCAAATCCTAAGAGGATGATGCCAGTCAAAATCGTATTTTTGCATGCACTGCTTCAGAATTGCAACTCGCACCCTAATTTTGATGCTCCAAAACTAGGGATTTCGAGGCACAAGCTTCAAAACAAGGTCCTAAGAGAATGATGCCAGTAAAAATTGCATTTTGACTCACATGGAATTGGAATCAAGATTCACACCCCCAAAATATCATTTTGCCTCCAAACCCTAATTTTGACACTCTAAAACTGGGGCTTTTGAGGCACAAGCTTCGAAATGAGGTCCGAACAACATGATGCTAGTCAAAATCATATTTTGACTCCTGCGGTTCTAGAATCGTGACTCACACCCCGAATGCTTATTGTGCCTCCAAACCCCAATTTTGACACTTTGAAATCAGAGCTTTTGAGGCACAAGCTCTGAAACAAGGTTCTAAGAGCATGATACCAGTCAAAATTGTGTTTTGACACCCACGGCTCAGGAATCGAGACACACACCCCGAAAGGTCATCTTGCCTTCAAACATCAATTTTGAGTATCTGAAATGAGTGCTTTTGATCCACAAGCTCTGAAACAAGGTCCTAAGAGCACGATGCTAGTCAAAATCATGTTTTGACAATTGTGGCTTTGAAATTTGGACATTTGCCCCAAAAGTTCATTGTGCCTCCAAAGCTCGATTTTGACACTCTGATACCAAGGATTTTGAAGTATAAGCTCAGAAACAAGATCCTAAGAGGACGATGCAAGTCAAAATCATGTTTTGATGCCTGTGGCTCTGGAATCAAGATTTGCACTTGAAAGCTCATTGTGCCTCCAAACCTTGATTTTGATGCTTCAAAATTGGGGCTTTCGAGGCACGAGCTCTGAAAAGAGGTCCTAGAAGAATGATGCTTGTCAAATTCGTGTTTTGATGTCCGTGGTATTGGAATCCTGACTCACACCCCAAATGGTCGTTGCGAGTCCAACCCCTGATTTTGATGCTCTGAAACCAAGACTTTCAAGGCACAAGCTTTGAAATGAGGTCCTATCACATTTTGATTCCAACAGCTTGAGAATCGGGACTCAAACGATGCCAGTCAAAATTGTGTTGTGATAATTGTGGCTTTGGAATTGGGACTTGTGTTCCGATAGCTCATTGTGCCTCCAAACCTCAATTTTGACACTCTGAAACTAGGGCTTTCGAGGCATGATCTTCACAAGGAGGTCCTAAGAGAATGATGCTTGTCAAATTCATGTTTTTATGTCCACGGTTCTGGAATCCTGACTCACACCCCAAATGGTCATTGTGCCTCCAAACCCTGATTTTGACGCTCTGAAACTAGGACTTTCAAGGCACAAGCTCTGAAATGAGGTCCTATCATGTTTTGATTCTAGCGGCTCGGGAATTAGAACTCGCATGATGCTAATCAAAATCGTGTTGTGACAATTGTGGCTCTGGAATTGGGACTCATGCCCCGATAGCTCATTGTGCCTCCAAACCCCAATTTTGACACTCTAATAATAGGGCTTTCGATGACTAATCTCAAAAATGAGGTCCTTAGAGCACGATTGCAGTGAAAATCACATTTTGATGCCTATCGTTCTGGAATCAGGACTTGCACTCGGCAGCTCATTGTGCCTTGAAAACTTGATATTGATGCTCTGAAATCGGTTCTTTTGAGGCACAAGCTCTGAAACAAGGTCCCAAGAACATGATGCTTGTCAAAATCTCATTTTAATGTATGCGGTTCCAGAATCCTAACTCACACCCAAATGGTTGTTATGCCTCCCAACCCTCATTTTGACACTCCAAAACTAGGGCTTTCAAGGCACAAGCTCTGAATCGAGGTCCTAGGACAATGATAATAGTCAAAATCGTGTTTTAATGCCTACAACTTTGAAATTGGGACTCGCACCCTAATTGCTTTTTGTGCCTCCAAACCCAAATTTTGATACTTCGAAACTGGGGCTTTTGAGGCACAAGCTCTGAAACGATGTCCTAAAAGCACGATGCAAGTCAAAATCATGTTTTCACACCCGTGGCTTTGAAATCAAGACTCGTGCCCCGAAAATTGTTGTGCCTCCAAACCTCAATTTTGATGCTATAAAATCATGGCTTTCAAGGCACAAACCTCAAAATGAGGTCCAAAGAGTACGATACCAATCAAAATTATGTTTTCACATCTATGGGACTTTCGAGGCACAAGCTTCAAAATGAGGTCCTATTGCATTTTGATGCTAGCGGCTTGGGAATAAAACTCACACGATGCCTGTCAAAATCATGTTGTGACAATTGTGGCTTTGGAGTTAGGACTTGTGCCCCGATAGCTCGTTGTGCCTCCAAACCTTGATTTTGATGCTTCGATAATAGGGCTTTCGAGGAATGAGCTCAGAAACAAGGTTGTAAGAGGACAATGCCAGTCAAAATTGCATTTTGATGCCTGTGGCTCTGGAATCAGGACTTGCACCTGAAAGCTTGTTGTGCTTCGAAACCTCGATTTTGACACTCCAAAACTAGTTCTTTCAAGGCACAAGCTCTGAAATGAGGTCCTAAGAACATGATGCTTGTCAAAATCACATTTTGATGCACGTGGTTCTGGAATCCTGACTCACACCCCAATTTGTCATTGCAACTCCAAACCCTAGCTTTGATGCTCTAAAACCAGCGCTTTTGAGGCACAAGCTGTGAAACGAGGTCCTAGGACAATGATGCTAGTCAAAATCGCGTATTGATGCCTGCGGCTCCAATATTAGGACTCGTGCCCTGATTTCTTCTTATGCCTCCAAACCCCAATTTTGATACTTTGAAATTGGGGCTTTCGAGGCACAAGCTCTGAAATGACATCCTTAAAGCATAATGCAAGTCAAAATCATGTTTTCACACCCGCAGTTCCAGAATCAAGACTTGTGGCCCAAAAATTGTTGTGCCTCCAAACCCCAATTTTGACACTATAAAATTATGGCTTTCAAGGCACAAACACAAAAATGAGGTCCAAAGAGTATGATGCTAGTCAAAATTATGTTTTGACGCCCACGACTTACGAATCAGGACTTAGGCCCCGAAAGCTTGTTGTGCCTCCAAATCTCGATTTTGACACTCTAAAATAGGGGCTTTCAAAGCACAAGCTTTGAAATGAGGTTGTAAATGCAAAATGTCAGTCAAAATCGCATATTAATTCCCATGGCTCAAGAATTGCTACTCGTGCCCTGAAAGATCTTTGTTCTTCCAAACCTTGATTTCGATGCTCCAAAATAGGGGTTTTCGAGGCACAAGCTCCAAAATGAGGTCTTGAGAGTACGATGCTAGTCAAAATCATGTTTTGATGCCCGTGGCTTCGAAATCAGGACTCACACCCCAGAAAGCTAGTTGTGCCACCAAACGTCAATTTTGACGCTCTAAAACCACGGCTTTCAAGGCACAAGCTTTGAAACAAGGTCCTAAGAGCATGATATGAGTCAAAATAACATTTTGAAGGCCACGACTTCTGAATTGAGACTCATGCCCTGGAAGCACATTGTGCCTCCAAACCTCAATTTTGATGCTCCGACACCGGTGCTTTTGAGGTACAAGTTCAAAAATGAGATCCTAAATGCAAGATGTCAGTCAAAATCATGCTTTCACACTTGCCACTCTGGAATAGGGACTCACGACCAAAAAGATCATTGTGCCTCCAAACCCTAATTTTGATGCTAAAAATCAAGGGTTTCAAGGCACTATCTGCGACACGAGGTGCTAAGAGCACAATTCCAGTCAAAATCGCGTTTTTATGCCTGTGGCTTCAGAATCAGTATCCACGCACTGAAAGCTCGTTTTGGCCCCCAAGCCAGATTTTGACACTACAAAACTAAGGCTTTCAAGGTAAAAGCTCCAAAACAAAGTCCTTAGAGAATGATGCTATTCAAAATTGCGTTCTAACACTCGTGGCTGTAGAATTGAGTCTCACGCGCCAAAAGCTTGTTGTGCTTGCAAATGTCGATTTTCATATTCTAAAATCGAGGCTTTTGAGGCACAAGTTTTGAAATGAGTTCCTAAAAGCACGATGCTCCAAAACTGGGGCTTTTGAGGAACAAGCTCCAAAATGAGGTCCTAAGAGCAAGATGGCAGTCAAAATCACATTTTGACGACCATGGCTCAGGAATCGAGACTCATGCCATGAAAGCTCATTGTGCCTCAAAACCCCAATTTTGATGCTCTGAAACTAGGGCTTTTGAGGCACAAGACTCATAATAAGGTCTTAAGAGAATGATGCCAATCAAAATCATGTTTTGATGCTCATGGTTTTGGAATTGGGACTTGCACCCTCGAAAGCTTGTTGTGCCTCCAAACCCCAATTTTGATGCTCTGAAACTAGGGCTTTCAAGGAACAAGCTCCAAAACAAGATCCTAAGAGAATGATGCCAATCAAAATCATGTTTTGATGCCTATGGCTCTAGAATCGTGACTCGCACCATCAAAAGCTCATGGTGCCAAACCTCAATTTTGACACTCTAAAACCGGGGCTTTCAAGGCACAAGCTTCAAAACAAGACCCAAAGAGTATGATGCCAGTCAAAATCGTGTTTATATTTATGACCTCAAGAAATTCATTTCTATTTATCATTTCTAAACTTAAAATTACTCATGAAATTCATAACAGTAATAATAAGGATAGTGCCTCCAAACCCCGATTTTGATGCTACGAAACTAGGGCATTCAAGGCACAAGCTCCGAAACAAGGCCCTAAGAGAATGATGCCAATCAAAATAGCGTTTTGATGCCCGCAGCTCCAAAATCTGGACTCGCTCCCCGAAAGCTCGTTGTGCCTCCAAACATCAATTTTGAGGCATAAACTTTGAAATAAAGTCCTAAGAACACAATACCAGTCAAATTTGCATTTTGACTCTCATGGCACTGGAATCGACACTCACACCCCCAAAAGCTTATTGTGCCTCAAAACCCTAATTTTGATGCTTTAAAACTGGGGCTTTCAAGGCACAAGCTTTGAAATGAGGTCCTAATAGCACTATGCCATTTAAAATCATGTTTTGATGCCCGTCATTCTGGAATCGTGACTCACGCACTGAAAACTTGTTGTGCTTCCAAACCTCGATTTTGATGCTAAAAAACCAGGGCATTCAAGACCAAGCTTTGAAACAAGGTCCTAAGAGCACGATGCCACTGAAAATTGCATTTTGATGACAATGGCTTAGGAATCAGGACTCGCACCTCCGAAAGCTCATTGTGCCTCCAACCCTTGATTTTGACGCTATGAAACCAGGGCATTTGAGGCACAAGCTCCAAAACGAGGTCCTAAGAGCACAATGCCAATCAAAATCACATTTTGAAGCCAACAATTCCTGAATCGGGTCTCACACCACAAAAGATTGTTGTGCCTCCAAACGTCGATTTTGACAATCTAAAATTGAGACTTTCGAGGTACAAGCTTCAAAATGAGGACCTAACAACACGATGCAGGTCAAAATTCACATTTTGACGCCCATGGTTTAGGAATGGTGACTCATGCCCTAAATGTTCCTTGTGCCTACAAACCCCAATTTTGACGGTTCAGAACTGGGGGTTTCGAGGCACAAGCTTTGAAATGGGGTCCGTACAGCACGGTGCCAGTGAAAATCATGTTTTGATGTCCATCGTTCTAAAATCGTGAATCGCGACTCGAATGCTTGTTGTGCCCACAAACCCCAATTTTGACCCTCTGAAACCAAGGCTTTTGAGGCACAGGCTTAGAAATGAGGTGTTAAGTGAACAATAATAGTCAAAATCGCATTTTGACACCTGCGGCTTCAGAATCAGTATTCGCATGCCGAAAGTTTGTTGTGCCTCCAAACCCTGATTTTGTCACTTTGAAACGAGGTCCTAAGAGCATGATGCCAATCAAAATCATGTTTTGACACCTATGGCTCCAGAATGGGGACTCACACCCCAAAATATTGGTGTGCCTCCAAACCCTAATTTTGACACTCCAAGGGCTTTCAAGGCACAAGCTCAGAAACTATGTCCTAAGAGCATGATGCCAGTCAAAATTGCATTTAGATGCCCGTGGCTCCGGAATGGGAACTCAGACCCGAAAAGCTCGTTGTGGCTGCAAACCTTGATTTTGACACTCTGTAACTGGGCCTTTCAAGCCACAAGCTTTGAAATGAGGTCCTAGGAGCGTGATGCTAGTCAAAATCATGTTTTGAAACCTATGGTTTCAAAATCATGACTTGGAGCCCAGAATTTTGATACTTCGAATCCCGAGCTTCTGAGGCACAAGCTCCTAAACAAGGTCCTAAGAGCATGATGCAAATCCAAATAGTGTTTTGACACCTATGGCTTTGGAATCAAGACTAGCATCCCGAAAAATCATTGTGCCTGTAAACCCTGGTTTTGACGCTACAAAACCATGGCCTTCAAGGCACAAACTCCGAAATGAGGTCCAAATAGTACGATGCTAGTAAAAATCATGTTTTGACACCCACAAATTTGGAATCAAGACTCATGCCCCAAAATCTTTTTGTGCTTCCAAACCTCGATTTCCACGCTAAAAAATCAAGGCTTTTGACTCACAACCTAGCTATGAAATGAGGTCCTAAGTGCATGATTCCAGTCAAAATCACATTTTGACACCCACGGCTTAGGAATCGGTACTCGTGCCCCAAAAGCTTGTTGAGCCTCAAAACCTCAATTTTGATGATCCAAAATAGTGGCTTCCAAGGAAAAAGCTCCAAAATGAGCTCCTAAGAGCACGATGCCAGTGAAAATCATGTTTTCACATTCGCGGCTCAAAAATCAGGAATTGGGTCTCACACCTTGAAAGCTCGTTCTACCTCCAAACCCTGATTTTGACGCTCTCAAACTAAGGCTTTCAAGGCACAAGCTTCAAAAAAAGGTCGTACGAGCATGATTCCAGTCAAAACCATGTTTTGACACCCATAGCTCCAGAATCGTGACTTGTGCCTTGGAAGCTCATTGTGCCTCCAAACCCCAATTCTGACGCTTCGGAACTAGGGCTTTCAAGGTACAAGTTTTGAAATAAGAACTAAGAGTAGGATGCTTGTCAAAATCATGTTTTGATGCTCATGGCTCCAGATTCACAAATCACATCTTGAAAGCTCCTTGTGCCTCCAAACCTCGATTTTGCAGCTTCAAAACCATGGCTTTCAATGAAAAAGATGTGAAACGAGGTGCGAGGAGCACTATGCCAATCAAAATTGCGTTCTGACACCCATGGCTCCAATATCAGGACATGCCCCTCGAAAGCTTTTTGTGCATCCAAACCCTGATTTTGATGCTACAAAACCCGAGGCTTTCAAGGCACAAGAATCGAAATGTCCTAAGAGCATGATGCCATTGAAAATCGTATTTTCATGGTCGTGGCTCTAGAATCAAGACTCCTGCCTTGAAAGCTCATTGTGACTCCAAACATCAATTTTGACATTCCAAAACTAGGGCTTTCCAGTCACAAGCTTCAAAATGAGTTTTTTACAGCACGGTGCCAGTCAAAATCATATTTTTACACCCACGGTTTCAGAATTGTGACTTGTACCCTGAATGCACATTGTACCTGCAAACCTTGATTTTGAAGCTTTGAAACCGACACTTTCGATGCGCAAACACCCAAATGATATCCTAAGAGAATGATACAAGTCAAAATAGTGTTTTGATGGTCGCGGCTCCAGAATAGGGACTCGCACCTGGAAAGATTGTTGTGCCTCTAAACCCCAATTTTAATGCTCTGAAATTGGCAGTTTTGAAGCATAGGCTCCAAAATGAGGTCCTAAGAGCACAGTGCTAGTTAAAATTGTGTTTTGACACTCGTGGCTCTAGAATTGGGACTTGGACCCCTATGCTCGTTGTGCCTCCAAACCCCAATTTTGATGCTCCGCAACTGAGGTTTTCTAAGAAGATGCTCTGAAACAAGGTCCTAATAGCACGATGCAAGTCAAAATCACATGTTGACTCCCATGACTTAGGAAATGAGATTCATGCCTTGAAACGTACTTGTGCCTCCAAACCCCGATATTGACAATCCGAAACTGAGGTTTTCGAGGCACAAGACCCGCAATGAGGTCCTAAGAGCACAATGCTATTCAAAATTACATTTTGATGCCTGTGGCTTTGGAATCAGGACTCACACCGTCAAAATCTCGTTGTGCCTCCAAACCCCGATTTTGACACTCCAAAACAAGGTCCTAAGAGAACAATGCAAGTCAAAATCATGTTTTGACGTCTGTGGCTCTAGAATCGGGACTCGCACCATAAAAGCTCATCAAAATCAAAATCATGCTTTGACTTGCAGTTTTGGAATCATGACTCATGCCCTGAATGCTTGTTGTGCCTCCAAACCAAGATTCTGACGCTCAAAAATTGGTGCATTCAAGGCACAAGCTCCCAAATGAGGTCCTAAGAACATGATGCCAATGAAAATCATGTTTTGATGCCAGCGGCTCGGGAATCAAGACTCGCACCCTAGAAGGTCATTTTGCCTCCAAATGTCAATTTTGACGATTCAAAACCAACGCATTCAAGCCACAAGCTCGAAAACCCCAAATGGTCGTTTCACCTCTAAACCCTGATTTTGACTTTCTGAAACCAGGGCTTTTGAGGCACAAGCTTCGAAACAATGTCCTAGGACAATAATGCTAGTCAAAATCACATTTTGAAGCCTATGGCTTCGAAATCGAGAATCTCGCCCTAATTGCTTCTTGTGCCTCCAAACCCAAATTTTGATACTTTGAAACTGGGGCTTTTGAGGCACAAGCTTTGAAATGATGTCCTAAGAGCATGATGCAAGTCAAAATTATGTTTTCACACCCGCGGCTCCGAAATCAAGACTCGTGACCCAAAAATCGTTGTGCCTCCAAACCCCAATTTTGATGCTATAAAACATTGGCTTTCAAGGCACAAACTCTGAAACGAGGTCCAAAGAGTATAGTGCTAGTCAAAATTGTGTGTTCTGCCTCCAAATCTTGATTTTGACACTCTGAAACCGGGGCTTTCGAGGCACAAGCTCTAAAACAAGGTCGTAAGAGCACAATGCCAATCAAAATTGTATATTGACGCCCACGGCTTAGGATTTGGTACTTGTGCCTTGAAATCTTGTTGTGCTCCAAACCTTGATTTTGATGCTTTGAAATAGGGGCTTTCGAGGCACAAGCTCCAAAACAAGGTCCCAAGAGCATGATGCTAGTCAAAATCATGTTTTGACACACGTGGCTTTGGAATCAGGACTCGTACCCCCGAAAGCTCATTATACTCTGAAACAAGGTCCTAAGAGCACGATGCCAGTCAGAATAACATTTTGAAGCCCATGACTATGAATTGGAACTTGCACCCCAAAAGCTCGTTGTGCCTCCAAACCCCAATTTTGATGCTCCGAAACTGGAGCTTTCAAGGTTAAAGTTCTAAAATGAGGTCCTAAAAGCACAACGCCAGTCAAAATCGCATTTTGATGCTTGCCACTCTAGAATAGGGATTCACGACCCAAAAGCTCACTCTGCCTCCAAACCTCGATTTTGATGCTCCAAAATCGAGGGTTTCAAGGCACAAGCTATGAAATGAGGTGCTAAGAGCACAATGCTAGTAAAAATCACATTTTTATGCATGTGGCTTCAGATTCAATATTCATGCCTCGAAAGCTCATTGTGGCCCCCAAGCCAGATTTTGATGCTACAAAACTAAGGCTTTCAAGGAAAAAGCTCCAAAATGAGGAACTTTGAGCATGATGCTATTCAAAATCACATTCTAATGCCCATGGCTCTAGAATCAATTCTCGTGCCCCGAAAGCTTGTTGTGCTTCCAAATGTTGATTTTGACATTTTGAAACCGAGGCTTTCAAGGCACAAATTTCAAAACGAGTTCCTAACAGCACAATGCCAATCAAAATCATATTTTGACACCTGCGGTTCCAGAATCATGACTCACGCCATGATTTCTCATTATGCCTCCAAACCCAATTTTGATACTCTGAAACTGGGGATTTTGAGGCACAAGCTCCGAAATGAGGTCCTAAGAGCATGATGGTAGTGAAAATTGCATTTTGATGCCCACGGCTTAGGAATCAAGACTCCTGTGATGAAAGCTCATTGTGCCTCCAAACCCCAATTTTGACGCTCCAAAACTGGGGCTTTTGAGGTACAAGACACAGAACGAGGTCTAAAGAGAACGATGCTAGTCAAAATTGTGTTTTGATGCTTGTGGCTTCGGAATTGTGACTTGCACCCTGGAAAGTTCATTATGCCTCCAAACCTGGATTTTGATGCTCCAAAACCTAGTTTTTAAAGGCACAAGCTCCAAAATAAGATCCTAAAAGCACGATGCTAGTCGAAATCATATTTTGACACTGACGGCTTAGGAATTGGGACTCGTTCCATGAAAGCTTGTTGTGCCTCTAAACCCCAATTTTTACGCTCCAAAACTGAGTTTTTTGAGGCACAAGACTCGAAACAAGGTCTTAAGAGCACGATGCCAATCAAAATCACATTTTCACGCCCGTGGCTCTGGAATCAGGACTTGCACCCTCGAAAGCTTGTTGTGCCAAACATTAATTTTGACGCCCTGAAATAGGGGCTTTTAAGGCACAAGCTCCGAAACAAGATCCGAAGAGCACGATGCTGGTCAAAATCATGTTTAAATTTATGACTTCAAGAAATTCATTTCTATTTATCATTTCTAAACTTAACATTACTCATGAAATTCATAATAGTAATAATAAGGATAGTTGCAGTAGTAGTAGTGAAAATAATAATAATAATAGAATGTCACATAAAGGTCCAAAAAGAGGGCTATAACACTCCAAAACCGAAGCATTGAAGGCACAAGCTCCAAAACAAGATCCTAAGAGAACAATGTCATTGAAAATCATGTTTTGACACCGACGGCTGAGGAATCAAGAATGGCACCCCTAATTTTGACGCTAGGAAACTGAGTCATTGAAGGCACAAGCTCTACAACAAGGTCCTAAGAGCATGATGCTAGTCAAAATCATGTTTTGACGCCTACAACTCCAGAATTTGCACTCACTCCCCGAAAGCTCATTGTGCCTCCAAAAATCAATTTTGAGGCACAAGCTTTGAAATAAGGTCCTAAGAACATGATGCCAATCAAAATTGCCTTTTGACTACCGTGGTTCTAGAATCGGGACTCGCACCCTGGAAATTTCATTGTGCCAAACCCCGATTTTGACGCTCTGAAACCGGGGCTTTCAAGGCACAAGCTCTGAAACAATATCCGAAGAGCATGATGTTAGTCACAATTACGTTTAGATTTATAACCTCAAGAAATTCATTTCTTTTTACCATTTTTAAAATAACATTACTCATGAAATTCATAACACTAATAATAAGGATAGTTCCAGTAGCAGTAGTGATAATAATAATAATAATAATAATAATAATAATAATAATAATAATAATAATAATAATAATAATAATAATAATAATAATAGAAATACACATCAAGGTCCAAAAAGAGGGTTCTGACACTCTAAATCTAGGGAATTCGAGTCACAATCTCCGAAATATGATCCTAAGAGCACGATGCCATTCAAAATCACGTTTTGACGCCAATGGCTGAGGAATCGGGAATCGTATCCCTGAAAGCTCGTTGTGCCTCCAAACATTGATTTTGAGGCACAAGCTTCAAAATAAGGTCCTAAGAACACGATGCTAGTCAAAATTGCGTGTTGACTTCTGTGGCACTGAAATTGGGACTCACACCCCCAAAATCTCATTGTGCCTCCAAACCCCGATTTTGACACTCCGAAACCAGGGCTTTCGAGGCACAAGCTTCGAAACAAGGTCCTCACAGCATCATGTCGGTCAAAATCATGTTTTGACGCCCACCCTTCTAGAATCAAGACTCAAGCACCAAAAACTTGTTGTGCTTCCAAACCCCGATTTTGACACTCGAAAACCAGGGCATTCAAGACAAAGCTTTGAAACAAGGTCCTAAGAGAACGATGCCAATGACAATAAATTTTTGACGACCATGGCTTAGGCATCGAGACTCACACCTCCGAAATCTACTGTGCCTCCAAACCTTGATTTTGACACTATGAAATCGAGGCATTCAAGGCACGAGCTCCAAAACAAGGTCCTAAGAGAACAATGCTAGTCAAAATTTTGTTTTGACACCAACAATTCTAAAATCAGGACTCGCACCCTGAATGCTCATTGTGCCTCCAAACATCGATTTTGACAGTCTGAAACTGGGACTTTTGAGGCACAAGCTTCAAAATAAGGTCCTAACAACATGATGCCAGTCAAAATCATGTTTTGACGCCCTCGGTTCTGGAATCGTGACTCATGCCCTAAGTGCTCCTTGTGTCTACAAACCCCAATTTTGATGGTCTGGAACTAGGGATTTTGAGGCACAAGCTTCGAAATGGGGTCCTTACAACACGATGCCAATGAAAATAATATTTTGATGCCCGTGGTTCTAGAATCATGAATCACGCCGTGAATGTTTATTGTGCCTACAAACCCTGATTTTATCCCTCTAAAACCAGGGCTTTCGAGGCACAGGCTCCAAAATGAGGTCCTAAGCACATGATACCAGTCAAAATCTTCTATTGACACCTACGGCTTCGAAATCAGGATTTGCTTGTCGAAATCTTGTTGTGACTTGAAAGTTGGTTAGGAATTAAAATTGCACCTAAAAAACCTCGTTGTGGTTGCAAAACCTGATTTTGATGCTCTAAAACCGGGGCTTTCGAGGCACAAGCTCCAAAATTAGGTCCTAAGAGCATGATGCTAGTCAAAATTACATTTTGAGTTCCATGGTTTCAAAATCATGACTTGAGCCTGATATTTTTATACTTCAAATCCCGTGCTTAAGAGGCACGAGCTCTGAAACAAGGTCCTAAGAGCACGATGCAAATCCAAATAGTGTTTTGACATCTATGGCTCTAGAATTGGGACTTGCACCTTGAAAAATCATTGTGCCTCCAAACCCAGGTTTTGTCGCTACAAAACCATGGCTTTCGAGGCACAAACTCTGAAATGAGGTCCAAAGAGTACGATGCTAGTCAAAATTGTGTTTTGACGCTCCCGGATTTGGAATCGGGACTCATGCCCCAAAAGTTGTTTTGACGCTCCCGGATTTGGAATCGAGACTCATGCCCCAAAAGCTTGTTGTGCCTCCAAACCTTGAATTTGACAATCAAAAATCAGGGCTTTTGAGGCACAAGCTAGCTATGAAATGAGGTCCTAAGAGCATGATTCCAGTCACAATCGCATTTTGATGCCCACAACTTACAAATTAGTACTCGTGCCTCGAAAGCTCGTTGAGCCTCAAAACCTCAATTTTGATGCTCCGAAATAGGGGCTTTCGAGGAAAAAGCTCCAAAATGAGGTCTTAGGAGCATGATGCTAGTGAAAATTGAGTTTTCATGTTCACGGCTAGGGAATCAGAATTTGGGACTTATGTCGTGAAAGCTTGTTGTGCTCTTATTTTGACGCTCTGAAACTAAGGCTTTCAAGGCACAAGCTTTGAAAGAAGGTCGTATGAGCACAATTTTATTCAAAATCGTGTTTTGACGCCCACAGCTCTAGAATCATGACTCACGCCCTAGAAGCTTATTGTGCCTCTAAACCCCAATTCTGACACTCTGAAACTGGGGCTTTTAAGGCATAAGTTCTGAAATGAGAACTAAGAGCATGATACCAATCAAAATCATGTTTTGATGCTCACAGCTCTAGAATTAGAACTCATGCCTCAAAAGCTCCTTATGCCTCCAATCCCTGATTTTGACACTTCAAAACCATGGCTTTCAATGAACAAGCTACAAAATGAGGTGCTAGGAGAACGATGCCAATCACGTTCTAACACTCTTCGCTCTGATATCAGGATCTGTGTCTCGAAAGCTCGTTTTGCCTCCAAACCTCGATTTTGACACTACAAAACCTAGGGCTTTCAAGGCACAACTGTTGAAACTTCCTAACAGCATGACGCCATTGAAAATCATGTTTTGATGCCAATGGCTCTAGAATTAAGACTCATGCCTTGAAATCTCATTGTGCTTTTGAGGCACAAGCTTTGAAACGAGTTCTTTATAGCACGGTGCCAGTCAAAATCATAATTTGATGCTCGTGGTTCTGGAATTGTGACTCGCGCCCCAAAAGCATGTTGTACCTGCAAACCCTGATTTTGAAGCTTTAAAACCAAGGCTTTCTAGGCACAAGCTCCAAAATGAGGTCCTAATAGCACAATGCAAGTCAAAATTGCATTTTGACTCCCAAGACTTAGGAAATGGGACTTGTGCCTTGAAACCTAGTTGTGCCTCCAAACCTCGATTTTGACGCTTTGAAACTAGGGCTTTCAAGGCCCAAGACCTGAAATGAGGTCCTAAGAGCACGATGCTAGTCAAAATTTCATTTTGATACCCATGACTTTGGAATCGAGAGTCACACCCCCAAAAGCTCATTGTACCTCCAAACCCCGATTGCTTCTTATGCCTCCAAATCCCAATTTTGATACTTCAAAACTAGGGCTTTCAAGGCACAAGCTCTAAAATGACGTCTTAAGAGTATGATGCAAGTCAAAATCACGTTTTCACACCCACGGCTCCAGAATAAGGACTTGTGTCTTGAAATCTCGTTGTGCCTCCAAACCTTGATTTTGATGCTCTGAAATAGGGGCTTTCGAGGCACAAGCTCCAAAAGGAGGTCCTAAGAGCATGATGCCAGTCAAAATCATGTTTTGACACCCATGGTTCTAGAATCAAGACTCACACTCCCCAAAATCTCATTATGACACTAAACCTCAATTTTGACGCTCTGAAATCGAGGCTTTCAAGGCACAAGCTCTGAATTAAGGTCCTAAAAGTACGATGCCAGTCAAAATAACATTTTGAAGCCCATGACTTCCAAATTCGGACTTGCACCCCGAAAGCTCATTGTGCCTCCAAACCCCAATTTTGATGCTTTGAAACCGAGGCTTTCGAGGTAGAAGTTCTAAAATGAGGTCCTAAAAGCATGATGCAAGCCAAAATCATGTTTTGACGCTTGTCGCTCCAGAATCGGGATTCACGACCCGAAAGATTGTTCAGCTTCCAAACCTCAATTTTTATGCTCCAAAACATGGGGTTTCAAGGCACAAGCTAAGAAACAAGGTGCTAAGAGCACAATGCCAATCAAAATCATGTTTTTATGCCTATGGCTCTAGAATCGATATTCACGCCTTAAAAGCTCATTGTGGCCCCCAAGCCAGATTTTAACACTACAAAATCAAGGCTTTCAAGGAAAAAGCTCTAGAATGAGGTCCTGAGAGCATGATGCTATTGAAAATTGCATTCTAATGCCAGTGGCTCTAGAATCGGGTCTCGCACCCCAAAATCTTATTGTGCTTCCAAACGTTGTTTTTCAAATCTTGAAATTGGGGCTTTCGAGGCACAAGTTTCGGAATGAGTTCTTAACAGCACGACGCCAGTCAAAATCATATTTTGACATCTACAGTTCCGTAAACATGACTCACATTACAAATGCCCATTATGCCTCCAAACCCGATTTTGATGCTCCTAAACTGGGGATTTTGAGGCACAAGCTCCGAAATGAGGTCCTAAGAGTATGATGGTAGTCAAAATTGCATTTTGATGCCCATAGCTCAGGAATCGAGACTTGTGCCAGGAAAGCTCATTGTGCCCCCAACCCCCAATTTTGATGCTCCAAAACTAGGGATTTTGAGGCACAAGACTCGTAATGATTTCTTAAGAGGATGATGCTAATCAAAATCGTGTTTTGATGCTCATGGCTTTGGAATTGGGACTTGCACCCCTGAAAGCTCGTTGTGCCTCCAAACCTTGATTTTGATGCTCTGAAACCAAGGCTTTCAATGTGCAAGCTCTGAAATAAGATCCTAAGAGCACGATTCTAGTCAAAATCATATTTTGACACCGACAGCTCAAGAATCGGGACTCGTGCCACGAAAGCTTGTTGTGCCTCCAAACCTTGATTTTGACTCTCTGAAACTAGGGCTTTTGAGGCACAAGACTCGAAACAAGGTCTTAAGAGCACGATACCAATCAAAATCACGTTTTCATGCCTGTGGCTCTAGAATTGGGACTCGCACCCTCAAAATCTCATTGTGCCAAACCCCTATTTTGACGCTCTAAAACCAAGGCTTTTAAGGCACAAGCTCCGAAACAAGATCTAGAGAGCATGATGTCGGTCAAAATCCCATTTAGATTTATGACCTCAAGAAATTCATTTCTATTTATCATTTATAAACTAACATTACTCATGAAATTCATAATAGTAATAATAAGGATAGTTGTAGTAGCAGTAGTTATAATAATAATAATAATAATAGAAAGTCACATCAAGGTCCAAAAAGAGGGTTATGACACTCCAAAAATGGGGCATTCAAGGCACAAGCTCCAAAACAAGGTCCTAAGAGCATGATGCCATTCAAAATCATGTTTTGATGCCGAAGGCTGATAAATTAGGAATCGTACCCCCAAAAGCTCATTGTGCCTCCAAACCTAGATTTTGAGGCTACGAAACTGGGGCATTCAAGGCACAAGCTCTGAAACAAGGTCCTAAGAGCATGATGCCAATCAAATTCACGTTTTGACACCCGCAGCTCCAGAATCTGGACTCGTTCCCTGAAAGCTCGTTGTGCCTCCAAACATCGATTTTGAGGCACAAGCTACAAAATAAGGTCCTAAGAACACGATGCTAGTCAAAATTGTGTTTTGACTCCCATGGCACTGGAATCGAGACTCACACCCTCGAAAGCTCATTGTGCCTCCAAACCTTGATTTTGGTGCTCTAAAACTAGTACTTTCGAGGCACAAGCTTCAAAATGAGGTCCTAACAACACTATGCCAGTCAAAATCATGTTTTGATGCCCACCATTCTAGAATTGTGTCTCACACACCAAAAACTTGTTGTGCTTCTAAACCCTAATTTTGATGCTCAAAAACTGGGGCATTCAACTAAGGTTTGAAACAAGGTCTTAAGAGCATGATTCCAGTGAAAATCATGTTTTGATGACCATGGATTAGGAATCAGGACTCTCACCCTCTAAAACTAGGGCTTTCAAGGCACAGGCTCCGAAACAAGATCCTAAGAAGACGATACCAGTCAAAATTGTATTTTGACACCTACAACTTTGGATTCAGGATTCGCATGCCGAAATCTCCTTGTGCCGCCAAACCCCGATTTTGATGTTTCGAAATGAGGTCCTAAGAGCATGATGCCAATCAAAATCGCGTTTTGATGCCTATGGCTCTGGAATGGGGACTTGCGCCTCAAAATCTCATTGTGCCTCCAATACCAATTTTAACGCTCCAAGGGATTTCGAGGCACAAGCTCAAAAATGAGGTCCTCAAAGCACGATGCTAGTCAAAATTATGTTTAGATACCCGCGGCTCCGGAATGGGGAATCGCACTCGAAAAGCTTGTTATGGCTGCAAACCCCGATTTTGATGCTCTGTAACTAGGGATTTCAAGGGACAAACTCCAAAATGAGGTCCTAAGAGCATGATGCTAGACAAAATCATGTTTTGATGCCCACAATTTAAAAATCATGATTTGAGCCTGAAATTTTGATACTTCAAATCCTGGGCTCCAAACTAAGGTCCTAAGAGAACGATGCAAATCCAAATAGTTTTTTGATGGCCACGACTTGAGAATTAGGACTTGTGCCCCAAAAAATCATTGTGCCTCCAAACCATGATTTTGAGGCACAAACTCCGAAACAAGGTCCAAAGAGTACGATGCCACTCAAAATTTGATGCCCACAAATTTGGAATCAAGACTCGTGCCCTGAAATCTTCATGTGCCTCCAAACCTCAATTTTCATGCTTAGAAACTGGGTCTTTTGAGGCACAAGTTAGCTATGAAATGAGGTCCTAAGAGCATGATGCCAATCAAAATCATGTTTTGATGTCCGCAGCTCCGGAATCGCGACTCGCACCTTGGAAGATCATTGTGCCTCCTAACCCCGATTCAAATGCTCTAAAACTAGGGCTTTCAAGGCACAAGTTCCGAAACAAGGTCTAAGAGCATGATTCAAGTCAAAATCATGTTTTGATGATCGTAGCTCTGGAATAAGAACTCATGCCTCAAAAGCTCCTTGTGCCACCAAATCCCAATTTTGAAGCTTCAAAACCATCGCTTTCAATGAACAAGCTGCGAATCAAGGTGCTAGGAGCATGATGCTATTCAAAACAGTGTTCTAACACCTGTGGCTCTGATATTAGGATTTGTGCCTCAAAACCCCGATTTGACACTACAAAACCTAGGGCTTTTAAGGCACAAGCGTCAAAATGTCCTAAGAGCATGATGCCATTGAAAATCATGTTTGGACACCAGTGGCTCCAAAATCAGGACTCGTGCCTCGAAAGCTCATTGTGAATCCAAACATTGATTTTGATGTTCCCAAACTAGGGCTTTGTCAAAATCATATTTTGACGCTCGCAGTTCTAGAATCATGACTCACGCCCTGAATGCACGTTGTACCTACAAACCTTGATTTTGAATCTTTAAAATTGACGAATTCGATGCACAAACACCCAAACAACGTCCTAACAGCACGATGCTAGTGAAAATTGTGTTTTGATGACCATGGCTTAGGAATCGGGATTCTCACCCTCTCAAACTAGAGCTTTCAAGGCACAGGCTCCGAAATGAGGTCCTAAGTAGATAATACCAGTCAAAATCATGTTTTGACACCTACAACTTTGGATTCAGGATTCACATGTTGAAAGCTCCTTGTGTCGCCAAACCCCAATTTTGATGTTTCAAAACAAGGTCCTAAGAGCATGATGCCAATCAAAATCGCATTTTGATGCCTATGGCTCTAGAATGGGGACTTGCGCCTTGAAATCTCATTGTGCCTCCAATACCAATTTTAACACTCCAAGGGATTTCGAGGCACAAGCTCAGAAATGAGGTCCTCAAAGCATGATGCCAATCCAAATTGCGTTTAGATGCCCGCGGCTACGGAATGGGGACTCACACTCGAAAAGCTCATTGTGGCTGCAAACCCCGATTTTGATGCTCTGTAACCAGGGATTTCAAGGCACAAACTTTGAAATGTGGTCCTAAGAGCATGATGCTAGACAAAATCGTGTTTTGATGCCCACAATTTAAAATTCATGACTTGAGCTTGAAATTTTGATACTTCAAATCCCGGGCTTCTGAGGCACGAGCTCCGAAACAAGGTCCTAAGAGAATGATGCAAATCCAAAGTTTTTTGATGGCCACGGCTCGAGAATCAGGACTCGCACCTTGAAAAATCATTGTGCCTCCAAACCCCAATTTTGACGCTACAAAACCATGGATTTTGAGGCACAAACTCTGAAACAAGGTCCAAAGAGTACGATGCCACTCAAAATTTGTCACCCATGAATTTGGAATCAAGACTCATGCCCTGAAATCTTCTTGTGCCTCCAAACCCCGATTTTGACACTCAGATATTGGGGCTTTTGAGGCACAAGCTAGCTATAAAATGAGGTCCTAATAGCACGATGCCAATCAAAATCACGTTTTGACATTCGCAGCTCCATAATCGTGACTCGCACCCTAGAAGCTCATTGTGCCTCCTAACCCGGATTCTGATTCTCTAAAACTAGAGCTTCCAAGGCACAGGTTCCGAAACAAGGTCTAAGAGCATGATTCAAGTCAAAAACATGTTTTGACAATCGCATCTCTAGAGTAAGAACTCACGCCTCGAAAGCTCCTTGTGCCACCAAATCCCAATTTTGAAGCTTCAAAGCCATCGCTTTCAATGAACAAGTTGTGAATCAAGGTTCTAGGAGCACGATGCTATTCAAAATAGCATTCTGACACTCGTGGCTCTGATATTAGGACCTATGCCTCAAAAGCTCATTGTGCCTCAAAACCCCGATTTGATGCTATGAAACCTAGGGCTTTTAAGGCACAAGCATCAAAATGTCCTAAGAGCATGATGCCATTGAAAATCACGTTTGGACACCAGTGGCTCCAGAATCGGGAATCATGCCTTGAAAGCTCATTGTGACTCCAAATGTCGATTTTGACATTCCCAAACTAGGGCTATGTCAAAATCATATTTTGACGCTCGCGGTTCTGGAATCATGACTCGTGCCCTAAATGCACATTGGACCTGCAAACCTTGATTTTGAAGCTTTGAAACTGATGCTTTCGATGCACCAACACCCAAATGACATCCTAATAGTCAAAATTGCATTTTGATGTCTGTGACTCCATAATAGGGACTTGCACCTCGAAAGATCATTGTGCCTCCAAACCCCGATTTTAACACTTTGAAACTGGTGCTTTTGAGGCATAAGCTCCAAAATGAGGTCCTAAGAGCACGATGCCAGTCAAAATTGCATATTTACACTCCTGGCTCTGGAATTGGGACTCGTACCCAATATGCTCGTTTCTCGAAACCCCAATTTTGATGCTCCAAAACCAAGGCTTTCTAGGCACAAGCTCCGAAATGAGGTCCTAATAGCACAATGCAAGTCAAAATCACATTTTGACTCCCAAGACTTAGGAAACAAGATTCATGCACTGAAACCTAGCTGTGTCTCCAAACCCCGATTTTGACACTCCGAAATTGGGGCTTTCAAGGCACAAGACCTAAAACGAGGTCCTAAGAGGACGATGCTAGTCAAAATTGTGTTTTGATGCCCATCAAAATCGCGTTTTCACGCTCATGCCTCTAGAATTGGGATGCACACCATAAAAGCTCATTGCGCCTCCAAACCCCAATTTTGACGCTCTGAAATCAGGGCTTTCAAGGAACAAGCTTAGAAACGACATCCTAAGACCACAATGCTAGTCAAAATCACGTTTTGATGTCTGCGGCTCTAGAATCGTGAGTTGCTCCCCAAATGCTCGTTGTGCCTCCAAACCCCCATTTTGATGCTCCAAAACTGGAGCTCTTGAGGCACAAGCTTTGAAATGAGGTCCTAAGAGGATGATGCCAGTCAAAATGTCATTTTGATGCCTGTAGTTCTGGAATTGTGACTCCTACCTTGAATGCTAGTTGTGTCTCCAAACCCCCATTTTGATGCTATGAAACCAAGGCTTTGGAGACACAAGCTCTTAAACGAAGTATTAAGAGAATAACACTAGTGAAAATTGTGTTTTGATGACTACAGCTCTTTAATCGATACTTTCACCCCAAATGCTTCTTGTGCCTCCAAATGCCAATTTTGACACTCGAAAACTAGGTCCTAAGAGCACAATGCCAATCAAAATCATGTTTTTGCATGCACTGCTTCAGAATTGAGACTCATGCCATGAGTACTCGTTGTGCATCCAAACCCCGATTTCGATGCTCCAAAACTAGGGCTTTGGAGGCACAAGCTTAAAAAATAGGTCCTAAGAGCACGATGCCAGTCAAAATTGCGTTTTGAATCTCATGGAATTGGAATCAAGACTCATGCCCCCAAAAGATCACTGTGCCTCCAAACCCTGATTTTGACACTCTGAAACTTGGGCATTCAAGGCACAAGCCTTGAAAAGACGTCCTAATAGCACTATGCTAATCAAAATCATGTTTTGACTGCTACAGTTCTGGAATCATGACTCATGCCCTGAATGCTTGTTATGCCTCCAAACCCCAATTTTGATGCTCTAAAATTAGGGCTTTTGAGGCACAAGTTCAAAACAAGGTCCTACGAGCATGACACCAGTCAAAATCTTGTTTTGATGCCCATGGCTCAGGAATCGGGACTCGCACCCTGAAAGCTCATTGTGCCTCCAAACCCTAATTTTGATACTTCAAAACTGGGTATTTGGAGGCACGAGCTCCAAAATGAGATCTTAAGAGCAAGATGCCAATGAAAATCATGTTTTGACACCTGCAGCTCAAGAATCGGGGCTCGCGCACCGAAAACTTGTTGTTCCTCCAAACCCCAATTTTGATGCTAGTCAAAATAACATTTTGAAGCCCACGACTTTTGAATTGGGACTCGTGCCCTAAAATCTCATTGTGCCTCCAAAACTCGGGCTTTTGAGGTAGAAGTTCTAAAATGAGGACCTAAAAGCACAATGCCAATCATTGATGCTTGCCACTCTGCAATTGGGACTCACAACACGAAAGCTCGTTGTGCCTCCAAACCCCAATTTTGATGGTCCAAAACTGGCGGTCTCAAGGCACAAGTTACAAAACGAGGTGCTAAGAGCATAATGCAAGTCAAAATCATGTTTTTATGCCTGTGGCTCCAGAATCGGTATCCACAACTCGAAAGCTCGTTGTGACCCCATACCAGATTTTGATGCTACAAAACCAAGGATTTCAAGGCAAAAGCTCCAAAATGAGGTCCTTATAGCATGATATTATTCAAAATCATTTTGTAAAACCCGTGGCTCCATAATTGGTTCTTGCACCCCGAAAGCTTGTTGTGCTTCCAAACGTTAATTTTCACATTCTAAAACTGAGGCTTTCGAGGCACAAGTTTTGAAACAAGTTCTTAACAACATGATGCCAGTCAAAATCACGTTTTGATGCCTGCGGTTCAGGAATCATGACTCACGCCATGAATGCCCATTGTGCCTCCAAACCTGATTTTGATGCTCTAAAACTAGGACTTTTGAGGCACAAGCTTAGAAATGAGGTCCTAATAGCATGATGGCAATCAAATTCGCATTTTGACACCCACGGCTTAGGAATAGAGACTTGTGCCACACAAGCTCGTTGTAACTCCAAACCCCGATTTTGATTCTCCAAAACTGGGGCTTTTGAGGCACAAGACTCATAAAGAGGTCTTAAGAGCATGATGCTACTCAAAATTGCATTTTGATGCTCATGGTTTTGGAGTTGGGACTTGCACCTTCGAAAGCTTGTTGTGCCTCCAAACCCCAATTTTGACACTCCGAAACTAGGGCTTTCAAGGAACAAGCTTTGAAACAAGATCCTAAGAGCACGATGCTTGTCAAAATTATATTTAAATGTCAATATATTAGGAATAGAGACTCATGGTAAGAAATCTTGTTGTGCCTCCAAAGCCTGATTGTGACACTTCCAAACTGGGGCTTTTGAGGCACAAGACTTGGAACGAGGTCTTAAGAGCATGATGCCAATCAATATCATGTTTTGACATCCGTGGCTCTAGAATGGAGACTCACACCCTTGAAAGCTCACTATGCCAAACCCCAATTTTGATGCTCTGAAACCGGGGCTTTCAAGGAACAAGCTTTGAAATAAGATCCGAAGAGAAGAATGCCGATCAAAATCGGGTTTAGATTTATGACCTTAAGGAATTCATTTTTATTTATCATTTCTAAACTTAACATTACTCATGAAATTAATAATAGTAATAATAAGGATAGTTGCAGTAGCAGTAGTGATAATAATAATAATAATAATAATAATAATAATAATAAATCAAGGTCCAAAAAGAGGGTTATGACACTCCAAAACTGGGGCACTCAAGGCACAAGCTTTGAAACAAGGTCCTAAGAGCATGATGCCATTTAAAATCGAGTTTTGATGCTGACGGCTGAGGAATCAAGAATCTCACCCCTGAATGCTCGTTTTGCCTCCAAACCCCAATTTTGATGCTTTAAAACTGGGGCATTTGAGGCACAATCTCTAAAACAAGGTCATAAGAGTATGATGCCAGTCAAAATTGCGTTTTGACACTCACAGCTCTAGAATCTGGACTCACTCTCTGAAAGCTCCTTGTGCCTCCAAACATCGATTTTGAGCTACAAGCTTCAAATAAGGTCCTAGGAACATGATGCTAGTCAAAATTGCATTTTGACTCCCGTGGCACTGGAATTGGGACTCACACCCCAGAAAGCTCATTGTGCCTCCAAACCCCGATTTTGATGCTCTGAAACTGGGGCTTTCCATGCACAAGCTTCAAAATGAGGTCCTAACAGCAATATCCCAATCAAAATCATGTTTTGACACCCATCGTTCTAGAATCATGACCCACGCACCAAAAACTCGTTGTGCTTCCAAACCCTGATTTTGACGCTCAAAAACTGGGGCATACAAGACCAAGCTTTGAAACAAGGTCCTAAGAGCATGCTGCCAGTGAAAATCGTGTTTTGACGATCATGGCTTAGGAATCGAGACTCTCACCTTTGAAACCTCATTGTGCCTCCAAACCTTGATTTTGACGCTATGAAACCAGGGCATTCGAGGCACAATCTCCAAAATGACGTCCTAAGAGCACAATTTCATTCGAAATCTCATTTTGACGCTAGTGGTCCCAAAACCGAGACTCGCACCCCAAAAGTTTGTTGTGCCTCCAAATGATGATATTGATGGTTTGAAACCAGGTCTTTTGAGGCACAAGCTTCAAATTGATGTCCTAACAGCACGATGCTAGTCAAAATCACATTTTGACGATTGTGGTTGTGGAATTATGGATCGTGCCCTGAATACTTGTTGTGCCTACAAACCCTGATTTTGACTTTCTGAAACCAGGGCTTTCGAGGCTCAGGCTCTGAAATGAGGTCCTAAGCGCATGACACCAGTCAAAATCATGTTTTGATAACTACGGCTTCAGAATCGGGATTCGCATGTCGAAAGCATGTTACCTCCAAACCCTAATTTTGATGCTTCAAAATGAGGTCCTAAGAGGACGCTACCAATCAAAATCACGTTTTGACACCTATGGCTCTGGAATGGGGACTCGCGCCCCAAAATCACGTTGTGCCTCCAAACCCCAATTTTGATGCTCTAGGGGCTTTCGAGGCACAAGCTGAGAAACAAGATCCTAAGAGCACGATGCAAGTCAAATTCGCATTTAGATGCCTGTGGCTTCAAAATGGAGACTCACACCCGAAAAGCTCCTTGTGCCTCCAAACCCCAATTTTGATGCTCCAAAACTATGGCTTTCAATGAACAAGTTGCGAAAGGAGGTTCTACAAGCATGATGGCAGTCAAAATTGCATTCTGACACCCATGGCTTTGATATCAGGACCTGTCCTCGAAAGCTCATTGTGCCTCCAAATCCTGATTTTGATGCTACCGAACCCAGGGTTTTCACGGTGCAAGCGTCAAAAAGTCCTAAGAGCATGATGCCATTGAAAATCACATTTTGATGCCCGTGGCTCTAGAATCAGGACTCATTCCTCAAAAGCTCATTGTGACTCGAAACATCAATTTTGACGTTCTAAAACTGGGCCTTTCAAGGCACAAGCTTCAAAATGAGTTCTTTATAGCATGATGCTAGTCAAAATCATATTTGGTGTCCACGGTTTTGGAATCGTGGCTCACGCCCTGAATGCACGTTGTACCTACAAACCCTTATTTTGAAGCTTTGAAACTAATGCTTTCTATGCACAAACACCCTAACCCATTTTGATGCTCCAAAATCAGAGCTTTCAAGGCACAAGCTCTAAAATGAGGTCTAAGAGGATGATGCAAGTGAAAATGTCATTTTGACACCCACAGTTCTAGAATTATAACTCGTGCCATGAATTCTAGTTGTGCCTCCAAACCCCCATTTTGATGCTACAAAACTAGGGTTTTGGAGACACAAGCTCCGAAATGAAGTCTTAAGAGCACGACGCTAGTGAAAATTGTGTTTTGACTCCTGCAGCTCTGTAATTGAGACTTTTGCCCTGAATGCTTCTTGTGCCTCCAAACCTCAATTTTGACACTTTGAAGTGTGGTCCTGAGAGCACGATGCCAATAAAAATCGTGTTTTCACACGCAATTCTTCAGAATTGGGACTCGCACCCCAAGTGCTCGTTGTATGTCCAAAACCCGATTTTGATGCTCCAAACCTAGGGCTTTCAAGGCACAAGCCTCAAAACAAGGTCCTAAGAGCACGATGCTAGTCAAAATTGCATTTTGACTCCCGTGGCATTGGAATCAGGACTCACACCCCCAAAAGCTCATTGTGCCTCCAAATGCTGATTTTGACACTCTGAAACTGGGGCTTTCGAGGCACAAGCTTTGAAACAAGGTCCTAATAGCATGATTGTAGTCAAAATAATGTTTTGACTCTTGTGGTTCTAGAATCATGACTCATGCCTCGAATGCTTGTTGTGCCTTGAAACCCCGATTTTGACGATCCAAAATCAGGGCTTTTGACACTCAAGCTCCAAAACAAGGTCCTCAGAGCATGATACCAATCAAAATCATGTTTTGATGCCTGCTGCTCAGGAATCAGGACTCATGCCCCAAAAGCTCATTGTTCCTCCAAACCCTGATTTTGATACTTCGAAACCAAGGCTTTAAAGGCAAAATCTCTGAAACGAGGTCTTAAGAGCACGATGCTAGTGAAAATTGTGGTTTGACACCTGTAGCTCAACAATTGGGGCTCGTGCACCAAAAACTCGTGCCTCCAAACCCCAATTTTGAGACTTGAAAAGTGGGACATTCAAGGCACAAGCTCTTAAACAAGATCCTAAGAGGATGATGCCAGTGAAGATCACATTTTGATGACTACATCTTAGGATTTGGGACTAGCACCCCTGGAAGCTCATTGTCCCTCCAAACTCGGATTTTCATGCTACGAAACTGATGCATTCAAGGCACAAGCTCCAAAACGAGGTCCTAAGAGCATGATGCCAGTCAAAATTTATTTTTGACTATCGTGGCACTGGAATCGAGACTCACACCCCCAAAAGCTCATTGTTTTTCCAAACCCCAATTTTGACACTCCAAAACCAGGGCTTTCGAAGCAAAAGCTTTGAAATGGAGGTCCTAACAGCACTATGCTAGTCTAAATCATGTTTTGACACCCGTCATTCTGGAATTGTGACTCACACATCAAAAACTCATTGTGCTTCCAAACCCCCATTTTGATGCCTGAAAACTAAGGCACTCATGACCAAGCTTTGAAACAAGGTCCTAAGACCACGATGCCAGTGAAAATCGCATTTTGATGACCATGGCTTAGGAATCGGGACTCGCACCTCTGAAATCTCATTGTACCTCCAAACCTTGATTTTGACGCTATGAAACTGGGGCATTCAAGGCACAAGCTCCAAAACAAGGTCCTAAGAGCACAATGCCAGTCAAAATCATGTTTTGATGCAGCGGTTCCAAAATTGACACTCGCACCCTGAAAGCTCATTGTGCCTCCAAACATCGATTTTGACTGTCTGAAACTGGGACTTTCAAGGCACAAGCTTCCAACTGATGTCCTAAAAGCATGATACTAGTCAAAATCACGTTTTGACACCCATGGTTTAGGAATCCTGACTCATGCCCTGAATCCTCCTTGTGCCTACAAACCCCAATTGTGCACGATACCAGTCAAAATCACATTTTGACACCTGCGTCTTTCGAATCAGGATTCGCATGCTGAAAGCTTGTTGTGCCTCCAAACCCCAATTTTGATGCTTCGAAATGAGGTCCTAAGAGCATGATGCCAATCAAAATCTCATTTGATGCCTATGGATCTGGAATGGGGACTCGCACCCTGAAATCTCGTTGTGCATCCAAACCCCAATTTTGACATTCCAAGGGATTTCAAGGCACAAGCTCAAAAATGAGGTCCTAAGAACATGATGCCAGTCAAAATCGCGTTTAGATGCTCACGATTTCGAAATGGAGAGTTGCACCCTAAAAGCTAGTTGTGGCTACAAAACCCAATTTTGATGCTCTATAACTAGGGATTTTGAGGCACAAGCTCTGAAATGAGGTCCTAAGAGCATGATGCTAGTCAAAATCATGTTTTGATGCACACAGTTTTGAAATCATGACTCGAGCCTGAAATTTTGATACTTCGAATCACGGGCTTCTGAGGAACGAGCTCTGAAACAAGGTCCTAAGGGCATGATGCAAATCCAAATAGTGTTTTGACACCTGCGGCTTCGGAATAGGGACTCATGCCCTAAAAAATCATTGTGCCTCCAAACCCCGGTTTTGATGCTACAAAATCGTGGCTTTCGAGTCACAAACTTTGAAACAAGGTCCAAAGAGTATGATACCAATCAAAATCATGTTTTGATGCCCATAGATTTGGAATCAGGACTCATGCCTCAAAAGTTTGTTGTGCCTCCAAACACTGATTTTGACGCTCAGAAACTGAGGCTTTTGAGGCACAAGCTATGAAATGAGGTCCTAAGAGCATGATGCCAGTCAAAATTGCATTTTGACACCTATGAAAGGAATCAATACTCATGCCCAAAAAGCTCGTTGAGCCTCAAAACGTCGATTTTAATGCTCCAAAACAAGGGCTTTCGAGGAAAAAGCTCCAAAACTTGGTCCTAAGAGCATGATGCTAATGAAAATTGCATTTTGACATTTGTGGTATAGGAATCGGGACTCACGCCCTAAAAGCTTGATGTGCCTCCAAACCTTGATTTTGACACTCTGAAATGAAGGCTTTCAAGGCACAAGCCTCGAAACAAGTTCGTACGAGCATGATGTCTGTCAAAATCACATTTTCATGCTCGTAGCTCTAGAATCACTACTCATGCCCTAGAAGCTCGTTGTGCCTCCAAACCTCAATTCTGATGCTATGAAACCCCATCTTTCAAGGCACAAGTTCTGAAACGAGGTCTAAGAGCATGATACTCGTCAAAATCATGCTTTGACGCTCGCAGATTTGGAATCAGAACTCACGCCTCAAAAGCTCCTTATGCCTCCAAACCCCAATTTTGATGCTCCAAAACCATGGCTTTCAATGAACAAGCTTCGAAATGAGGTGCTAGGAGCACGATGCTAGTCAAAATCGTGTTCTGACACCCGTGACTCCGATATCAGGACCTACGCCTTGAAAGTTCGTTGTGCCTCCAAACCCCAATTTTGGTGCTACAAAACTGGGGCTTTCAAGGCACAAGCGCTGAAACATCCTAAGAGCATGATGCCATTAAAAATCGTGTTTTGACACATGTGGCTCTAAAATCGGGACTCGTGCCTTGAAAGCTCATTGTGACTCCAAACGTCAATTTTGACATTCCGAAATTGGGGCTTTAGAGGCTCAAGATTCGAAATGAGTTCTTTTTAGCACAATGCCAATCAAAATCATATTTGGCGCCCGTGGTTTTGGAATCATGACTCATACCCCGAATGCATGTTGTACTTGCAAACCCTGATTTTCAAGCTTTGAAACTAATGTTTTCGATGTGCAAACACCCAAATGACATCCTAAGAGCACGATGCCAATCAAAATCTTGTTTTCACACCCGTGGATTTGGAATAAGAACTCGCACCTTGAAAGATTGTTGTTCCTTCGAACCCCAATTTTAACGCTCCAAACTGGCACTTTTGAGGCATAAGCTCCAAATCTAGGTTCTAAGAGCACGATGCTAGTCAAAATCAGGTTTTAACACTCCTAGCTCCAGAATTGGGACTCGGACCCTGTATGCTCATTGTGCCTCCAAACCCCGATTTTGAAGCTCCGAAACCGAGGCTTTCTAGGCACAAGCTTTGAAATGAGGTCCTAATAGCACGATGCAAGTCAAAATCGCATTTTGACTCTCATGACTTAGGAAATAGGATTCATGCCCTGAAACCTAGTTGTGTCTCCAAACCCCAATTTTGACACTCAGAAACTGGGGCTTTCGAGGCACAAGACCCGAAACAAGGTCCTAAGAGCACGATGCTAGTCAAAATTGCATTTTGATTCTCATAGCTTTGGAATCAGGACTTGCATTCCCAAAACCTCGTTGTGCCTCCAAACCCTGACTTTGAAGCTCCAAAACCAGGCTTTAAAGGCACAAGCTCCAAAAAATGTCCCCACAGCATGATGCAAGTCAAAATCACATTTTGATATCCATGGCTCTAGAATCGAGACTCGCACTGTAAAAGTTCATTATGCCTCCAAACCCCAATTTTGACGCTCCAAGATCGGGGCTTTTGAGGCACAAGTTTAGAAACGACATCCTAAGACAAGGATGCTAATCATAATCGCATTTTGAAACCCTCAGCTCTAGAATCGTAAGTCGCACCCCGAAATTTGGTTTTGCCTCCAAACCCCCATTTTGATGCTCCAAAATCAGAACTTTCGAGGCAAAAGCTCTGAAATGAGGTCCTAAGAGGATGATGCCAGTCAAAATATCATTTTGATGCCCGTAGTTCTGGAATTGTGACTCGTGCCCCAAATGCTAATTGTGCCTCCAAACCTCTATTTTGATGTTATGAAATTGGGGCTTTGGAGACACAAGCTCCAAAACGAAGTCTTAAGAGCACAAAGCTAGTGAAAATCGTGTTTTGATGCCTGCAGCTTTGTAATCAGGACTTTCACCCCGAAGGCTTCTTGTGCCTCCAAACCCCAATTTTGACACTCCGAAACTAGGTCCTAAGAGCACGATGCCAGTCAAAATTGTGTTTTCACATGCACTGCTTCTGAATTGGGACTTGCACCTTGAGTGCTCATTGTCATCCAAACCCTAATTTTAACACTCCAAAACTAGGGCTTTCAAGGCACAAGCTTCAAAACAAGATCCTAAGAGCACAATGTCAGTCAAAATTGCGTTTTGACTCTCATGGCATTGGAATTGGGACTTACACCCCAAAAGCTCATTGTGCCTCCAAACCCTGATTTTGACACTCCAAAATTGGGGCTTTCGAGGCACAAGCTTCAGAACGAGGTCCTAATAGGACAATGCTAGTCAAAATCATGTTTTGACTTCTGCACTTCTGGAATCATGACTCATGCCCCAAATGCTTGTTGTGCCTGCAAACCCTGATTTTGACGCTCTGAAATTGGGGCTTTTGAGGAAAACCTCCGAAACAAGGTCCTAAGAGCAATATACTAGTCAAAATCATCTTTTGATGCCCGCAACTCAGGAATCCAGACTTGCACCCTAAAAGCTCATTATGTCTCCAAACCCCAATTTTGATACTTCGAAACCAAAGATTTGGAGATACAAGCTCCGAAATGAGGTCTTAAGAGCACGATGCTAGTGAAAATCATGTTTTGACTCCCGCAACTCAAGAATCGAAGCTCGCGCACCGAAAACTCGTTGTGCCTCCAAACCCCGATTTTGATGCTGGAAAACATAGGCATTCAAGGCACAAAGTCTGAAACAAGATCCTAAGAGGACGATGCCAACTAAAAGTGTGTTTTGATGACCACATCTTAGGAATTGGGACTAGCACACCCGGAAGCTCATCGTGCCTCCAAACTTGGATTTTCATGCTACGAAATTGGGGCACTCAAGGCACAAGCTCCAATTTGACATCCTAGGAGTATGATGCCTGTCAAAATGACATTTTGAAGCCCATGACTTCCGAATTGGGACTCGCACCCCGGAAGCTGGTTGTGCCTCCAAACCTCCATTTTGAGGATCCAAAACTGGGGCTTTCGAGGTAGAAGTTCTGAAACTAGGTCCTAAAAGCACGATGCTAGTCAAAATCATATTTTGATGCTTGTCGGTCCAGAATCAGGACTCACGACCTGAAAGCTCATTGTGCCTCCAAACCTTGATTTTGATGCTCCAAAACTGGGGGTTTCAAGGCACAAGCTACAAAATGAGGTGCTAAGAGCACAATGCTAGTCAAAATCTTGTTTTTATGTCTATGGCTACTGAATCGGTATTTGTGCCTCGAAAGCTCATTGTGGCCCCTAAGAAAGATTTTGAAGCTACAAAACTGAGGCTTTCAAGGCAAAAGCTCCAGAATAAGGTCCTTAGAGCATGATGCTATTCAAAATTGTGTTCTAATGCCTGTGGCTCCAGAATCGAGTCTCACACCCCAAAA
Organism: Cryptomeria japonica; assembly: GCF_030272615.1. Classification (NCBI taxonomy): domain Eukaryota; kingdom Viridiplantae; phylum Streptophyta; class Pinopsida; order Cupressales; family Cupressaceae; genus Cryptomeria; species Cryptomeria japonica. The sequence continues at coordinate 380,660,521 of NC_081413.1, forward strand.
GCTTGTTTTTCCTCCAAACGTCGATTTTCACATGCTGAAACAGGGGCTTTCGATGCACAAGTTTCAAAACAAGTTCTTAACAGCACGATGCTAGTCAAAATCATGTTTTGACATGTGTGGTTCCGAAATCATGACTCGCACCACAAATGCCCATTTTGCCTCCAAACCCGATTTTGATGCTCTGAAACTGGGGCTTTTGACGCACAAGCTTCGAAATGAGGTCCTAAGAGGACGATGGCAATCAAAATTGCATTTTGATGCCCACGGCTCAGGAATTGACACTCATGCCAGGAAAGCTCATTGTGCCTCCATACCCCGATTTTGATGCTTCAAAACTAGGGCTTTTGAGGCACAAGACTCGTAATGAGGTCTTAAGAGCATGATACCAGTCAAAATCGCATTTTGATGCTCATGGCTTCGGAATTGGGACTTGGACCTTTGAAAGCTCCTTGTGTCTCCAAAGTCTAATATTGACGCTCCAATACCAGGGCTTTCGAGGCACAAGCTCTGAAACAAAATCCTAAGAGCACGATGCTAGTCAAAATCATATTTTGACACCGACGGCTCAAGAATTAGGACTCATGCCATGAAAGATTGTTGTGACTCAAAACCCCAATTTTGACTCTCTGAAACTGGGGATTTTGAGGTAGAAGACTCGAAATGAGGTCTTAAGAGCACGGTGTCAATCAAAATTATGTTTTGATGCTTGTGGCTCCAGAATTGGGGCTCGCACTCTCAAAAGCTTATTGTGCCAAACCCCAATTTTGACGCTCTGAAATTAGGGCTTTCAAGGCACAAGATCCGAAACAAGATCCAAAGAGCATGATGTCATTCAAAATCCTGTTTATATTTATAACCTCAAGAAATTCATTTCTATTTATCATTTCTAAACTAACATTACTCATGAAATTCATAATAGTAATAATAAGGATATTTGAAGTAGTAGTAGTGATAATAATAATAATAATAATAGTAAGAATAGAAATTCACATCAATGTCCAAAAAGAGGGTTATGACACTCCAAAATCGGGGCATTCAAGGCACAAGGTCTTAAGAGCACGATGCCATTGAAAATCGCATTTTGACATTGACAGCTGAGGAATTGGGAATCGCACCCCCAAAAGCTCATTGTAATTCCAAACCCCCATTTTGAAGCCCCAAAACTGGGGCTTTCAAGACCAAGCTTTGAAACAAGGTCCTAAGAGCACGATGCCAATGAAAATTGTGTTTTGATGACAATGACTTAGGAATCGAGACTCGCACCTCCGAAATCTCATTGTGCCTCCAAACCTTGATTTTCATGCTATGAAACTAGGGCATTCAAGGCAAAAGCTCCAAAATGAGGTCCTAAGAGCACAATGCCAATCAAAATCATGTTTTGATGCTAGTAGTTCCAAAATCGGGACTCGCACCTTGAAATCTCGTTGTGCCTCCAAACGTTGATTTTGACAGTATGAAACTAGGACTTTTGAGGCACAATCTTTGAAATGATGTCCTAATAGCATGATGCTAGTCAAAATCATGTTTTGACGCCTACGGTTTAGAAATCGTGACTCATGCCATGAATGCTCCTTGTGCCTACAAACCCCAATTGTGCATGATACCAGTCAAAATCGTGTTTTGACACTTGTGGCTTCCGAATCAAGATTCACATGCTGAAAGCTTGTTGTGACTCCAAACCCCAATTTTGACACTTCTAAATGAAGTCCTAAGAGCACGATGCCAATTAAAATCGCATTTTGATGCTCCAAGGGCTTTTGAGGCACAAGCTCAGAAATGAGGTCCTAAGAGCACGATGGCAATCAAAATTGTGTTTAGATGCCCGTGGTTTCGGAATGGGGAATTACACTCAAAAATCTCATTGTGGCTGCAAACCCCAATTTTGACCCTCTATAACTGGGGATTTCAAGGCACAAACTCTGAAATGAGGTCCTAAGAGCATGATGCTAGTCAAAATCACATTTTGACGTTCATGGTTTTGAAATCGTGACTCGAGCCCAAAATTTTGATAATTCGAATCCTGAGCTTCTGAGCCACGACCTCTGAAATAAGGTTGTAAAAGCATGATGCAAATCCAAATAGTGTTTTGATGCCCGCGGCTTCAAAATAGGGACTCACACCCTAAAAAATTATTGTGCCTCCAAACCCCAATTTTGACACTACAAAACTGTGGCTTTCAAGGCACAAAGTCTGAAACAAGGTCCAAAGAGTACGATGCCAATCAAAATCATGTTTTGATGCCCACGGATTTGGAATTGGGACTCGTGCCCTGAAAGCTTCTTGTGCCTCCAAACACTGATTTTGACGCTCAGAAACTGGGGCTTTTGAGGCACATGCTATGAAACGAGGTCCTAAGAGCACGATGCCAGTCAAAATTGCATTTTGATGCCCACGACTTAGGAATGGGTACTCGTACCCAGAAAGTTTGTTGAGCCTCAAAACCTCAATTTTGATGCTCCAAAACAAGGGCTTTCGAGGAAAAAGATCCAAAAATTGGTCCTAAGAGCATGATGCCAATGAAAATTGTATTTTGACATTTGCAATACAGGAAGCGGGACTCATGCCCTAAAAGCTTGATGTGCCTCCAAACATTGATTTTGATGCTCTAAAATGAAGGCTTTCAAGGGACAAGCCTCGAAACAAGGTCATACGAGCGTAATGTCAGTCAAAATCATGTTTTGACACCCGCAGCTCCATAATCATGACTCGCACCCTAGAAGCTCGTTGTGCCTCCAAACCTCAATTCTGATGCTCTAAAACCCTAGCTTTCAAGGCACAAGTTCTGAAATGAGGTCTAAGAGCATGATACTAGTCAAAATCGCGTTTTGACGCTCATAGATCTGGAATCAGAACTCATGCCTCGAAAGCTCCTTTTGCCTCCAAACCCCATTTTTGATGCTCTGAAACCATGACTTTCAATGAACAAGCTACGAAATGAGGTGCTAGGAGCACGATGCCAGTCAACATCATGTTCTGACACTCGTGACTCCGATATCAAGAACTGTGCCTTGGAAGCTCATTGTGCCTCCAAACCTCAATTTTGACACTACAACACTGGGGCTTTCAAGGCACAAGCATCAAAACATCCTAAGAGCATGATGCCATTGAAAATTGTGTTTTGACGCCCGCGGCTCCAAAATTGGGACCCGTGCCTCAAAATCTCATTGTGATTCCAAACGTCAATTTTGACGTTCCAAAATTGGGGTTTTCGAAGCACAAGCTTTGAAATGAGTTCTTTATAGCACGATGCTAGTCAAAATCATATTTGGCACCCACGGTTTTGGAATCATGACTCTTGCCCCGAATGCACGTTGTACCTGCAAACCCTGATTTTGAAGATTTGATACCATCGCTTTCAATGTGCAAACACCCAAACGACATCCTAAGAGAATGATGCCAGTCAAAATCGCGTTTTCATGCCCGCGGCTTTGGAATAGGGACTCGCACCTCAAAAGATTGTTGTGCCTCCGAACCCTGATTTTAACACTCCAAAACAGGCACTCTTGAGGCATAAGCTCCAAAACTAGATCCTAAGAGCACAATGCCAGTCAAAATCTCATTTTGACACTCCTGGCTCCAGAATTGGGACTCGGACCCCATATGCTTGTTGTGCCTCCAAACCCCGATTTTGATGCTCTAAAACAGAGGCTTTCTAGGCACAATCTCTAAAAGAAGGTCCTTATAGCACGATGCAAGTCAAAATCACATTTTGACTACCATGACAGGAAACCGGACTCATGCCCTGAAACCTAGTTGTGTATCCAAACCCCAATTTTGACACTCTGAAACTGGGGCTTTCGAGGCACAAGACCCAAAATGAGGTTCTAAGAGCATGATGCTAGTCAAAATTGCATTTGGATGCCCATGGCTTCAGAATCAGGACTTGCACTCCCAAAAGCTCGATGTGCCTCCAAAACCTGACTCTAACGCTCCAAAACGAGGGCTTTCAAGGTACAAGCTTTGAAAAATGTCCTAAGAGCATGATGCAAGTCAAAATCATGTTTTTATGCCCATGGCTCTAGAATCAGGACCCACACCATAAAAACTCATTGTGCCTCCAAACCCCAATTTTGATACTCTAAGATCGGGGCTTTCGAGGCACAAGTTTAGAAATGACGTCCTAAGACCACGATGCTAGTCGTAATCACATTTTGACACCCACGGCATCGAAATTGTGAGTCGCACCTTGAAAGCTCGTTGTGCCTCCAAACCCCTTTTTTTATGCTCCAAAACTAGAGCTTTTGAGGCACAAGCTCTTAAATGAGGTCCTAAGAGGATGATGCCAAAGTCAAAATGTCATTTTGATGCCCACAGTTCTGGAATTATGGCTTGAGCCCCGAATGCTAGTTGTGCCTCCAAACCCCTATTTTGATGCTACGAAACTGGGTCTTTGGAGACACAAGCTCTGAAATGAAGTCTTAAGAACACGACACTAGTGAAAATCATGTTTTAACACCCGCAACACTTCGAAACTAGGTCCTAAGAGCATGATGCCAGTCAAAATTGCATTTTCACATGCACTGCTTTAGAATTGGGACTCCCACCCTAAGTGCTCGTTGTACGTCCAAACTATGATTTTGACACTCCAAATCTAGGGCTTTCGAGGCACAAGCTTCAAAAAAGGGTCCTAAGAGCACGATGTCAGTCGAAATTGCATTTTGACTCTCGTGGCATTGGAATTGGGACTCACACCCCCAAAAGCTCATTGTGCCTCCAAACACTTATTTTGACACTCCAAAACTAGGGCTTTCAAGGCACAAGCTTTGGAATGAGGTCCTAACAGGATGATGCTAGTTAAAATCATGTTTTGACTTCTGCGCTTCTTGAATCATGACTCAGGCCCTGAATGCTTGTTGTTCCTACAAACCCTAACTTTGACACTCCAAAATTGGGGCTTTTGAGGCAAAGCTCTGAAACAAGGTCCTAAGAGCAATATACTAATCAAAATCATGTTTTGACACCCATGACTTAGGAATCGGGACTCGCACCCTGAAAGCTCATTGTGCCTCCAAACCCCAATTTTGATTCTTCGAAACTGGGGCTTTGGAGGCACAAGCTCCGAAACAAGGTCTTAAGAGCATGATGCTAGTGAAAATCATGTTTTGACACCCGCAGCTCAAGAATCGAAGCTCTCACACCAAAAAACTCATTGTGCCTCCAAACCCTAAGTTTGATGCTAGAAAACACAGGCATTCAAGGCACAAGCTCTGAAACAAGATCTTAAGAGAATGATGCCAGTGAAAATCGCATTTTGACGACCACGTCTTAGGAATTGGGACTAGCACACTTGAAAGCTCATTGTGCCTACAAATTCAGATTTTCATGCTACAAAACTAGGGAACTCAAAACACAAGCTCCAAAATAGGGTCCTAAGAGCATGATGCCAGTCAAAATAACATTTTCAAGCCCATGACTTCCAAATTGGGACTCACACCCCGGAAGCTTATTGTGCCTCCAAACGTCAATTTTGATGCTCCAAAACTAGGGCTTTCGAGGAAGAAGTTCTGAAACAAGGTCCTTAAAGCATGATGCCAATCAAAATTACATTTTGATGCTTTTCGGTCTAGAATCGGGACTCACGACCTGAAAGCTCATTGTACCTCCAAATCTTGATTTTGATGCTCCAAAATCGGGGGTTTCGAGGCACAAGCTGTGAAGTAAGGTGCTAAGAGCACAATGCCAATCAAAATGTTGTTTTTATGTCTATGGCTACGGAATCGGTATTCATGCCTCAAAATCTTGTTGTGGCCCCTAAGCAATATTTTGAAGCTACAAAACTGAGGCTTTCAAGGCAAAAGCTCCAGAATGAGGTCCTAATTCAAAATTGCATTCTAATACCTGTGGCTCCAGAATCGGGTCTCATGCCTCAAAAGCTTATTTTGCTTCCAAATATCGATTTTCACATGCTGAAACAAGGGCTTTTGAGGCACAAGTTTTTAAATGAGTTATTAATAGCACAATGCCAATTAAAATCATGTTTTGACGCCTATAGTTCTAGAATCATGACTCGCACCACGAATGCTCATTGTGCCTCCAAACCCATTTTTAATGCTCTGAAACTGGCTCTTTTGATGCACAAGGTTGAAATGAGGTCCTAAGAGGATGATGGTAGTCAAAATCGCATTTTGACGCCCATGGCCTAGGAATCGAGACTCATACCACGAAAGCTCGTTGTGCCTCCAAACCCCAATTTTGACGCTCCGAAACTTGGGCTTTCATGGCACAAGCTTCGAAACAAGATCCTAAGAGCACGATGCTAGTCAAAATCATATTTTGACACTGATGGCTCAAAATTGGGACTTGTGCCATGAAAGGTCATTGTGACTCCAAACCCCAATTTTGACACTCTAAAACTAGGGCTTTTGAGGCACAAGACTCAAAATGAGGTCTTAAGAGCACGATGCCAATCAAAATCATGTTTTGATGCTCATGGCTCCGGAATCGGGACTTGCACTCTGGAAAGCTCATTGTACCAAACCTCGATTATGACGCTCTGAAATCAGGGCTTTCAAGGCACAAGATCTGAAGAGCACGATGCTGGTCAAAATCACGTTTAGATTTATGACCTCAAGAAATTCATTTCTATTTATCATTTCTCAACTAACATTACTCATGAAATTCATAATAGTAATAATAAGGATAGTTGAAGTAGTAGTAGTGATAATAATAATAATAATATTAATAGTAATAATAGAAATTCACATCAAGGTCCAAAAAGAGGGTTATGACACTCCAAAACTGGGGCATTCAAAGCACAAGCTCCGAAACAAGGTCCTAAGAGCACGATGCCATTCAAAATCATGTTTTGATGCCGACGACTGAGGAATCAAGAATCGCACCACCAAGAGTTTGTTGTGTTTCCAAACCCCCATTTTGATGCCCTGAAACTGGGGCATTCAAGACCAAGCTTTGAAACAAGGTCCTAAGAGAACGATGCCAGTGAAAATTATGTTTTGATGACCATGTCTTAGGAATCGGGACTCGCACCTCTGAAAGCTCGTTGTGCCTCCAAACCTCGATTTTGACGCTATAAAACTGAGGCATTCAAGGCATACACTCCAAAATGAGGTCCTAAGAGCACAATGCCAGTCAAAATCACATTTTGATGTTAGCAGTTCCAAAATCGAGACTCACACCCCGAAAGCTTGTTGTGCCTCCAAACGTCGATTTTGATGATCTAAAATCAGGACTTTTGAGGCACAAGCTTCAAAATGATGTCCTAACAGCATGATGCTAGTCAAAATCACGTTCTGACACCTATGGTTTAGGAATCATGACTCATGCCTTGAATGCTCCTTGTGCCTACAAACCCCAATTGTGCACAATACCAGTCAAAATCATGTTTTGACACTTGCGGCTTCTGAATTGAGATTCACATGCCGAAAGCTTGTTGTGCCTCCAAACCCCAATTTTAACGCTTTAAAATGAGGTCCTAAGAGCATGATGCCAATCAAAATTGTATTTTGATGCTTATGGTTCCGGAATGGGGACTTGTACCTCGAAATCTCGTTGTGCCTCTAAAACCCAATTTTGACACTCCAAGGGCTTTTGAGGCACAAGCTTAGAAATGAGGTTCTAAGAGCACGATGCCAGTCAAAATCATGTTTAGATGCCCATGGTTTTAGAATGGGGAATTGCACCTGAAAAGCTAGTTGTGGCTGCAAACCCCGATTTTGATGCTCTGTAACTGGGGATTTCGAGGCACAAGCTCCGAAATGAGGTCCTAAGAGCATGATGCTAGTCAAAATCGTGTTTTGATTCTCACAGTTTTGAAATCATGACTCGAGCCCATAATTTTGATACTTTGAATCCCAGGCTTCTGAGGCACAAGCTCTGAAACAAGGTCCTAAGAGCACAATGCAAATCCAAATAGTGTTTTGATGCCCACGGCTTCAGAATAGGCACTTGCACCCCAAAAAATCATTGTGCCTCCAAACCCCGGTTTTGATGTTACAAAACCGTGGCTTTCGAGGCACAAACTCTGAAATGAGGTCCAAAGAGTATGATGCCAATCAAAATCATGTTTTGACGCCCACGGATTTGGAATCAGGACTCGTGCCCCGAAAGCTTGTTGTGCCTCCAAACATGGATTTTGACGCTCAAAAACTGGGGCTTTTGAGGCACATGCTACGAAACGAGGTCCTAAGAGCACGATGCCAGTCAAAATCTTATTTTAATGCCCATGACTTAGGAATGGGTACTCATGCCCCAAAATTTTGTTGAGCCTCAAAACCTTGATTTTGATACTCCAAAACAAGGGCTTTCGAGGAAAAAGCTCCAAAACTTGGTCCTAAGAGCATAATGCCAATGAAAAACATGTTTTGACATTTGCGATAAGGGAAGCGAGACTCACACCTTGAAAGCTCAATGTGCCTCCAAACCTTGATTTTAACGCTCTGAAACGAAGGCTTTCAAGGCACAACCCTCGAAATAAGGTCGTACGAGCACAATGTCAGTCAAAATCACATTTTAAAACCCGCAGCTCCAGAATCATGACTCGCACTCTGGAAGCTCATTATGCCTCCAAACCCTAATTCTGACACTCCGAAACCCTAGCTTTCAAGGCACAAGTTTCAAAATGAAAGCTTGATGTAACTCCAAACCTTGATTTTGACGCTCTAAAACTGGGGCTTTTGAAGCACAAGACTTGAAATGAGGTCTTAAGAGCATGATGTCAATCAAAATTTCATTTTGACGCCCATGGCTTCGGAATCAGAACTCACACTCTCAAAAGTTCATTGTGCCAAACCCCAATTTTGATGCTCTGAAACCGGGGCTTTCAAGGCACAAGATCCGAAATAAGATCTGAAGAGCACGATGCCGATCAAAATCGCGTTTAGATTTATGACCTCAAGAAATTCATTTCTATTTATCATTTCTAAACTAACATTACTCATGAAATTCATAATAGTATTAATAGGGATAATTGCACTAGTAGTATTGATACTAATAATAATAATAATAGAAAGTTACAGCAAGGTCCAAAAATAGGGATATGACACTCCAAAATCAGGGCATTCAAGGCACAAGCTCCGAAACAAGGTCCTAAGAGCATCATGATGCCATTCAAAATTGCGTTTTGACACCGACGACTGAGGAATCGGGAATTGCAACCCCGAAAGCCCATTGTGCCTCCAAACCCCAAATTTGACACTACAAAACTGGGGCATTCAAGGCACAAGCTCTAAAACAAGGTCCTAAGAGCATGATGCCAATCAAAATCACGTTTTGACACTCGAAACTCCAGAATTTGGACTCGCTCCCCGAAAGCTCGTTGTGCGTCGAAACATCGATTTTGAGGCTAATAAGGTCCTAAGAACACGATGCCAGTCAAAATTGCATTTTGAGTCCCATGGCATTGGAATCGGGACTCACACCCCAAAAGCTCATTGTGCCTCCAAACCCTGATTTTGACGCTCCAAAACTGGGGCTTTTGGGGCACAAGCTTCAAAATGAGGTCCTAATAGCACTATGCCAGTCAAAACCATGTTTTGACGCCCATCATTCTAATATCATGACTCACGCACCGAAAACTTGTTGTGCTTCCAAACCCCAATTTTTATGCTCGAAAACCGGGGCATTCAAGACCAATCTTTAAAACAAGGTCCTAAGAGCACGATGCTAGTAAAAATTGCATTTTAACAACCATGGCTTAGGAATCAGGACTCGCACCTCCGAAAGCTTGTTGTGCCTCCAAATCTCGATTTTGACTCTATGAAATCGGGGCATTCGAGGCACAACCTCCAAAATGAGGTCCTAAGAGCACAATGCCAGTCAAAATTATGTTTTGACAGCAGCAGTTCTAGAATCGGGACTCGCACCCCGAAAGCTCATTGTTCCTTCAAATGTCGATTTTGATAGTCTGAAACCGGGACTTTTGAGGCACGAGCTTTGAAATGAGGTCCTCACAGCATGATGCCAGTCAATATCATGTTTTGACGCCCGCAGTTCTAGAATCGTCACTCATGCCCTAAATGCTCCTTGTGCCTAGAAACCCCAATTTTGATGGTCCAGAACTGGGGGTTTCGAGGCACAAGCTTCGAAATGGGGTTCTTACAACACGATGCAAGTGAAAATCATGTTTTGATGCTTGTGGCTCTAGAATTGTGAATCGCACCCTGAATTCTCGTTGTGCCTACAAACCCCAAATTTGACCCTCTGAAACCAGGGCTTTTGAGGCACAGGCTCCGAAACAAGGTCCTAAGTGCACTATTCCAGTCACAATCGTGTTTTGACACCTACGGCTTCAGAATCAGGATGCGCATGCCAAAAGCTTGTTGTCTCCAAACCCCGATTTTGACGCTTCAAAACGAGGTCCTAAGAGCACGATGCCAATCAAAATCGCATTTTGATGCTAATGGCTTCGGAATGGGGACTCATGCCCTAAAATCTCATTGTGCCTCCAAACCCCAATTTTGACACTCCAAGGGCTTTCAAGGCACAATCTCAGAATAGAGGTCCTAAGAGTACGATGCCAGTGAAAATGGCATTTAAATGCCTACGACTCCGGAATGGGGACTTGCAGCTGAAAAGATTGTTGTTGCTGCAAACCTTGATTTTGACGCTCCGTAACTAAGGCTTTCGATGAACAAGCTCCAAAATGAGGTCCTAAGAGCATGATGCCAGTCAAAATCATGTTTTGACGAGCGCGGTTTCGAAATCGTGACTTGAGCCCAAAATTTTGATACTTCAAATCCTGAGCTTCCAAGGCATGAGCTCTGAAACAAGGTCCTAAGAGCATGATGCAAATCCAACTAGTGTTTTAATGCCCGCGACTCTAGAATCAGTACTCGCACCCCAAAAATCATTGTGCCTCCAAACCCCAGTTTTGACGCTACAAAACCATGGCTTTCGAGGCACAAACTCTAAAACGTGGTCCAAAGAGTAAGATGCCAGTCAAAATCATGTTTTGATGCCCATGGATTTGGAATTGAGACTCATGCCACGAAAGTTTGTTGTGCCTCCAAACCTCGATTTTCACGCTCAAAAATTGGGGCTTTTGAGGTACAAGCTACGAAATGAGGTCCTAAGAGCACGATGCTAGTCAAAATCGCATTTTGATGCCCACGACTTAGGAATCGATACTCATGCCCTGAAAGCTTGTTGAACCTCAAAACCTCAATTTTGATGCTCCGAACCAGGGGCTTTCAAGGAAAAAGCTCCAAAACTTGGTACTAAGAGCACGATGCCAATGAAAATCACATTTTGAGGTTCGCGGCTCGGGAATCAGGATGCATGCCCTAAAAGATCGTTGTGCCTCCAAACCCTGATTTTTACCATCTAAAACGAAGGATTTCAAGGCATAAGCTTCCAAACAAGTTCGTACAAGCACGATGCCAGTCAAAATCACGTTTTGATGCCTATAGCTCTGGAATCGTGACTTGCACCCTAGAAGCTCGTTGTGCCTCCTATTGGTTCCCAAAACCATAGATTGGAAATCCAAGAGCTTTGCCAAATCTCTTACTGATTCCTCAATCAGCCTTGGCCAATGAACAGGAATGTTTGAAGACCCAATTCCTCTGCACTTTAGGCTCCACTAGACCTAGGTGGGTATACCCCAATCTCCAAAGCATAAAGAGATTTATTTATAGTAAATTTAAACTGTTTAATCTAGTTGTTTACAAGAATGGCAAACAATTTCCTACAACTATGCTTTATTGATATGCTTTTAACTTATTTTGATTTGAAGATTTGAGTATAATTGAATATGAATAAAAGTTGTAACAGAATGATGTTGGAACTAAGAGTAATTATGAAAGAACAAGGCAAGTAAAAACTAGTAATATATTTCTCCAGTGAGGACTTTATGCACACAATCTATTCACAAGAAACTAGAAACAGACCAGTGCCTTATCTGACAGTTTACATGTCATTTAATGGAAAAATACTTGTAATCTTTGGAGACAGCGTGAAGAAACAAACTATCACTGCAATATCCACAATGTATGCTATGAGACAACAAAAACAATTCTGCTATCTCTATACCAACAGATGATAAAACATTGCAACAAATCTTCTTTAGATTTATTTGAAAGATTTTAAATCATTAATATCATATGACATGAAACGATCTAAAGATGAAAATAGCGGCGGACCTTCTATTGATTTCTGGGAACAATTGGTGTCAAAAAATGCAGACTCACAGATACTTCATGATTACACTTGTTTTCACAAAATAGATTTCACTTCTACGGACTTATCTTACATAACACTATAAATTCCCACAGACAATCTGAAAAGATCATAATAACTTTAAATGTGAAAAATAATAACTTTTCCCTTTTCTATGGTATTTACATGAATGATAAAAATCATTATGAAAATATAATATTCTATTAAATTTCTTAGGTAAAAGATACTTCTTGTATATGCAAACTTAAGAAGTATAATTCTCTGTTATAGTATCCTGCACAAAAATGAAAAATCAAATACTTTGATAAATTATAAATTTCTAAGGATAGATTTTAGAAATAAAAACATTGACAACACATCCCCTATGAAAAATAATTTTCCCCAAAGAATAATCTAACCCTTTGTTCATGTTAATATCATATCAAATAATCCAGTGATTTTGAAAATAAATCTAAAAGTAATAATAATCACTTTTGATAATCCTTTTGAAAATACAAAATATAAATATATAAAGTGAATAACATTTGAAATCATTTTGGTTTCAAATCAAAAGAAAAATCTTAAAGGTAAAAATGTTACTAAAACAATTGCTTAGGAAATAAAAATCATTTTACCTTTTGAAAATAAAATCATAAAATGCCACTTTAATAATATGTTTTGAAAATATTTAACTATAGCTTTCAAAAAGTGAAAATAATGTCTTAATAATATTCTTGCACAAACTCATAATTATTTTACCATTTGAAAAAATCAAAATGCAAAGTATTTAATTTAAAATACTTACCTAATATAAAAATTAAATCATATTACCTTAAGCTCATCGGGGTAGCTATGCATTGTCGGGGAAGTACATTTTAAGTTATGACGATACCCGATGAGAAACTCATTTTTGGTTTCAAAATACATCAATCATGTTGTATAAATAAAATTCACCCTAATATGTATTCAATTCATAAATTAAAATTAAAATTATTCATATTAAAATAATGAAAGATGACAATCATAATATAGTAAAGTTCATTTAAGTCATCATTTCACCATGCATCAAAACTTAAGGTAGGAAGAACCTATGTAAATATATTTCCCTTTTGATAAAAAAAAAAACATTTCTTTTACAATACATTATAAATAAAATTTATAAATATTGCCCCCAAAATAGGAAAATATAATAATTTACTTTTTGCAAAGTAATTTCATGAATGATAAAAGATCAAAGTAAAATATTATTTTAAAACCTTTGGGTAAAAAATACTTCCTTAATATGTACCCAATAGATATAATTTCTCCTATCCCCAATGGCAAAAATAAAAATAAAATTCAATACCTTCATAGTAGATTGTCATCTGAGTAACATATGTCATCGGGGAAGCATTCTTTTTGTTGCACCGATCTCCCAAAGAAAAAGGACTAAAATGCAAATGCCTCCATCGGGGTAATTATGGTCTATCGGGGTAACACATTTTATGTCTTGTCGATCTCCCGATAAGGTGATGAAAAAGTAATTTAATAAATTGCTTCCATCAACCACAACTGGGATGAAACTTGTTATAGGAGATTCCAAAGTAGTATCATTTTTTAACAATGTTGGCTCTTTGGAAAATCCATATAGTTCTGATGCTTCTGGGAATGCCACTTTCCATTTACTGATTTGACTTCCACTAATACCCCTTTTGGCAGCATAGCAACAAGAATGAAAAAAGAAAACGGGAGGTTGATTATTTTCAGAATTCTTTGTGATATTGCTGGAACTTCCACCTGTTCAGGCCGTCACTTTCAAATTTGGGTTATTTATGGGCTCACTGGCACTTTGAAAACAATAAAAATATCATAAAAAGGCCCTTCAAGGTAAGATATATGGTAGGGGCAATCATTTTAAGACTAAAAACATTATTAATCACTCATATCCAGCTCCAAAAGATGGCCTGAACTACAAAAAGGTGAATGAAATTTTTGTTGTTGTTGTTTATTATCTTCAACTAATCTTTATGAGCTAATTTTAATTCCTCACAATATTTCTTTCATAGCTCAACCTAGCTCTTTCTTTACTGGATCCCAAGTTTGTCAAGATATATTTTGCATGCTTAAATGCCTCAATTTATCATGCACGGGGACAAAACCATTGTGGGGTATTTCAAATCTTCACACCCAATAATCCTCCAACCTTCCTTCTTATAAAGTTTTAAATCATTTATTAAAAATGATTTAAAAATACATTCCGCAAAAGGGCTTTCTTCGTCCAAAAAAAAAGAAACTTTGATTTCCTTTTGCAATGTATTTAAATCTTTTATTTAAAAGATTTAAATACAAGTTATACTAAAGATGTTTTCATAGTATTTTTTCTTTAAATGATTCAAGAATATATATTCTTCCCCCATCTAATATCGGTATTTAATTCTTTTTGAAATAAACTCATTATTTCTTTTCCCTGCATGTAACAAGACTATAATTCATGTTAGTTAAAAATATCATATAAACCTTTATTACCTTGCAACATAAATAATTTAAATAAATAACATCTTCATATTAATTGAAGCAAAAATATAATATCCAAAGCTAAACACTTCAAATTAATATTATACTTTTTTAGGAAAATTAAAATAAATTGTAACTAAAATGGATTTCGTAAAAATATCAAACCAAATCATGAGGCTTCAAGATTTTGCATGCCGTCATATAATAATATAGACAATTCATAGGCATGATCCAATCAATGTAATGTTCCTGCAAGAGAAAATTATTAACATCCAAATGCACTCATTTTGATAAAAATTCTAAAAATGTATACTTTAAATTCAAGAAAAGAGCATTTGAGTTAGCTTTATAAAACATATCAAATGACACCATATGAATCCAAAATTTGAAACGAAGGTACTTGGATATACACAAAATGTAAAAGAATAATTAATTTGACATAATAATGTCTAGATGGAAAGAAATTATGATTCGAAAAGGCATACCTGGAATGATTCCACATTTGCAACCACATACATACCTAAAAATCAACCACTTGACGTATGCATCAGAATAGGTTTTCAGGAGCTTAAAATGGAAAAATATACCTGAACATAGGTGTCTCACATGATTTCTCCAGTGAACTTGTTGTCCTGCATGAGATTTGAAACTCTAAATTTTTCAAAATTTAGGGTTCCATCACCTCCAAACCCCAATTCTGATGCTCCAAAACTGGGGCTTTCAAGGAACAAGTTCCCAAAATGAGGTGTAAGAGCACGATACCAGTCAAAATCACATTTTAATGCTTGTGGCTCCAAAATCAGAACTCATGCATTGAAAGCTCCTTGTGCCTCCAAACCCCGATTTTGACGCTCTGAAACTGTGGCTTTCAATGAACAAGGTTCGAAACGAGGTGCTAGGAGCACAATGCCAGTCAAAATTGTGTTCTAACACTCGTGGCTCTGATATCAGGACCTGCGCCTTGAAAGTTTGTTGTGCCTCCAAACCCCGATTTTGACACTACAAAACTCAAGGCTTTCAAGGCACAAGCGTCGAAACGTCCTAAGAGCATGATGGCATTGAAAAATGCATTTTTGATGCCCGCGGCTCTAAAATCAGGACTCTTGCATCGAAAGCTCGTTGTGACTCCAAACGTCAATTTTGACTTTCCGAAACTAGGGCTTTCGAGGCACAAGCTTCGAAACAAGTTCTTTGCAGCACGATGCCAATCAAAATCATATTTGGCGCTCGCGGTTCTGGAATCATGACTCGCGCCCTGAATGCTCGTTATACCTACAAACCCTGATTTTGAAGCTTTGAAACTGACGCTTTTGATGCACAAACACCCAAATGACGTCCTAAGAGCACAATACAAGTCAAAATCATGTTTTGACGCCCGCGGCTCTGAAATATGGACTCGCACGTTGAAAGATCGTTGTGCCTCCAAACCCCAATTTTAATGCTCCGAAACTGGTGCTTTTGAGGTATAAGCTCCAAGACGAGGTCCTAAGAGCATGATGCTAATCAAAATCATTTTTTGATACTCCTGGCTCCGGAATTGGGACTCGGACATCGTATACTCATTGTGCCTCCAAACCTTGATTTTGATGCTCTGAAATGAGGTCCTAATAGCACGATGCAAGTCAAAATCGCATTTTGACTCCCATGACTTAGGAAATGGGAGTCGTGCCCTGAAACCTAGTTGCGCCTCCAAACCCCAATTTTTATGCTCTGAAACTGGGGTTTTCGAGGCAAAAGACCCGAAACGAGGTCCTAAGAGCACGATGCTAGTCAAAATTATGTTTTGATGCCCATGGTTTTGAAATCGGGAATCGCACCCCCAAAAGCTCATTGTGCCTCCAAACCCCGATTTTGACGCTACGAAACCAGGGCTTTCAAGGCACAAGCTCTGAAACAAGGTCATGGCTCTAGAATCAGGACTTGTGCCATAAAATCTCATTGTGCCTCCAAACCCCAATTTTGATGCTCAGAGATCGGGGCTTTCAAGGCACAAGCTTAGAAACGACATCCCAAGACCACGATGCTAGTCAAAATCATGTTTTGACGCTCACATCTCTGGAATTGGGACTTGCACCCTGAAATCTCATTGTGCCTACAAACCCTGATTTTGACACTATAGAACTGGAGTTTTTGAGGCACAAGCTCTGAAACGAGGTCCTAAGAGCCTGATTCTTGTCAAAATCGCATTTTGATGCCTGCAGTTTTGGAATCATGAGTTGCGCTTTGATGCTTGTTGTGCCTCAAAACCCCCATTTTGACACTACAAAACTGGGGGTTTCGAGGCACAAGCTCATAGACGAGGTCCTTAGATCATGATGCTAGTCAAAGTCACATTTTGATGCCCACGGCTTCGGAATTGGGACTCACACCGTGAAAGCTTGTTGTGCCTCCAAACCCTGATTTTGACGGTCCAAAACCAGAGCTTTTGAGGCACAACCCCTGAAATGAGGTCCTAAGAGCATGATGCTAGTCCAAATTGCATTTTGATGTCTGTGGTTCTATAATTGTTACTCATTCCCTAAATGCTTGTTATCCCTCCAAACCTCCATTTTGAAGCTACAAAATTTGGACTTTGAAGGCACAAGCTCCGAAATGAAGTCTTAAGAGCATGACACTTGTGGAAATCACATGTTGACGGTTGCAGCTTCGGATTCGGGATTTTCACTCCGAATGCTTCTTGTGCCTCCAAACCCCAATTTTGATGCTTTGAAACTAGGGCTTTTGAGGCAAAAGCTCTTAAACGATTTCCTAAAAGCATGATGCCAGTCAAAATCGCATTTTAACACCCGCGACTCCGGAATCGAGACTTGCAACCCGAAGCACGTTGTGCCTCCAAACCCCAATTTTGGCGTTCTGAAATCAAGGCTTTTGAGGTAAATGCTCCAAAATGAGGTTCTAAGAGAATGATACTAGTCAATGTCACATTTTCACGCCCACGGCTCAAGAATCCAGAATCGCACCCCCAAAAGTATGTTGTGCCTCCAAACCCTGATTTTGACGCTTCAAAACTAGGGCTTTCAAGGAACAAGTTCCGAAACAAAGTCCCTAAGAGCATGATGTCTGTCAAAATAGTGTTTTGATGCCTATGGCTTCAAAATTAGGACTCACACCCCAAAGTCTTGTTGAGCCTCAATTCCCGATTTCGACATTCTGAAACTAGGGATTTCGAGGCACAAGTCCCAAAATGAGGTCCTAAGAGAATGATGCTAGTCAAAATCTTATTTTGATGCACATGGCTTCAGAATCGAGACTCGCACCCCCGACAACTTGTTGTGCCTCCGAACCCTGATTTCAACCCTTCAAAACTAGGGCTTTCTAGGCACAAGGTCTGAAACAAGGTCCTAAGAGCACGATGCAAGTGAAATTTGAGTTTTCATGCTCGTGGCTTTGGAATTGGGACTCGTTCCCGAAAAGCTTTTTGTGCCTCCAAACCCCGATTTTGACAATCTAAAACCAAGGCTTTGGGGACAAAAGCTCTGAAATGAGGTCCTAAGAGGGTGGTGCCAATCAAATTTGCATTTTCACATCCGTGGCTCCAGAATCGGGACTCATGCCACGAAAGCTCGTTGTGCTTCTAAACACCTATTTTGGTGCTCCATAAATGGGGCTTTCAAGGCACATGCTCTGGAATGAGGTCCTAAGAGCATGATGCCAATCAAAATCATGTTTTGACGCCCGCGGCTCCGTAATTGTGACGTGCACCTTGAAGTCTCATTGTGCTTCCAAACCTTGATTTTGATGCTTCAAAACTTGGGCGTACAAGGCACAAGCTCTGAAACAAGGTCCTAAAAGCACAATGTAAGTCAAAATCATATTTTTATGCTCGTGGCTCCAGAATTGGGACTCACACCCTGAAAACTCTTTGTGACTCTAAACCCCGATTTTGACGCTTCAAAACTAGTGCTTTCGAGGCACAAGCTCCGAAACAAGGTCCTAAGAGCACGAGACAAGTCAAAATCATGTTTTGATGCTCGTGGCTCTTGAATCGTGACTCAATCCCCGAATTCTCTTTGTGCCTCCAAACTCCAATTTTGACACTCTAAAACTGGGGTTTTCGAGGCACAAGCTCTGAAACCAGGTCCTAAGAGCATGTTGCCAATCAAAATCGCATTTTCACATGCACTTCTCCAGAATGGGGACTCACACCCCGAGTGCTTGTTGTGCCTCAAAACTCTAATTTTGATGCTCCAAAACTAGAGCTTTCATGGCACAAATTTCAAAACAAGGTCTTAAGAGCATGATGTTGGTTAAAATTGTGTTTTGATTCCCGTGGCACTGGAATTAGGACTCATACCCTTGAAGCTCATTGTGCCTCCAAACGTCGATTTTGACGCTCTGAAACCAAGGCTTTCGAGGCACAAGCTTCAAAACAAGGTCCTAGCAGCATGATGCTTGTCAAAATCATGTTTTGACACCCACGGTTATGGAATCATGACTCACGCCCCGAATGCTTGTTGTGCCTCCAAAGCCCGATTTTAACACTCTGAAATCAAGGCTTTCAAGGCACGAGGTCCTAAGAGCATGATACCATTCAAAATCATGTTTTGATGCCCATGGCTCTGAAATTGAGACTCACACCCAGAAAGCTCATTGCTCCTCCAAACCCTGATTTTGATAGTTCAAAATCGGGGCTTTCGAGGCACAAGCTCCGAAATGAGATCTTAAGAGCACGATGCTAGTGAAAATTATGTTTTGATGTCCACAACTCAAGAATCATAACTCACAGACCAAAAACTCATTGTCCCTCAAAGCCTCGATGTTGATGCTCGAAAATTGGTTTGTTCAAGGCACAAGCTTCGAAAAAAGGTCCTAAGAGGACGATGCCACTGAAAATCATGTTTTGACAACCACATCTTAGGAATCGAGACTTGCACACCCGAAATCTCATTGTGGCTCCAAACCCTGATTTTGATGCTACGAAACTGAGGCATTCAAGGCACAAGCTCCAAAATGAGGTCCTAAGAGACTGATGCCAGTCAAAATTGCATTTTGACACTACTGCTTCCAGAATCGAGACTCACACCGCGAAAGCTCATTGTGCCTCCAAACGTTGATTTTGATGGTTTGAAACTAGGGCTTTCAAGGCACTTTCTTTGAAATGAGGTCCTAACAGCACGATGCCAGTCAAAATCGCATTTTGAATCCTGCAGCTTTGGAATCAGGACTCGTGCCCTAAAATCTCAGTGTGCCTCGAAACCTCGATTTGATGCTACGATACCAGGGCTTTCGAGGCACAAGCTCAAAAACAAGGTCCTAAGAGAACGATGCCAATCAAAATTGTGTTTTGATGGTCATGGCTCCAAAATCAGGACTCGCACCCCAAAAGATCGTTGTGCCTCCAAACCCCGACTTTGACGGTCAGAATGGGGCTTTTGAGGGACAATCTCTGAAATGAGGTCCTAAGAGTATGATGCTTGTCAAAATCAAGTTTTGAATCCTGCGGTTCTGAAATCCTAACTCACGCCACAAATCATCATTGTTGCCTCCAAACACCGATTTTGACACTTTGAAACTAGGGATTTTGAGGCACAAGATCCAAAGCGCAGTCCTAGGATACCGATGCCAGTCAAAATCGCATTTTGATTCCTGTGGCTCCGAAATTGGGACTCGCACCCTGATTGCTTCTTGTGCCTCCAAACCCCAATTTTGATACTTCGAAACCGAGGCTTTCAAGGCACAAGCTCCCAAATGAGGTCCTAAGAGCATGATGCAAGTCAAAATTGCATTTTGACGATCGCGGCTCTGGAATCAAGACTCGTTCCCCAAAAATCGTTGTGCCTTCAAACCCTGATTTCTATGTTAAAAATCCATGGCTTTTGAGGAATAAACTCCGAAGCGAGGTCCAAAGAGTACGATGCCAATCAAAATCATATTTTGATGCCCATGATTTAAGAATCAGGACTCAGCTCCCGAAAGCTTGTTGTGCTTCCAAATCCCGATTTTGACACTCTGAAACTAGGCCTTTCAAGGCACAAGCTCTAAAATGAGGTCCTAAGAGTGTGATGCCAATCAAAATCACATTTTGACACCCACAGCTTAGGGATCGGTACTCATGCATTGAAATCTCGTTGTACCTCCAAACCTTGATATTGATGCTCTGAAATAGGGGCTTTTGGGGCACAAGCTCCAAAATGAGGTCCTAAGAGCATGATGCTCGTGAAAATCACATTTTCATGCTTGTGGCTCTAGAATCGGGACTCGCACCCCTGAAAGAACGTTGTGCCACCAATCCCCAATTTTGACACTTTGAAACTATGGCTTTCAAGGCACAAGCTCCGAAACAAGGAACTAAGAGCACAATGCCAGTCAGAATCATGTTTTTAGGCCCATGACTTCAGAATTGGAACTCGCACCCCAGAAGCTTGTTGTGCCTCCAAAACCCCATTTTAACACTTTGAAACCAAGGCTTTCAAGGTACAAGTACTGAAATGAGGTCGTAAAAGCATGATGCTAGTCAAAATTGTGTTTTGACAGTCATAGCTCTGGAATCAAGACTCAGAAGCTGAAAGCTTGTTGTGCCTCCAAACCTTGATTTTGATGCTTTGAAACTAGGGGTTTCAAGGCACAAACTATGAAATGAGGTGCTAAGAGCACGATGCAAGTCAAAATCTTATTTTTACGCCTATGGTTCTGGAATCAAGACTCGCACCCCGAAAGCTCATTGTGCCTCTGAATCTTGATTTTGACTCTACGAAACCAAGGCTTTCAAGGATATAGCTCTGAAATGAGGTCATGAGAGAAAGATGCTATTCAAAATTGTATTTTGATGTCAGTGGCTCCAGAATCTAGTCTCCCACCCTAAATGCTTGTTGTGCTTGCAAACATTGATTTTGACATTCCAAATTTGAGGCCTTCAAGGCAAGCTTCAAAATGAGTTGCTAATAGCATGATGCCATTTAAAATCACGTTTGGATGCCCACGGTTCCAGAATCATGACTCGTGCCGCGAATGCCCATTGTGCCTCCAAACCCTGATTTTGATGCTCTGAACCCGAGGCTTTCAACGTGCTAGCTCTGAAATGAGATCCTAAGAGCACAATACCAATCAAAATTGTATTTTAACGCCCGTGGCTCCAGAATCGGGACTCGCACCCTGAAAGCTTGTTGTACGTTGAAACCCCCATTTTGACGCTCCAAAACTAGGGCTTTCAAGGCTCAAGATTTGAAATGAAGTCTTAAGAGCACGATGCTAGTCAAAATTGTATTTTGACACCCACGGATCTAGAATTGGGACTTGCGCATCTCCTAACCAAGGTCCTAGGAGCATGATGCCAGTCAAAATTACATTTTGATGCTTGCAGTTCCAGAATTGGGACTCGCACCCCAGAAGTTCTTTGTGCCTCCAAAACCCAATTTTGACTCTCCAAAACTGGAGCTTTCAAGGAACAAGCTCCGAAAAAAATTCCTAAGAGCACGATGCCAGTCAAAATTGTGTTTTGATGCCCGTTGCTCCATAATTAGGACTCATGCCCCGTAAGCTCTTTGTGCCTCCTAAACCCAATTTTGATGCTTCAAAATTGGGGCTTTTAAGACATAAGACTCAAAATGAGGTCTTAAGAGCATGATGCCAATCAAAATAATATTTGACTACCATGGCTCCAGAATCAAGACTGCCCCCCCCCCTAAAAAAAGCTCATTCTATCCCCCAACCCGATTTTGATGCTCTGAAACCAAGTCTTTCGAGGAACAAGCTCGAAAACGAGGTCCTAATACCATGAGCTAGTCAAAATCATGTTTTCATGCCTGTGGCTCTGGAATCAGGACTCGCGCCTTGAAATCTCTTTGTGCCTCCAAACCCTGATTTTGACATTCCAAAACTGGTGCTTTCGAGGCACAAGCTCCAAAACGAGGTCCTAAGAGCACAATGCTAGTCAAAATCTTGTTTTGATGCTTATGACTCGGAAATCATGACTCACAACCTGAATGCTCGTTGTGCCTCCAAACCTCAATTTTGACATTCTGAAAAATGGAGCTTTCGAGGCATAAGCTCCAAAATGAGGTCCTAAGAGCACAATGTTAGTCAAAATTGCATTTTGATGCCCATGGCTTAGGAATCGGGACTTATGCCATGAAATCTTGTTGTGCCTGTGAAACCCAATTTCGACACTCCGAAACTTGGGCTTTTGAGGAACAAGACTCAAAATGAGGTCTTAAGAGCATGATGCTAGTCAAAATTGCATTTTGATGCCCATGGCTCCGGAATCAAGACTCGCACCCATGAAAGCTCATTGTGTCTCCAAACCCCGATTTTGACGCTCTAAAACTAGGGCTTTCTAGGCACAAGGTCCCAAGAGCATGATGCTAGTCAAAATCGTGTTTTAATGCCCGTACCTCTAAAATTGGGACTGGCACCCCAAAAGGTCATTGTGCCTCCAAGAACTGATTTTGACGCTCCGAAAATGGGACTTTCAAGGCACAAGCTTAGAAATGAGGCCGTAAGAGCACGATGCAAGTGAAATTTGTGTTTTGATGCCTGCGGCTCGGGAATTGGGACTTGTGCCCCAAAAGGTTTTGCCTCCAAACCTAGATTTTGACGCTTTGTAACCAGGTCTTTCGAGGCACAAGCTCTGAAAAGAGGTCCTAAGAGAATGATGCCAGTCAAAATGGCGTTTAGATGCTTGTGGCTTCAGAATCGAGATTAGCACCCCAAAACCTCTTTGTGCCTCTGAACCCTGATTTCAATGCTCCAAAATTGAGGCTTTCAAGGCACAAACTCTAAAATGAGGTCTTAGGAGAATGATGCAAGTCAAAATCATGTTAACAAGCCCACGGCTCTAGATTCATGACTCGCACCCCGAATGCTTGATGTGCCTCCAAACCCCAATTTTGACGCTTCGAAACTAGGGCTTTCAAGGGAAAAGCTCCGAAACAAGATCCTAACAGCATGAAGCTTGTCAAAATCCTGTTTGACGCCTATGGCTTCAAAGTCAAGACTCACGCCCCGAAAGCTCGTTGTACCTCCAAACCCCGATTTTGACATTCTGAAATCAGGGCTTTCAATGCACAAGCTTAGAAATGAGATCCTAAGTACACGATGCTAATGAACATTATGCTCTGATGCCTGTGTCTCCCAAATCAGGACTCGCGCTTTGAATGCTTCTTGTGCCTCCAAACCTGGATTTTCACTCTTAAAAACCTCACAAGCTCTGAAATGAGGTCCATATCAGTCAAAATTGTGTTTTGACGCCCACGGCTCTGGAATTGGGACTCACACCCTAAATGCTCGTTGTGTCTCAAAACCTTGATTTTGACACTCTAAAACTGGGGCTTTTGAGGCACAAGACTCGAAATGAGGTCTTAAGAGAACAATGATAGTCAAAATTGCATTTTGACGCTCTTTGCTCCAGAATCAGGACTTGTACCTCTAAAATCTTATTGTGCATCCAAACCCCAATTTTGACACTCTGAAACTGGGGCTTGCAAGGCATGAAGCAGTCACCGGTTAGGAGGGACCTCAAAGAGATCAATTTGGGCCGATCAGCAAGAGTAAATACAATAGAAACACAAAGATATGATGGAGGGAATGCAAAACAGATTGATTTATTTCATGAAAATTGATTACAACCAACCGATAACAACCGGGTTACATAAGCCTGCTCATAGGCCTACTAAAACATGCTCAAAGTATAGAATAGGTCACAACCGGGACCTTCAATCTTAAGATCTATCTTCTACGCTCAGTCTAACTACTTGATTGTTCGATTGTTACATTCTAATTCTCAATACAATAATTTATATGATCCAAGGGGATCCAATTGACCCAAAAAGGGACCAAAACCCAAAGAACAAGACCTAACATGTAAAACCAACAAGGTCGTCCTTCGCCAAGAGATTCCTCTGAAAAATCCAAAAGATAAGATGTAGATCATGGGAAAAGGTTGGCCACATGCCAAGAAACATCGAAATCAACATTCAGGGCTCCGCAAGCTACGGAAGGGTTCCGATAGATCACAAATGCATATAGGTCCAGGCAACTAGTAACAAGAAACTGTCAACCGATAATAGGAAACTATCATTGAAACTGATAGCGATAAATTTCTAGTAAAAAATCCAAATGTTGTGCGATTTAGGAATAAGAAAGATGATCAAGTCTTCCAGTTGTTCCTCTTCATGCTCTAGATTCTCGGTCTTCTTAAGAATTAAGGAAAAACACACATTCGCATGTCTCAATCCATCCAGGAATTTCCTTCCATCATGTACTGCCTATCTATCAAACTGCCAAGGTCTACCCAACAAAAGATGACAAATA
This sequence comes from Cryptomeria japonica, assembly GCF_030272615.1. NCBI lineage: Eukaryota > Viridiplantae > Streptophyta > Pinopsida > Cupressales > Cupressaceae > Cryptomeria > Cryptomeria japonica. Next base: position 380,685,373 of record NC_081413.1, read on the forward strand.
TTCATAGGCATAATATCACACAAGACTTCATCATGATAATTCCCAATTTTCAATTTCACCAAACATTGCTCACTTACTAACAACTTATGCTCATCCTGAATCCATGCTTTCTAATAAGGCTTAGGGTGTTTCAAACAAAATTATTTGAGCTACCACTATAAATAACAGCTCTACAACACTTACTGAATACATTAAATCTTGTCTTGAACAAATTCTTCCTCTGCAAGGGCTCTTCATGTCTCCTGGTATGATACAGAGCTCTCCTCATCATCAACAGTTCTCCATCTTCTGGTTTATTATCTGATCCGGTGGGGTTTTCTTCCACCACTTATTCTCTTCTGGTATTCTTTGTCATCTTACACTTGAAAGCATGATGTCCTTTTCCTCCACACTTATAGAAAGTTCCTCTAAATGTTCTCTTGTCTGGTCTTCCAAAATTCTCACTCCGATAGATCCGGTTCTCTCCTCTGGTAGAAACTTCTATCATCCTTCTGGTATGAATTACCTTCTTTTTTCACTTCTTTGTCCTTGTTCTAATCTGTACAGGTTCCTCTACCTTCGGTATATCCTCTTCCTCGAAATCTTCCTTTGGTAAACCTTCCATCTCTACCTCTCTGCCTCTTCTCATGTCTTTTGTTTAGCTTCTCTTCTGCCTTTAGGACATATTGGTAAGCCTCTTCAACACTCTCTAATTTGATCAAACTAAGTTCATCAGTTGGTATTATTGATGACTTCATCATGTGTTGCATTGGTTTTGTCATTTATGTCAACATTTGTCTTCTTCGAGGTTTACATTATGTTCACTGATATGGTTAGTGGCTTATGCACAGTCATCGGTATGTGTTCACTAGTAGGTTATATTATTCACCAGCAGCGATGATGACTTGTTATCATCTGGAGATCATTTGGTTATGTCAAAGACATGGACTGGAAGTTTGGATTTGGTGTTTTGTGTATTTCTCTAATCGAGTTGATAGATTTGCCTTCACCAGCAGATAGGTCTAGGTTATGGATCAGTACTCCAGATCAGCACATGTTATGGAGATTGTTTATTGATTGGATATTTTGGTAAATGTATTGAGCCGACATGTTGTATCACATCAAGACTTATTTGTAATTGATTTAATTATAATATCTTTAGTGATCCGGCCTATACATTTGGTCTTAGGCTTTGTATAAATGATTGTAAGATCCCATTGAAGATTGGGATATAGATATGGTATGAGTGTGTTCAAATATTAAAGAGTGAAAATAAGTAGATCCTTGTGCGAATCACACAGACATTATTTGAAGGTTGAAGGAAGGTTATGAAGGTGTTTTGACACTCATGTTCAAAGCTTAACCGGTACTGAATCCAGCATTGGAGATGCTATTTTGAGTAGTACATTATCATTGGATTTAAGCATCCAATTGTGTAGTCAGTGTGACTCCTATTTTGTGATTGATCAGTGAGCTCTAGGTAGTTGGCCTTTCTACATGTACAGACCCCATTTGTATACACATACTATCTGCAGTAGTATCATCTAATTGTGGGCAAGGTTTCCCACCGTGGTTTTTCTCTTATTGATTTTTCATGTCAAAATCTATGTATTATGTGTAGTGGATGTTGTTTCTCTTTATATTTTATGCATTAAGTTAAACTGGTACTGCTATAACTGTTAGTCTGTTTTACTGGCACTTAAGTTTGGTTTACCGACATTAAGTTTAATTTGGAATAATTTACATTTGGATTACTATTTATTGACAACTAGTTCACAAGTGATTCACCCCCCCTCTCAGTTGTCCTTCCCATGACCTAACAATTGGTATCAGAGCCAAGTTCTCTTTTTGTAGAAGCCTAACAGCTTGAGGAGATCCTATGGCAACAAATATTTTCAGGAAGGGCAGTCTAAAACTTGATGGAACTAACTATGGCATATGGAAGATCAGAATGGAAACACATATGAATTGCATTGGAAGAGATATATGGGATGTTACAAAGAATGGCTATGTTGCTCCTATTCCAAATCAACCTCATCCACCAACATTGGCTAAGGACATGGACAATGATTGCAAAGAAAGAGAGGCACTTCTGAGTGCATTATCAGATCAACAAATCATGGGATTATCATATTGATCTACTGCTAAATCTATTTGGGATAAACTGGAAACACTGAATGAAGGAGATACCACTGTCAAAATTGCAAAACTGGAATGTTGGTCAGGTATGAAAATTTAAAAATGGAAGAAGATGAAATAATTTTTGCTTATATGGAAAGAGTTAATGAAATTGTTTTAGGAATACAATATTGTGGAGGATCCTTAAGTGAAGATGAAATTGTGTCTAAAGTTTTAAGAGCATTGCCACCGGCTTACAAAATGAAAGTGACTACTATTAATGAAATGAGAACAATGCCTAATACTTCAGTTTCTAGAGATACTTTGGTTGGAAAACTTTCAGCATTTGAGCTTGAGGAATTTGGTCATGTTGCTACTATAAAGAGTGATTTAGCTTTTAAAACATCAGCATCAGCATCATCATCATCTGACAAAACTGATTGGAAATAACTTTATGCAAAAGAACTTGAAGATATGAGGAGAGAAAATGAAGAACTTGAAGCACTCTTTGCAAGGAAAATGCTTAAAGGTCCAATAGGAAGTAAGTATGAAGGTAAAGCACGTTTCAAATATTTTTATTGCAATAGAGTTGGTCATATGGCTTCTAGATGTCCTGATAGACATGCAAGATGAAGGGAGGAAGCAAAAAGAACATATAAGCCTAACCCTAAATATCAAAGATACATATTTAATAAAAATAGAGATAAGTCATGTTACTATGTAGATGAAGGTGTTACAGATGATTCAGATGAAGATCCAGCAGATAACAGATGGGATTTTGTTGCAATAAAAGAAGATCAACTGACACCTATTGTCAAACTGGTAGAGCAGGCACTGGAAACAAAAATTGTAGCAAAGAATGAATGGATTATAGATTATGTATTCTCACATCATATGACTGGTGATAAAAGTAAATTCTTATCTTTTCAAGAAATTCATGGAGGTATAGTAAGGTTTGGAGATGATAAAGCTTTTTTAATCAAAGGAAGAAGCACTATATCTTTGGATGGTAAGCACAATACTGACAATGTTTATTATGTAGAAGGTTTAAAGCATAATCTTTCGAGTGTTGGTCAGCTAGTGGAAAAAGGATTTCAGTTACAATTCAAGAATGGGAAATGCAAAATCATAAACAGAACTGGATTGGAGATTGCAATCGGTAATCAGACTAAAGGTGATATCTTTCACTTGAATACTAGTGATAAAACATGTTTGATTGCACACATTAATGAAAGTTGGTTATGGCATAAGAGACTTTGTCATGTGAATTTTGATTGCATTGTAAAGATTAGTTCAACTAAGGTAGTAAGGGATTTACCTAAGATTGTGAAACCTCATAATCTAGTATGTAAGGAATGTCAAATGGGAAAGCAAGTTAGAACATCATTAAAGAGCATTACTGAGAAGTCCAATAGCATTCTTGATTTAATTTGTACTGATTTATGTGGTCCAGCAAGAGCAAGAAGTCTACAAGGAGATAGATACTTTATGATAATAATTGATGATTATTCTAGAATGTGTTAGGTTACTTTTCTCAAGGAGAAATCAGAAGATTTTGAAAGATTCAAGATATACAAGGAAATGGTAGAGAATGAAACTGGCAAGAAAATCAAATGTTTAAGATCATATCAAGGAGGAGAATTTACATCTAGAGAATTTAATGCATTATGTGAAGTGAATGGAATCAAAAGACAACTATCAGCACCCCGGACACCCCAGCAGAATGGAGTTGTGGAAAGGAAGAATAGAACTATTCTGGATGCAGAAAGAACCATGTTAATGGAAGCAAATCTACCTCATGTGTATTGGAGAGAAGCAGTGAATACAATGGTTTATACTTTCAACAAAGATCACATCAAAAGTGAAACCAGTAAGACCCCTTCTGAACTATGCTTTGGTCATATTCCTACTCTTAAGTATTTCATAATATTTGGAAGAAAATGTTATATTAGAAGAGATGAGTATATTGGCAAGTTTGATCCTAGAAGTGATGAAGGAATGTTTCTTGGTTATTCATCTAAAAGCAAGGCATATAGATGTTATAATAAAAGGTTATAGAAAATCATTGAGAGTACTAATGTGAAGATAGATGAACACTTTGGAGGAGATTCAAGATCTGTAGAACTGATAGTTGAAATGATTATAAATGAACCGACACAAATTGCACCGGTATAGAATGAAGACCCAGTCACACCGGCATCATCAGAAAATCAACTATGACTGAAGAACATCGGCATGTGAATGTCAATCAGAACAAACCCAGGTATGTAAGATTGAATGATTCAGAGAATTAGATAATTGAAAACAAGAATCAAGGTGTTATGACTAGAGGAAGACTGGCAAACAAAGAGGTGTGCTTAATTTCTCAAGTTGAACGAGCATCTTTTATTGAAGCATGTCAAGATGAACACTGTATAAAAGCAATGGAATATGAATTAGAACAAATTGAAAAGAAAAACACTTGGACATTAGTTCCTTGGCCTAAAGACAAAAATGTAATTAGAACTAAATGGGTATATAGAAATAAACTTAATGAAGATGGAGAAGTAATCAGGAACAAAGCAAGATTAGTTTGTAAAGGTTATTTATAGAAACAAGGAATAGATTATAATGAAACCTTTGCATCGGTAGCCAGAATTGAGGCAGTTAGACTATTTCTTGCATTTATAGCCTATAAGAACTATAAATTTTATCAAATGGATGTAAAATGTGCATTTTTGAATGGAGATCTTGAGGAGGAAGTTTACATTGAATATCCCAATGGATTTTCTTTGATAGATAATAAGGATATGGTTTGTAGGTTAAGGAAAGCTTTATATGGATTGAAGCAAGCTCCCAGAGCTTGGTATGCTAGATTGGATAAATATCTTTTGAAGCTTGGCTACACAAAAGGTAATGCTGACAGCAATTTGTATTACAAAGTTACCAATGATGATATTTTGGTTATTGAAGTCTTTGTAGATGATATCATTTTTGGAGGTGAATATGGATTATGTAAGGACTTTGCTAATCAGATACAAAAAGAATTTGAAATGTCTATGATTGGAGAGATAAAATTCTATTTAGGTTTGCAGATTTCACAAACAGATAAAGGTATATTCATATGTCAAACAAAGTACTTGAAGGAACTTTTGAAGAAATTTGGTATGGAAAATTCCAAACTGGTAAGCACTCCTATGACTACAACTGATAAATTGACATTGAAAGAAGATTTGGCTCATATTAATCCGATAAGATACAAATCTATGATTAGAGGTTTATTGTATTTGACACAAACAAGACCTGATATAATCATTGCAGTATGTATTGTATCTAGATTTCAAAGAAATCCTAAATAAAATCATGAATCAGTAGTTAAAAGGATTTTTTGGTACCTACAAGGCACAACAAATCTTGGTTTATGGTATCCTAAAGATGAAATTTTTGTATTTATGTGCATAGACCGATGCAAATTGGGCAGGAGATGTAGATGACAGAAAGGGTACCACTAGTGGTACATTCTTTCTTGGTAGAAGATTAATTTCATGGATAAGTAAGAAGTAGACTTGTACATCATTATCAATAGCAGAATCAGAATATGTTGCAACAACAACTAATTGTACTCAGGTATTATGGATCAAGCAAATGTTAAAGGATATAAAGGTAAAATTTAAAGAACCAATAATTATGTATTGTGATAATTCAGCAACAATTGATATATCAAAGAATCTGGTATTTCACTCTACGACAAAGCATGTTTCTATTAAGTACAATTTTTTGAAAGAGAATGTTGAAGCAAATGAAGTGAGATTGGTTTATGTGAATACTAAAGAGCAAATTGCAGATGTCTTTACAAAGTCTTTGCCTAAGGAAACATTTGAATATCTCAAAGAGCAACTTGGGGTAATTTCCCCACTGGAAAAGACTTAAATGATGAAGATTGGCATCAAACCGACAGGGACTAACAGAAAAATCTTTTTCCAGCTTTGATGAAGGAGAGCTACTTCTCAAGGGGAGTAGTTGGCTAAATGTTAAGTTTTGAATTCTTAATTGCTTTGGCATTTGATGTCAAAAGGGGAGAGATCTCTATGGAAAAACTTTGTATTTGGGGAGAGATAATCATTCCACTTGGAGAGAAATACTTTTCTGGATATATGTAGTTTTGGTTTTGGTTTCTATTTCTGTTACAGAACTTTGTATCGATCTACCTTTGGGAGATTGTTGGTCTATTGGTTTTTGGCATTCTGTTTTTGGCACTTAGATGTTTTTCCATCTAGTGTTGCCATCAATGCCAAAGGGGGAGATTGTTGGTATTATGGATGACTTCGTCATGTGTTGCATTGATTTTGTCATTGATGTCAACACTTGTCTTCTTGGAGGTTTACATTATGTTCATCGGTATGTTTAGTGGCTTATGCATAGTCACTGGTATGTGTTCACCAACAGGTTATATTGTTCACCAGTAGCGATGATGACTTGTTATCATCTAGAGATCATTTGGTTATGTCAAAGACATAGACTGGAAGTTTGGATTTTAGTGTTTTTCTTATTGGTCTAATCGGGTTGACAGATTTGCCTTTACTGGCAGATAGGTCTAGGTTATGGATTGGTACTCCAGATCAGCATGACATATTATGGAGATTGTTTATTGACTGGGTATTGTGGTAAATGTATTGAGACGACATGTTGTATCACATCAAGACTTATTTGTAATTGATTTAATTGTAATATCTTTAGTGATCCGACCTATACATTTGGTCTTAAGCTTTGTATAAATGATTGTAAGATCTTATTGAAGATCGGGATATAGATATGGTATGAGTGTGTTTGAATATTGAAAAGAAAAAAAAATAAGATCCTTGTGCGAATCACGTAGACATTATTTGAAGGTTGAAGGAAGGTTATGAAGGTGTTTTGACACTCATGTCTAGAGCTTAACCAGTACTAAATCTAGCATTGGAGATGCTATTTTGAGTAGTACATTATCATTGGATTTAAGCATCCAATTGTGTAGTCAGTGTGACTCCTATTTTGTGATTGAGAAGTGAGCTCTAGGCAGTTGGCCTTTCTACATGTGCAGACCCCATTTGTATACACATACTATCTATAGTAGTATCATTTGATTGTGGGTAAGGTTTCCCACCGTGCTTTTTCCCTTACCGGGTTTTCGCATCAAAATCTATGTGTTATGTGTTGTGGATATTGTTTCTCTTTATGTTTTATGCATTAAGTTAAACTGGTGCTGCTATAACTGTTAATCTGTTTTACCGACACTTAAGTTTGGTTTACCGGCATTAAGTTTAAGTTGGAATAATTTACATTTGGATTACTATTTATTGACAACTAGTTCACAACTGATTCACCCCCTCCCCCCCACTCTCATTTGTCCTTCCCAGGACCTAACATCATCTTGTATAGATATTTACAATCCATTCAAATATCTGGGTATGTGCAAGATCATGGTGTGTCAAAACAGGCCCTTAACTGGCAATGAAATTTCAGAAAATCAGAGTTATGCAACTTGACATGAAAATTTGAATAAGTTGTGAACATTATTTTTAAAATATGTAAGAAGAGAATATATAGAAAATTGAATCTAGTTTCTAAGCTACTAGTTGTTTTTTGGAAGAAAAAAAATCCTATTTGATGAAAATTTCAAATTTCAATGCAGTGGTACTAAAATTTCAGGAAAAAATAAGAAGTACACGTATGTATGACCACCCTAATCACAATCAAATCATAATATTTTTTTATAATATTTATATTATAAGTATTAGACTCATGTCCGGATGTGACACATATTTTTTTTTAATTTTTTATAAAGTAAATAATTATTTATGAATTTTTTACTACAACTTTTTCAAAAATTCAGAAACTCCTATGTCTAACCACCTTAACTTGGTCTAAACCTTATGAAATTTTATTTTATTTTATTTATTTGTGATAGTAGATGAAGCATAGGATGTGATGCATGTTTCGGATTCAAAAAATGTTATATCATTTGAAAGTTATGAGTGTTTTTCAATCAGTATATCAATCAGGACTATTGTCATAATTCAATTAGAAAATAAATAATAATTATTTATTAAAGTCGAAATAAGACAAGCCTTATATTGTTGGAAATCTGGGAAAGTCCTTAAAAAACCCTTTTTGTTTTATCAATTTTGGCTACAAAAAAAGTCGTCAGCCACCAGTGTAAAGTCTGGAAAATCAAGGAATACTGAAAAACTCGTTTTTTTAGTTGACTTTCTAGGCTTGTCACTTCCAAGCCAAATACCAAAGCATTCTCGAGCCAAAATTTGAAAATTTGACAACAAAAATCGAATATCCGATATAATCGGATATATTAGATATTTGAAATTAATCAGTAAATTCTCTAACTAGATTTGTTTATTAATATATTAATATATTAATTTATAAATAAATTAGTATATGATATTAGGGAGAGGGAGAGGGAGAGGGAAAGGGAGAGGGGGGAGTGGGGGGAGAGGGAGAGGGAGAGGGAGAGAGAGAGAGAGAGAGAGAGAGAGAGAGAGAGAGATTAGTGGAGAGATTAGGGGAGAGAGAGAGACAGAGATAGAGACAGAGGGAGAGAGATGGGGAGGGGGAAGGGAGAGAGAGAGAGATAGAGAGAGATATATGGAGAGATTAGGGGAGAAGAATAGAAAGCGATTAGGGGGGAGAGAGAGAGAGAGAGAAGGAGAGGGAGAGAGAGATTAGGGGAGAGAGAGAGATTAAGACACCATAGGACCCAAAGCGACCCAATATGGTGTCATAACGGGTCGTATGGCATCCTAAGGGGTCATAAGGGTTCATGGGACACCATATGACCCCTAAGGACAACATACAACCCCTTATGACACCATATGGTGTCATTAGGGGTCATATGGTGTCCATAGGTGTCATATGGTGTCCTAGGACACCATATGACCCCTTAAGACACCAAATTGTGTGTTATGGGTCATATGTTGTCCTAAGGGGTCGTAAGACACCATATGACCCAAAGCGACCCAATATGGTGTCATTAGGGGTTTAATGATGTTCTAAGGCATCATGTGATGTCTTAAAGGGGTCATATGACACAATATGACCCACTAGGACACAATATGACCCATAACGACCAAATATGGTGTCTTAAGGGGTTATATGGTGTCCTAAGGGATCGTAGGACACCATATGACCCAAAGCGACCCAATATGGTGTCATAACGGGTCGTATGGTGTCCCAAGACACCATATGACCCCTATGGACATTATAAGACCCCTTAAGACACCAAATCATGTCGTTAGGGGTCATATGGTGTCCTAAGGGGTCATATGGTGTCCCATGAACCCTTATGACCTCTTAGGACACCATATGACCCCTAATGACACCATATTGGGTCGCTTTGGGTCATATTGTGTCCTAAGGGGTACTATGGTGTCCCAAGACACCATATGACCCCTAACGACAGCATAGGACCCCTTAAGACACCAAATCATGTTGTTAGGGGTCATATTGTGTCCTACGACCCCTTAGGACACCATATGACCCCTAATGACACAATTTGGTGTTTTAAGGGGTCCTATGGTGTCCCAAGACACCATATGACCCCTATGGACACCATAGGATGCCTAATGACACCATAGGACCCCTTAAGACACCAAATCATGTCGTTAGGGGTCATATGGTGTCCTACGGGGTCGTAGGACACAATATGAACCCTTAGGACACAATATGACCCAAAGCAACCCAATATGGTGTCATTAGAGGTCATAAGGGTTCATGGGACACCATATGACCCCTTAGGACACCATATGACCCCTAACGACAAAATTTGGTGTCTTAAGGGGTCCTATGGTGTCGTTAGGGGCCATATGGTGTCCATAGGGGTCATATGATGTCTTGGGACACCATAAGACCCCTAATTACACCATATTGGGTTGCTTTGGGTCATATTGTGTCCTAAGGGGTTATATTGTGTCCTACGACCCCTTAGGACACCATATGACCCCTAATGACACAATTTGGTGTCTTAAGGGGTCCTATGGTGTCCCAAGACACCATATGACCCCTATGGACACCATATGATCCCTAACGACACCATAAGACCCCTTAAGACACCAAATCATGTCATTAGGGGTCATATGGTGTCTTACAACCCCTTAGGACACCATATGACCCCTAACGACACAATTTGGTGTCTTAAGGCGTCCTATGGTGTCCCAAGACACCATATGACCCCTATGGACACCATATGACCCCTAACGACACCATAAGACCCCTTAAGACACCAAATCATGTTGTTAGGGGTCATATGGTGTCCTAAGGGGTCATATGGTGTCCCATGAACCCTTATGACCTCTTAGGACACCATATGACCCCTAATGACACCATATTGGGTTGCTTTGGGTCATATTGTGTCCTAAGGGGTCATATTATGGCCTACAACCCCTTAGGACACCATATGACCCCTAACGACATGATTTGGTGTCTTAAGGGGTCCTATGGTGTCGTTAGGGGTCATATGGTGTCCATAGGGGTCATGTGGTGTCTTGGGACACCATAGGACCCCTTCAGACACCAAATTGTGTTGTTAGGGGTCATATGGTGTCCTAAGGGGTTGTAGGACATAGTATGACCCAAAGCGACCCAATATGGTGTCATTAGGGGTCATATGGTGTCCCCTAATGACACCATATGACCCATGAACCCTTATGACCTCTTAGGACACCATATGACCCCTAATGACACCATATTGGGTTGCTTTGGGTCATATTATGTCCTAAGGGGTCATATTATGGCCTACGACCCCTTAGGACACCATATGACCCCTAATGACATGATTTGGTGTCTTAAGGGGTCCTATGGTGTCGTTAGGGGTCATATGGTGTCCATAGGGGTCATGTGGTGTCTTGGGACACCATAGGACCCCTTAAGACACCAAATTGTGTCGTTAGGGGTCATATGGTGTCCTAAGGGGTTGTAGGACACAATATGACCCAAAGCGACCCAATATGGTGTCATTAGTGGTCATATGGTGTCCCAAGACATCATATGACCCCTATGGACACCATATGATCCCTAATGACACCAAATCATGTCATTAGGGGTCATATAGTGTCCCATGAACCCTTATGACCTCTTAGGACACCATATGACCCCTAATGACACCATATTGGGTTGCTTTGGGTCATATTATGTCCTGAGGGGTCATATTGTGTCTTACGACCCCTTAGAACACCATATGACCCCTAATGACATGATTTGGTGTCTTAAGGGGTCTTATGGTGTTGTTAGGAGTCATATGGTGTCCATAGGGGTTCATGGGACACCATATGACCCCTAATGACATAATTTGGTGTCTTAAGGGGTCTTATGGTGTCCCAAGACACCATATGATCCCTATGGACACCATATGACCCCTAACGACACCATAGGACCCCTTAAGACACCAAATCATGTTGTTAGGGGTCATATTGTGTCTTACGACCCCTTAGGACACCATATGACCCATAACAACACAATTTGGTATCTTAAATGGTCCTATGGTGTCCCAAGACACCATATGACTCCTAAGGACACCATATGACCCCTAACGATACCATAGGACCCCTTAAGACACCAGAACATGTCGTTAGGGGTCATATGGTGTCCTAAAAGATCATATGGTGTCCCATGAACCCTTATGACCTCTTAGGACACCATATGACCCCTAATGACACCATATTGGGTCACTTTGGGTCATATTGTGTCCTAAGGGGTCATAGTGTGGCCTACGACCCCTTAGGACACCATATGACCCCTAACGACATGATTTGGTGTCTTAAGGGGTCCTATGGTGTCGTTAGGGGTCATATGGTGTCCCTCTCTCTCTCTCTCTCTCTCTCTCTCTCTCTCTCTCTCTCTCTCTCTCTCTCTCTCTCTCTCTCTCTCTCTAAAATATGACTAATAAAATTCGATATCCAATTTAATCAGATATCGGATTTCTTCCATGTGGTAGTTTACTAAATAAATGACAGCAACGAGAAAATTTTTGGGGACCACAAATTTTTGTACTAAAATCGGATATCCTATTTTAGTACGAAAAAAAAAGAAAAAAAGGGTTTGTGGGCCATTTATTAGATTCCAATGGCCCATAGTCTGCATATTTTGTTTTATGTTGAGGATCACGGGTTTTCAGACAGCTAGAGACAAATTTGTGCTTTTGGGAGATTCTTAAAGTGAAAACTTACATTGTCAATCACGAAGGAGGATATGTGTGGAGGGAAATGGGGAGTAGTAGTCATCGGAAGTCTAAACGCAAAAGAAAACTTTCAAATGACCAAATTCAAGTGTATAGAGAAAGAGATAGAGAATGTCATAGGAGGAGAAGACAAGGTATGTTAAATATTGCTAATGTTACTTCAACTGAAGAGAAAATTGAATTTGAAAATGTGCCACAAGTTATTGAAAATGAAAATGTAGATTTTGAAAGTGAAAATATTGAAAATGTTGAAAATGTTGAAAGTGATAATTAAAATGCTCAACATGTGGAAAATTTTGACATAGAAGGTGAAAATGTGGAAAACTCTAACATTGAAGGTGGAATTGCTCAACCAAGTGAACCATATGTAACACCTAATTACTTTAGAAATGAAGATCCTCTCATGGATAAAAGAAAAATTCCAAATCCAAGACCTTTAAGAACCCCAAAATGGTTATTTGAAATCGATGAGAACATTATTGTGAATCTTGAAGGCAAGAGGTCAACAAGAACCGTTCGATTGTGGGCTACACAACTTTTCAACCAAAATTTTAGCAATAAAACATTGACTGAGCAATGCCAACTCTTTGTTCAATTGCTAAAGATGATAAAGATGAGACCATTGCTAAATAGATTGAAGATTCGTATGAACAAGAAGATGGAGAGGAATTCTATTATTGCAAAAAATCTATTTGATGCTCTCAATTCTATTGGAAAGAATACCAAAGAAAGAGATAAGAGAGCCGCTTGAAGAGTGATTACAACCTCCTTAGTAAGCCATCAATTGAGGAAGGCTCGTCAAATGAGACAAACTTGTGTTGATTTTAACATAAATCGTAAAACTTTGGATAGAGCACTTGCACGAAGACAAATACTTGACGATCCACTTCAACAAGATACATGGGCATTTGGTGGGAGGCTTCCATGTGTTGATAGAAAGTTGACTGACAATGTGAAGGAAGAGATTCAACAATTTTGGCACTCTAATTCTAGAGTGTCACCCAATGTAAAGGACGTTTTGAAATTAAGAATCGGCAACCAAGATCGCACACCGCATCCCAAACATTTCTTGGAATCAAGCCAAACAATGTTGTACAAAAAAATTTGTGAATTACATCCAACTTTGCAAATATCACAAAGGGCCTTTGAATCTTTGAAACCATTTTATTGTGTTCCTCTTAAGATTCATAATACCTGTTGTTGCAAGTACCATGTGGAGTTTTTAATGTACCATGAACTTTTATGTCATATTCGTTCTACGATGCATACTAATGAGATGTTGCAGAAGTGTGGTGCAATGATATTTCTGAGATCATCAAGAGACTTGCAAGATCAATTTTATTCCCTAGAGATGATGGCTGCTATTTCTATAGAAATGATTGTTTGAATGAGAAGTGCTCAGAATGTGGTGGGTTGTCAAAGTTTGTTTCATGTTTTCATGAGGGCAGCGAACACGAGTTTGGAAATAATTATGTTGAGAAAAAAAGATATGAGACAATGAAATATACTTTGAAGAGTGGAGGTGAAGGTTCTAGATGTGAATTAGTCTCAAGAGAAGTGAGTATTGCTGATTTTATTTTGGATTTTAAGGAAAATCTTTTCTACAAGTATGCAAGGCACACCCATAGGTCTCCGTGGTTGGATCAACAGTTCAGGATGTGTAAGAACTCTTTCCCAATTGGCACTATTGTATCAGTGGTTGATTTTGCAGAGAACTATACATTGCAACTACAGAATGAAGTACAGTCTCAGTACTACAATTCAGTCCAGATTGCTATTTTTGTTCACATTACATATAGACATGCTCCTGATAGTACAGAAGAGGATAGGAAGATAATCAGGGAGTATCATTTTTATATGAGTGATGATAGATCACACTCCTCTGAGTATGTGGAACATTCTTTCAAGAATTTTTTTGAGTTCTTGCATGAGAAAGATATTGCAATTGATCGACATATAATATGGTCAGATAACTATACGGGTCAATTCAAGAATGCCCGTATATTTTATTTGTTGAGTAGAATGCATGTGGAGAGGCGTATACCTCATATTTGGTGTTTTTTTGAGGCAGGGCATGGGAAGGGAGAGCATGATGGAGCAGGTGCATGTTTGAAGAGAGCTCTAGTTAAGGAGCAATTGAGGATTTCAGGTGCAAATTTCTCTGATGCACGTTCTATTGTTGATTGGTGTAGTTCAGCATTGTCACATGGAGGTACTCTTGATTTAGCAGTGAGCAGATTCTTTTGGTTGGTTGAGGAGGGAATAGTGGGAGATAGATTGGATTGTCAAACAATTAAAGATTCTTCAAAGATACATTCATTTCTCATCTCAGATGCAAGTACATGGACCATTTGGACACGAGCGTTCGCTTGTTTTTGTCAGAGTTGTGTTCGATGTGATTGGGATCAGTGCGAGTCAAGTGAGTGGGTTGATATGTGGGTTCCCCACTATCTAACTCCTTTATCTCAAACAATATCCTTGTCAAACAATGACATGGAAAGTTCACTTGAGTATGATCGTCTATCAGATCTTGTACAGCCGGGACATGTTTTTGCAATTGTTGCACCGCAAGGGAATGAAGAGAGATCAGAATATTGGTTGGCACAATGTGTACAGGGAAAACAAAAGCTAACACAACCAATGACAGATGATGATGGGTTCACATATCCTATAGGTTCAGTTGTTGTTGTGGGAACTTGGTTGCGAACATACATGATTAGAAAGAATGGCATACCTGTATTTGAAGACTATGAGAGACACAAAACCATTACAATGTATTCACACCTTATTATAGCTACAAATGTCAAGTTGTTGAAGCAACAAGCAAAACCGAAGACCAAAGAGCTATGGACAGTGACTACTGCTGATCATGAAGCAATACTGGATACTCTTAAACAAAGAGATGACCCTTCAGGCACACTTGAGTAGTAGGTCTTTAATGGTGCCTTATTTTTTTTATCATGCATTTCATTTCAAACAATGATCATTAAACCTTAATGATCAAGTTTGTTATGTGTATATTAAGGATGTGTTGAAAATGCAGGTCTATTAATGAACGTTTTTTTTTGGCAACACGATTTTTGCATGCACATAGCGGGTACACAATATAATCAGAAGGGACGCATTTTTGCAACATGACTTATTATCATGCATTTGATGAGCTTTACAATTTTTGTTATTAGAGAACACTATCTGACATTTTTTGATGATATAATTATCGCAAAACCTTTATGCTCATGCAAGTCATTTTTGATGATATACAATAGTACATCACATTATGATTTTTGATGATATACAGGTTCATGCTAGATCATTCGCCATTGACAAGACCCTGTCTTGGTGATGGTACATATTCTTTTGTGCATTAATGAGATAAAATTTTGTGCATAAACATTAAGTCAAGTGAATGTATTGCTATTTAGAAATGACCATATCTACCATATTTATAATTTGCCAAACTAATTTGTATTAAGTGTTATAATTTATTTCTTGTAGCACATTCATTCGGCATAAAAAGGTTACTTATTTCGGTCTTCATTTATATGCAAGTATTGTTGTACGTAAGCTTTTCTCTTAGTACATGAGGATGTCTGATGCAGATGAAGTCGGATGTTGAATTTGTATATGGATGTGAATTGATGTAACATTGTTATGATGATATACGATGTCCATGAGAAAATTGGTTTAGTTATATTGATGATAATGTCCATGTATCTGTACATGAGTACATTGGTGTAGTTGTATTGATAATGAAAAAAAAAATCATGTTTGCATATCCCTTCATGGATGTCACATGCAAGTGTAATGGTAATTATGTGTATACAATACATGGAAATATTCATGATCATTATGTGTCTATAGTGTAATGCTTGTTTATATATAATTTTAGCACTTAGGGCGCTCAAGGGATGACGTCGGTAGGGTATGACCCCGAGCGTTCGATCGAGTGGGTAGGCAAAATAGGAGCATGCGTAGGGTAATAATGCCTAACTGGACATGTCAGAGCCGACGGTTTGTCATCGTGATGAGCAGAATGAGAAATCAGTCACAACATTCCATTGAGTGAGACTGACCATTTTTTTGCCAACAGAAAAATTGCTGCCCTAATAAAACTATAGGGCAAATAAAAAAACTGAGATAGGATTTTGTAGGGACCCCTCTCATGGCCCCATAGGTTCAAGTGGATCATTCGCAGGTGCCACGAATTCCGAGTTAGGGCCGTCAAAGTTTGACAATTTTGAGCACTTAGGGCACTCAAGGGACGACACTGGTAGGGTATGACCCCGAGCGTTCGATCGAGTGGGTGGGAAAAATAGGAGCATACGTAGGGTAATAATGCCTAACTAGACATGTCGGAGCCAACGGTTCATCATCGTGACGAGCAGAATGAGAAATCGGCCACGCGACAACATTCGATTAAGTGAGACTGACAATTTTTTTGCCAACAGAAAAATTCCTGCCCTAATAAAACCGTAGGGCAACTTGAAAAACCGAGATAGGCTTTTGTAGGGACCCCTCTCGTAGCCCCATGGGTTTAAATAGATCATTCGTAGGTGCCACAGATTTTGAGTTAGGGCCCATCAAAGTTTGACAATTTTGAGCACTTAGGGCACTCAAGGGACAATGCCGGTAGAGTATGACTCCGAGCGTTCGATCGAGTGGGTGGGAAAAATAGGAGCATGAGTAGGGTAATAATGCCTAACTGGATAGGTCAGAGCTGACGGTTCATCATCACGATGAGTAGAACGAGAAATCGGCCATGCGACAACATTTCATTGAGTGAGACTAACGATTTTTTTGCCAACAGAAAAATTACTGCCCTAATAAAACCGTAGGGAAACTTGAAAAAATGAGATAGGCTTTTGTAGGGACCCCTCTCGTGGCCTTGTAGGTTCAAACAGATCATTTGTAGGTGCCAAAAATTCTGAGTTAGGGCCCATCAAAGTTTGATAATTTTGAGCACTTAGGGCGCTCAAGGGACAACGCCAATAGGGTATGACCCCGAGCATTCGATCGAGTGGGTGGGAAAAATAGGAGCATGCGTAGGGTAATAATGCCTAATTGGACATGTCAGAACTGATGGTTTGTCATCGCGATGAGAAGAACGAGAAATCGGCCACGCGACAACATTCGATTGAGTGAGACTGACGATTTTTTCACCAACTGAAAAATTGCTGCCCTAATAAAACTGTAGAGCAACTTGAAAAACTAAGATAGGCTTTTGTAGGGACCCCTCTCATGGCCTCGTAGGTTCAAACGGATCATTCATAGGTGCCATGGATTCCGAGTTAGGGCCTGTCAAAGTTTGAAAATTTTGAGCACTTAAGGCACTCAAGGGATGACGTCGGTAGGGTATGACCTCGAGCATTCGATCGAGTGGGGGGGCAAAATAGGAGCATGTGTAGGGTAATAATACCTAACTGGACATGTCAAAGCCGATGGTTCGTCATCGCGACGAGCAGAACGAGAAATTGGCCATGCGACAACATTCGATTGAGTGAGGTTGACGATTTTTTCGCCAACCGAAAAATTGCTACCCTAATAAAACCCCGAGCATTCGACCGAGGTGGGGGGAAAAATAGGACCATGCATAGGGTAATAATAAATTGTATCAAGTATTGTTCATTAAATGAATTGTATTGTTCATGAATTGTATTATTCATTGCATGAATTGTATTGTATTGTTGATAAAATGAATTGTATTGTTCATAAATTGTATTGTTCATTAAATGAATTATATTGTTCATTATAAAAACAACACTTACAATGAAATGAAATGAATTGTATTGTTCATTAAATAGCCATTATTAACCATTGTTAATTATTGGAATGAAGATTAAAGATTTCCATGATAAGACCACGCACAGATGAGAAACAATTTATATGATCGAATATCAACTTCTGTATATATAAAAATGTCAAATGATTACAAATGTATGTCCATACACAAATATGGCATAAACGCCAACTGAAACAAAATGTATGTCTAAATACGTGAATGTATATCCATATACAAAATATACATGCCAACTAGACATGTAAGCATCCCAAAACTATCTATAACATCCTAAGCTGCTGATGGATCATCAAAATCGATCCTCTTCGCCGCACTGCTCGACTCTAAAGGATCCTGCACAAGAAAAACAAACCACGATTAATATTAGTTATATTATATAATTCACATTCGAAAAGTTAACATAAAAATGAACTATAATTGAACTATTCATGTTTACCTCATCTCCACATTTTCTCTTCAGCTTTGGAGGACTCTTGATGTATGTCTTCGGTAGAGGAGGTATGTTTTGAATATTTTCATACACAACCTACATATGTTCAGAAACATGACATTGATACAAGTTAGCATATAATTGTCACTGATAATAACAAATTATATCTACTAATCAAAAAATAAAATAAACACACATCTACTCGAGGCATCTCTTCTTCTTCTTCTTCAGGTATACTAGGTGTAGTCATCAAGGATGTGAAGCCAAGAATTCTCTGTATATATACACAACAAGTATATGAAACTATCAATCTATGTCTAGAGATGTATAATCACCATAAGTTATTTAAACTATTCATTCAATCATATTTGCATTACCAGATCCTAAATCACACTGCCCCGCACTCGTGTTGCTTGTGCCCTACAAGAGTAAAATAAGATATACATGCAAGTTACTACATAATCTAATTAATACCAATATAAATGATGAGCATGTATGTACAATAAAATACAAATGACTAGGTGCAATAATATATGTACCATCAAGTTATCAAGGCCAAATGAAATGGCCGACAAGGTGCCCTCCTGAATCTATCTCAACTCATCCTCAGTCATCAATTGTTAAATAGACCATGTAAATAAAAATTAGTACTTAATATTATCTAATTTATAAATATTTAATTAAAATATAACATGAACTATGAAAATAAAAATCTTACCACTATATCATCAATGTATGATGATGGTGCCTCCTCGCCTCTCGCATGTGAGGACTCCCCAGGGTATCCTCCAATCTGTGTAATAACATCTGGTTCATCATGCATCTCATGCACCTCATAATCTGCACTGTCCATAGGAGGATCAACGGGATGTCCAACTGCACCCAAGCATACGTGCCCACACATGACACAACTATGGGGCATGCATATGTGTGGAGCCGAGGATGACGTGTCAACGCCACCAGATGCACTGCTACCATCAAGAGTAGTCTGAGCTACTGACGCAACCTGAGAAACCAAAAGGCTACTCAAAGAGTGAATAGCCTATATGGTCCGTGAAGTCACCTCACAAATCACATCAGGGTGCTGCACTGCAGGTGTGGGGATCAATAGGGGCCCTGGACTACTCTGACTGCCCTAGGTCTATTTTGGGGCATACCTAGACCTACACCCTGGAAAGGTTGGATGTCAAAGTAGTTCACATGTTTGTGTAAAATAAACTCAGCATACAATTTTTTTATGAAATAGAAGGGGATATCAAGATTGTTGTTGGGTGGTTTGTCGAAAACCATCCACCAACGATCCCAAAAGTTTTTCACAATCCCATCTTTTGTGCACCATTTAATAGAAAGTTTTGTTTTTTTGGGATCTACGGGTTGACCAGTATGGGGATTGACAAACAATGAGGCGATTTCGGCTTTGGATATCTCAAGATCCTTGATATCCTTATACAACAAGCCATCTACATATTTTTCCCTCATAGAATCTCACCACAAAAGGGCGGCATTGTGCTCCTCAGTCATGGTTTCCATACTTTTTATGATCGACATGAGAGGATCAAACATTGGGTTTAGACAAGGGATCCTACGATATACTTCTGCAATCCCCCTCAATTCATTCAAATTTTGTGCAATCAAATCTTGAATTGAAGGGGGGTTTGACAAATGAGGGTTTGGTTGTTGCAGTTGTGGTTGGTAAGTGTTTTCATCATTATCCCCCAATTTTAACCTAATTGAATGTAAACAATCAAATTTAGTTAACAAATTTAAACAATTAGGTATTTGATTTAAAAAAACTAGTTTTCATGAAAAAAAAACCTAGTTTTCAATGAAAAATCAAATAAACATTAACAAAAGATACAAAAAATGAATGAAAATGATTCAAAACGATAAAATTCTTACCTCTAAATCTATTTTTTAGCAATTTTTTGTCAAAACACCGGATATCGGGTGCACTAGATATCGGATTTTGATTAAATCGCACGGCCCGTGAGTTAAAAATGACTCACGGGCTATCACTGTCGAAATATAAAAGTCTCAGAAAATCGGATATCCAATTTTTATACTTAAATTATTTGTAAAATGCCTCAGTGTATTCCTTCACACTAGATTCCTTCTTTCTCAAATTTTGTAATTTTCGGAAGAGATTCACTTGGTAATCAACTGGCATAAATTTTGACTTCAACTTGGCAATCATCTGATCCCATGTCTTTATCTTCTCTTTACCTCTTCTCTATCTATCAACTTGCAAATGCTCCCACCAAAGAGATGCATGACCTTTCAACCAGGTACAAGCATATTTCACCTTCCTTTCTTCTACAGTGTTTTCAAAATCAAAATATGTCTCATCTTTGAGATCCAATTAATCAATTCATCTGAATCCAACTTCCCATCATATTTCGATGGGGTAAAATGAGGTTTAGTATTCTCCCTACTCAAAACCCTCAAAAGCCTTTCCTTATCTGGCTCAACCACCGGTGGGTTTACTTGTTATGTTGGGGCTTCTTCTCCTTCATCTTCACTTACATCTTCAATGTGTCAGCCTCTTCTCTGGGCTGTCTCCACAGCTTCCAACCGAGCTGCTATCCCTCGCAACATTTCCATCATAGGAGGGTTTGCATTTCCACGTGCTCCACCATTCCTAGTTCCTCTTTGTGCCATTGTTTATGCCAGTCCTTTGCAGCTGTAGGTCGGATCCACAGTCCGCCACCCTACAACAAAATATCAAGACACAACCTCCAGAATGAAAAATCGCTCTGATACCACTTGAAGTAGTCACCGGTTAGGAGGGACCTCAAAGAGATCAATCTATACCAGCCAACAAGAGTAAACATAACCGAAACACAAAGATATGATGGAGGTAGTGCAGAACATATTGATTTATTTCATGAAAACTGATTACAACCAACCAGTAACAAGGTTATAGAAACTGATTCAGAGGCCTACTAAAACATGCTCAAAGTACAGAATAGGTCACAATCGGGACCTTCAATCTTAATATCTATCTTCTACACTTAGTCTAACTACCTCATTGTTCTATTGTTACATTCTAATGCTCAATACAATAATTTATATGATCGAGGGGGATCTGGTCGGCCAAAAAAGGGATCAAAACCCGAAGAACAAGACCTAACGTGTAAAACCAACAAGGTCAGCCTCCGCCAAGAGATTCCTCTGGAAAATCCAAAGGATGAATTTTAGATCACGGGAAAAGGTCAGCCATATGCCAAGAAACATCAGAATCAATGATTAGGGCTTTGCGAGCTATGGAAGTGTTCTGGTAGATCACAAATTGAAATAGGTCCAGGCAAACCAATAACAAGAAATTATCAACCGGTAATAGGAAACTGATAGCGATAACTTGTCGGTAAAAGATCCAAATGTTGTGCGGTTTGCGAATAAGGAAGATGATCAAGTATTCAAGTAGAATCCAACTACACAAGATCCAGTGAGCCAAAATCGGGACACACATAAAGAAATGTTGAAACTGCAAACAGAAAGAAAAACAGAAAGGAAAATATTTTTGGTTGATGCAAGATTGCTATGAACCAGGGATGCTCTTGCATCAGACATCCGAGGTTATTGAAAAACTGAGTCTCTCAGTTTGTTGGGGTCAAAGGAAAACCAAGGCAGTCTACCTCTTCCTGAGAAATCCAAGATGAATCTTCAACTGGTCTGTCCTTCCACTTCACAAGATACTCCTTATACTGACTGATACGGGTACTATGCCCAATCCAACTGTCCAAAATTTCTTCAATCTGATCTGATTCCTTCCGAGGCAACTATTTCTCCAAGTCTGCAATATTGTTCTCATTGAATTCTGGTTCATGATACTCATGAAGATTTGCAATGTTAAACACAAGTGAAATACTCAGACTATCCAGTAACTCCACTTCATATGCATTCTCAGAACTGAACTTCCTCAAAATCCTACAAGGTCCAAACAAGAGTAAACACAACGGAACACAAAGATATGATGGAGGCAATGCATAACAGTTTGATTTATTTCATGAAAACCGAATCCCCTCACTTGCATTTTCCTACATCTCCCACTTGCCTCCTAAACCTCTTCTAGAGCCTTCTAGAAGCTTCTAAACTATTTTAATTAGCCTCAATCCCTCTAATCATATGCTTTCCCTAAGTTTGAGGAGGTCACTTCTCAAATTTGGAGGAAATTCTTCTAAATGCATTTAAAGCTATATTTCCTTCAACAAGCTAACTTGTTGAGTTCCCCCAAATTTGGAAGGACTCTTACAAATTTGGCCCCAAAGTCATCCTAACCGTTAATGGTTAACTCAACCCTCCCCTCATGGTTAGAGACTTTATCTCTAACTTAACCCTCATCTAACCCAAGGGTCTCATCAAGCTTATGGCTTTGACCCTGGTTATCCTATTAACCCTTGCACAAGACTTTACCCCTTAGGTAAAAACTTTATCCAATGGATGACCCTAACCCAACCTCAACCTTACCTCCTAAGGTAACCTTCATGTCTCCTCAGACATTTAATGCCTCCTGCATTTCCTCTCAAGCCACCTCTTGTTGACAATTGTCACCATTTCATTGGTGAAAATTGTAAACATGGATTGAGTAACTTTCAATCCTAGCCCTTGTTGAGATTATTGAATCGCAACCATCCATTGCCTTATTTTTCCTATAAATAGAGCTCACATTCTTCATTATCTAGGATCCAAGTTTCATGCATCTACATTATAGTCTAATTTACTAAGCATTTTAGCCTCTCTTTGTTAAAATATCATCATAAACATTTAGAAGCATTTCATATCGTAGAATATTCATGCTAGTATATCATGTTAGGATAATTTGTTAATCTCATTATCATATCACTATCTTCATCTTAGCTTATTCATCATAGTTTTTAACATATCATATGGATCTTAGAATGCATTCATGCATATAGATCACAATATCACTCGTTCTTGGAGTTGTCATTCCTAAGTCATTTTCTCAATGATCTGAGATTAAAACATTGAATTTAGGTATCCTATGAGATAGAGAACAATGAGACACCCCTTGGGAAGTTAAACTAGTTTAAATTAGTTTATACTTGCACTAAGAGTCTCATTGGTATGTAGGTCATCTGATCTTGATTTATTCATTTTGATCACCATGTTTTCCTGCATACAATAATTATTTACTAGGAATTCCTACACGTTTTCAAGAGTATCACACCCCACATTGAATTCATTATATTTCACCATCTAGGGAAGATGTTGCCCCTTTTTGTTCCTACTTGCTCTTTCTCTGACCACAACATCTTCCAAATGAATTCTATGAATGCAAGCATAGGTGAAATTGTGATAGGCAATATGTGTGGTGCTTGATTGCATCCATGCACCCTTATTAATGTACAGTTTAAATAAAAGAAGAAATCCCCAAAATTATGGGTGAAGGTGCCCTCAGGATATTTAGTGCCTTCAGCCCTAGCACTCTTGACCCTTAAAATCAGTATAATATCCTTTGGAAGCCTAGTTAATTTAACTCCCATCATCATTAGAACTCTCATGACAAAACAATCAAAAAATATACAATAATTTGAATATTTGGACCCTTTATCCCATGTTTGGGTCCATCTATGCACTAGCCATCTTTTGTGTGTGTTTGGCTCAAAAAGGTTTACCTTGAAGGACTCTTCTGATCCAATTTTATTCTAGTAAAGAATTAGGTGGCATAACAGTGAGTAATGTTTGAATTTCAAACCTTCCTTTAGGTTCCTTGCTTTAATCAAGCCCTCATGTAAATTGCCTTGAATAATCTCAACAAAATCATAGAATTCATTGGTCAGCATGCTAGATTTGTATTTCCATCATCATATAATCTACTGGCATTACTGTCAACCCACAGTCTTCCCTCAAAACTTGACAAAGGGGCATTGTAAGTTTTTGTGAAATAGTCTTCAAAAAGAGTAAGATCAAGGGGCTCTAGCTCCGAGTCCACAAGGTAGCTCTTGCCTCCTTTGAACAATTTTCTTAAAAAGAGGGGCAAAATCTTCTACCTATAGAAGTCCCTCTTAGCATAGTATTCTTTCTTCATCCTGTCCTTGTTTATTCTCCTATGAGAGCTCCTATCCAAATCACAACACTCAATGATAGCCTCCTTTGACACATACACCAATACACGGCCTATGGACATTTTGACTATCATGCTTTGATGATGATAATTCTTATCCAATTCTCTAATTAGCATTGGCTCTACAAAACATTAGGGACCACCAATTTCCCTAGATTCAGTCTCCATAGGTTTGAGACTGGAATAGACTTATCCCTGTTTCCATAAAAGTTGTAAAATATGTTCCACCCTCTATCAGTGGTATGGGCATCTCTACCTCTAGATTCATTGTCACCAAATGCAACCTTCATACCTTCCTGCATAATAGAGCCTTGAAACAACTCCAAGAGATCCTGGTGGAGGCTTCCTCCCTCTCTTTTCTTCCTCTATTCCTTTTCCTCCAGTTGTTCCTCCTCTTCCTTCTCAAATTATTCTGTTGTCTTTGTTGGTGCCAATGGAACTGAAGCCTCTGCAGTTTGCTCAGATTGAGCGGGAACTTGTTGATGCAGGAGCATCCCCGATTCACAACAATCTTGCATCAACCAAAAAAAAAAGCCATTTTCCTTTCTATTTTGTTTTATGTCTGCAGTTTCAGTTTTCCTTTCTGTGTGTCACGGTTTTAACTCATCAGATCCTATGGAGTTGGATTCTACTTGAAGACTTAGTCATCTTTCTTGCTTCCTGATCACATCGCATTTGGATCACTTTTCGGCAAGATATCGCTACCGGTTTCTATGATAGTTTCTTGTTACCAGTTGTTCCTTTGTTACCGGTTGCCTGAGACCTATTTTGGTGATCTAACAGAACCCTTTCTGAAGCTTGTGGAGCCTTGGGCATTAATTTCGATGTTTCTTGGCATGTGGTCGACCTTCTACATTTCATCCTTTAGATTTTCCGAAGGAATCTCTTGGTAGAGACCGACCTTGTTATTTTCATATTAGGTCTTATTCTTCGGGTTTTGATCCCTTTTGGGCTGACTAGATCCTTTGGATCGATATATATTTTTAATTATGCTTTAGAATGGAATGAAGCGAGAATCAATCAGAGAATCAGATAGCTAGACAATACATAGAAGATAGATCTTTCGATTCAAGGTCCCGGTTGTGACCTATTTTACCAGGCCTGGGAGCCAGTATGTTGTAACCCGGTTGTTACCGATTGGTTGTGATTAGATTTTATGCAATAAGATAACTTGTTCTGCATTGCCTCCATCATATCTGTGTGTTTCCATTGTGTTTACTCTTGCTGACCAGTCCAAATTGATCTCTTTGAGGTCCCTCCTTATCGATGACTCCTTCACTTGTTCCCCTTCTGTTGAGGTCTGTTTTGTTTTCTTAGGAGCCCTAGGTGTAACCTTTTTTGCAAGGGCTTTTCTCTTCTTTGGTTTAGAAGCCTCTATCTACGGGTAATATTCTTCAGTGGGTGGATTTTGGGCAGATGAGGCCTCTGCGAATGGTGCTTGAGTGGAGGACTTCACAGCTGGCTTTCTCCTCTTTGGGATGGGTTTCTTGGCTTTTGGAAGAGGGGTAGGGTCATCTAATGATTCATCATCGGTTGAAACTACAACTATTTTAGCTACCCTTTT
Source organism: Cryptomeria japonica (assembly GCF_030272615.1). NCBI lineage: Eukaryota > Viridiplantae > Streptophyta > Pinopsida > Cupressales > Cupressaceae > Cryptomeria > Cryptomeria japonica. The sequence continues at coordinate 380,711,550 of NC_081413.1, forward strand.
CCTTTCTGTCTTAGGAGGGTTCTCCTTAGGTGGGGCACTTAGTTCAGGCTTGGAGACAGTACTAGCAGCAGCAGGAGGGTAGGGTTGGTAGTAGGCACATTTGCAATCACTGGCAAGGGGTGGACTGTAGTTAGTGGGACAACATGGGTAATTTCAGGAGCAGAGGAGTTGTGCTTCCAGCTTGTGCCTTTGAAGCAGATTAGGTAGGAGCACTAGAGGAGGATGTCATTTCAACTCTCTAAAATAAAGAAAAAGAAAAATTCAAACAGATAGGATACTCTCTTATGTAGGGAAATTAACACAATTTTCTCCTAAAAACCCCCTTGAACAACAAGACACAACCTTTTAGAATGGAAATGTATGGTTTTAACGGTTACTTACTAGTTTCAGGGTGCAATTTGGTTGCTTTGGTTGCACTGGTTCGCTCTTCGATTGTCTTGAAATCTCTTTGGTTTCTCTATGAATGTTGTGTGCTTGCAAATGACCCATGAAATTCACTTTTATGGTACATACATTGATCACCATTACATGCATGGCACTTTGAGTTGGTGGCTTGAAATTTAAATTCGACTGTTGATTGCATGGATGAACGGCTGGGATTATCCCTCATTTGTCCTTTCACTACTAACATGGCACGTAATAAATAATCTTTGGTCACCTTTGAGAATTCTGAGAATTCAAAACTTTATTGTCTCTCAAATTTTCCTCCCATGAGATAGCGAGGAAAACTATGTTTTTCCTTCTCGCATCACCTTTCTGAAATAGATTTTTCTCTTGTGAGGAAAAACCTTTTCATCGTCACTACACATCCCGTTGTCTCGCACATAGACCCATTGCCTTTTGTTCTTTGTATCATACCCTATCTCTACAAGATAGTGGGAAAAACTATTCCCCTCTATCCCCTTATCCCTGATTACTTTTCATAGACTTCATTCACCCTCACGAGGTAACATTCTTCCATCTTTCACATGTTCCTCATTGTCCCACAAGTTCCCTTATTCAACTTTATCTGATTCGACTTCTATCTTCATCGTTGCGGGGTGGTGGAGAGTATTTAATTCCTTAGCTTTTATTTCCCGTACCACATTTCTTACTCAAATCTAGACCCTGTGGGGTATGAGCTTCCTTTGATCACCTTTTTTCTCATTGTCCTACATAGACATTGCATTTTAGTGAAGGACATGTTGGAATTGTTCAGAGGGTGTTGCCACGAGAGGGTGGCCCGTACACACCTAATTACCATTTCTCCCCCCGCATCACCTTTTGCCACATCTTTTCAATCATGAAAGATAGAAAGATTATTAAAACCTCACTCATCTCACTACCCTGCATGGGATACTTGTATTCTCTTTTCTTTACTCCTGGTCGAACATCATTGATGATCCCGTTGAATGGCGAGGACCATCCAATTTCTTTTGACACTTAGTCTGCAACACATATATTTTCCCTTTTGAATCCCTATGGGACAAAGATAACCTTACTTTTTCTAAGAATCATGTGGGATAGTAGGTAGAACTACGCTCTTCCCACATTCTTAGCCTGGAGCTTTTATGAACGTACTCTATGAGCTCTATGGGACAAAGACTTCATCAGAATTCCTTAGTTCTCGTTGTCTCGTAGGGTGATCCAACTACCTTTCAACTCCATCAAATAACACCATGCAGGGTAAGTATTTGCTCTGCTGCCGACTTGATTTATTAGCCCACATGGGCAAATTTCCTAGTATGAAGGTTGTGCAGGATAAGTTTTGTTGTCAGTGGTAATACTTTTGGCTTTCCTGCATGAATTGAGACCATGACTTACAACTGTCACGGGATAGAATCCCTTAGCACCAGACTGAAGATCCTGCTTTCTCACATGATATCGGGGTTGTCACTTAAGTGAATTTTAGTGCATGTGGAGACTTGTGAAGGGTAAAAGGGATTGTGCCCTAGGGATATACTAGGGTATTTTAAACATCGATACCTAGACATTGGGGGCAAAAATATAAAACATGAAACAAAGATATATTTGAGCGACTGACCCAATAAGGAGACTAGGGACACGGGGCCGGTAAATTCATGACTATAGACCCTTCAAGTGACAACTTAAATCATGAACACCGGCTATCAACGGTCAACTACATAATATAACAGGGTTCGGGAAAAGCAAAGGCAACACCAGCATATTTTCAAAACCCATGTAAAGCCCTAAAGCCCTAGGCTTAAAACACACTTAGAGGGTCCCTAATGGCAAAAATTTGACACTTCCAATAGATTGAATACTAAGTGGATTGATTGATTGTGAATGTGTTTGACCCTCTTTTCTAATTTGACTAGTTGAATTAAGACTAAGTGTTGCAAATAAAGACAAATTTGAGAAAATGGTGAGTTAAAAATTTGGGATTTTGTCATGCACCTAGTCTGCTCTGCGAAAACTACTAAAAGTAGCAGGGACTAGGATGCCCCATCTTGGTCATCCTAAATTTTTGCACGTCGTAAAGGGTTTTTTCATCTCTGCAAATAAAGCTTAACCTGAGAAGAACAAATGCACACCTATTTCCTGCACACATAAAGAAAAGGAAATAGGATGGGAATAGGGGTTTGCCTTTTGTCAAACCCCAGTTTGGAATCAACCTTGAATGAAATATTATAAATGCTTCAAATAAATTATGGAAAGGTATATCTTCAGATCTGCAATGAATGACGATGATGCTTTGCTTCTTGAATGTAATCACATATGTATGAAATAGCATGAACATGACAAAACCCTAACACTCACACACACATGCTTGCAAATGAATGAAGTAATGATGCTCCATAATTGATGAATGAAGAATATGCAGCCTTGAAGACCTATAGAGATGCTTGATGATGAGTTCCTTAATGCTTGAATGCTTGATTGCTTTAATGTAGTCTCCTTGCCTTATCATGTTATATCGCCTTATGCCAAATGAGAGGAGAAGACCTCCTTATTAAAGTGTCCCATCATCAAGCATATTAATTTTTTGACATAGGTCGACATGGAGAAGCAATTTCTGCTCAAATTTGAGATAAGGCCTAGGGTTCAAATTAGGGCCCAATTGAGGAGGACCAAGGCGCCACGCCATGGTCCTACCCCAATTTAGGGCCAAGACAAGGGTATAATGCAAGTTGAAATATGATAATATGACATCCATTGCTTAGGGGAAGCATAAATAGGTCCAGACCAAGCGTAGGGATGGAACACTAAAGCGAGGGCCTCAAATGCGGTCAAAATTGCAAGGGGTGAAATTTTGCGATGCTACACATTCATCTCAATTTCATGGTTAATTCCAAAACAGGGGTTTAACCTAAGGCAAGCCCCTATTCCCAACCTATTTCCCCTTTTTCTGTGTAGGAAACAAGTACGGAGCTGCGATCTTTAGAATAGGCATTATTTGCAGAGACGAATCAACCTTTTTCAACGTGCAAAAATTAGGAGGACCAAGGTGCCCACCACCACGGTTTTGACATTTTTGAATTTTTTTTGAGGATTAGATTTGACTCGGCTTATATGCTCAGAGTATGCAAAAATTCTACATTTGTACCTCATTGTTTTCTTAGTTTTACCTTCATTTTTCAACATTTTACCTTAATTCAACAATTCAACTCACAAAAGAGGGTCAATTCAATTCCACAACCTTGAATCCAATCAGTATTCGGTCCCTATCATTCATCATTTGGGATTGGATCTATTTGATTCATCCCTCTTTTGAACGCAATGTAAAATTACTGGTTTTCTTCTTTCTAATGGTGGAAAGCCTAATTTTTTCACATTACATTTTGGTGAAACCAACTCCTTACATCCTTAATTTTGATTTTTGTTCTTAGATTTGAATGTGTATGCAATTTAAAATTCAAATTTTCATTTACAAGTTTGATTTCATTGCAAATTTTAAAAATTTAGAGGTTAATTTCACTAAAACCCTAATTTTTTAAATTGAAAATCAAGCTTGTGATTTGTTATATTTGGATAAAATATTTCAGATATGAGTGTCTTTTCAATTTCAAAATTCAAATTTTCACTTGCAAGTTTAATTTCAAATTCAAATTTTAAAATTTTGTAGTTAATTTTCAAAACATTAATTTTTAAAAAATTTAAAATTAAACTTGTGGGTTGTTTAAATTTTGAATTTACCATTTCAAAATTGATTATTAATTAAAATTCAAAATAGCAATCTTCGATCAAATTTCAAATTTAAATTTTAAAATTAAGTGGTTAATTAAAAGAGCCCTAATTTTTAAATTTAAATTAATCTTTTGCATTTCCCATTTTGCATTAATTATTCCAATTTTCAAAATTTCAACATTAGATCTAATTTCAAATTTAAATTTTAAAATTAAGAGGTTCTTTTTACAAGACCCTAATTTTAAATTTAATTTCTTATGAACAATTTCAAATTTAGATTTTAAAATTAAGTGGTTGATTATAAGAGCCTTAATTCTTAAATTTAAATTAATCTTTCAATTCTCAAATTTAAATTCTCAAATTTCAACATTACATCTAATTCTAAAATTTTAAATTAAGAGGTTCTTTTTACAAGGCCCTAATTTTAAATTTTTATTTTCTTGAGCATAATTTTAAATTTAATTTTTTTAAATTAAAAGGTTATTTTCACAAGGCCCTAATTTTTAAATTTAAATTTATTTGTGGGTTTCATGATTTTCACAATTGCTATTTTCAACCAATTTGCTTATTTAATTGAATAGTCATTTTGTCTAGAATTTTACAATTTTCAATTATCTTTGCAAGTTTTAAAAATAGATCCAAATTTAAAATTGCAAATTTACAAATTCCCTCCCTTAGTGCATGAATTTTACTACTATTGTCCAACCTATAATATCCCCATGAGAAGAAGTTGTAGAATTAAGGCTTCCAAAGGTTTAATTACAAAGGAGATTGGGCCTAATTTGGATAACTTATTTCATGAGGATGTTGATGGTTCTTCGAATCCTACACATGACCCTATTTATCCTCATTCTTTATATACTTCTCATGATATGGATGAATCACTAACTAGGGTGTTCATTGACCAATTGACGAAGATTGACAATCAATTTGAAAATATTCAACAATAGATTAGTCAATAATACCTAGAAAGTGAGGCTCTACCATTGATTGATGGATTGAAAATAATGGTTCAAAGTGATAAACTTGGTGTTGATATCTTGCATGGTATTTCTCATATTGTTGATACTAGTATCATGTCTATGAAGAGTTGTGCCGAAGTCCTTGGTTATACACAACCTCCTAGTCAAGAAAACCAATCCATTCCTATGACTACCCCTATGGCTAGTGTTCCCACTTTTACATTCAACATCATGGCTACCTCTATAGAAAATGTCATACCTACAAGTGTTAGTCAAGGGGAAACTCTTCTAATCATAATTCCTTTATTCCTCCTCAACCAAGTCTTCCATTTGTTACCCAATCTTCTCCAATACCTACCTATCATAGTGTTCCACCCCCTTATTCTCAACCTCTGCCTTCATATAACAATATCCCTCCTTATTCTCAACCCCTTCCTTCATACAATAATGTTACCCCTCCCTCTCAATCAAACATGTCCAATTTCAATCCTTTCACTGAAGCTACAATCAATAGTCTATCCCAAACAATGTCTTCCTTGCAACAACAATTCGCTTCTATGAATCAATCTAACTATAATGTGCCCACATTTTATGTAGTGAGCCCATTATCCAATGACATTGTTTGTGTTGTCCCTCCTAAACATGTGGAAGTCCCTCAATTGGAGCTTTATAATGTAAAAGGTGATCCCTTGACTCATGTTAAAATAATTTCAAACTTTGTATAGTAATGCTCATGATCAAAGATTGTTGGCTAAATTGTTTACTCAACACTAAGGGATAAATATTTGCAATGTTATTGTTCCTTTCCTCCTTATTCTATTACTTCTTTTCAATAATTGGGTAATGCTTTCATTCAACAATTTCACAATAATATTGGTCCTAAGATTACTTTGACTGATTTGATGTATTGTAAGCAAGGTGTTAAAGAAAAAGTTACTAATTTTATTGGTAGATATAAGCATTTGTACTCTCAAATTTCTTTTTCTAGTTCCTGATCAAAATATTCAAAGAATTTTCATTTCTAATTTGCAAAAAGATATTACGTATAAACTTCTCTTTTTTTAGTTTACTTCCTTTACGCAGTTGTGCGTAGTGCTTCACAATTATCAACTTACCATGAGTCAATTGGATCCTCTTCAATGGCTCCAAGTGATAAAAGTGAAAGTGCTCAACAACCTTTTGCGAAGTTCAAATCAAATAAGAGATTCATCAAATTCAATGAAAACAACACTCAAGTAGCAGCCACAACAAGTATGCCTCCTTTGTCCAAACACTTTAAAAAATAATTCACTCCTCTTAACGAATCTTTACATAGTATTATGTCTTAATTGTTACAAAGAAATGTGTTGAAACTTCCCCCTATTAAACCAATTGATACAAGTAATCCTGTGTCACCTTCCTTTGATTCCAAAGCCTTTTGATAATGACATCGTTAACCCAATCATGACACTGAAACGTGCTATTCCTTGAGAAGTAAGATTGAAGACTTGATTGATAACAATACCATATCTATGGCTAGTGTGAATGATAAAGAAAACCTTCAAAATTTCAATGATCATTTACCTTCACATTCCACTAATGTGATTGAGACCAATCATCTTGCCTTCTCTCCCGATGACCTTGGCCTTGAGTCTAATAATGTGGTGAACCTTATAGATCAAACTAAACCTCCTAACAATTTATGCATTACATTTGATCCTAGTGAAGCTATTGAAGCACCTGATGGCCCTTTGTATATCTCTGCGAAAATCAAAGGCATACCTTCTCGAGGGATGCTTATTGATCCAACTTGTTTGGTTAATGTGGTAACTAAAGAATTTCTTTATAATTTACAATTGCATCAAGTGGCATATGTCAAAACTGATGTGATAGTTAGAGTTTTTTATGGCTTCTCTTGTCCTACTATTGGTTCTATCACACTTCCTATTAGTGTTGGCAATAAATGCTTAGATGTTGTCTTTGTTATCATTCCTACATCCAATCAATTTCATGTGAAGTTGGAAAATCTTTGGCTCTCTTCCGTGAAAGCGTTTGCTTCTATTGTTCATAAGTGTTTGAAATTTCCTCATGATGGTAAAATCATAACTATTAATGATAGAATATATCAACCTATGGTGAGGTTTGGAGACGTTTGTCTTGATTATTTTTTGTTTGAACAATTCCAACCTCTTCAACCTAGAAGTGATCCTCTCTTTAAATAATATCAAAAATGGAAAAAATGACATGATTTTATCCCTGAGAAAACCCAAAAATCCAACACTTAATCTTCCTCCAACTAATCTTCATATACCTCTTCTTGAGGATAAGATTATTCTTCCTCCTAAGGACAGAAATAATCTTCTTCCCAAAGAAAAATCAATCCCTTCTTCTAAGGATGAGACTAATATTCCTCCAAAGTATAGAAATACTCTTCCTTCTAAGGCCAAATATATTCCTCCTTCTAAGGATAAACATACTATTACTCCTAATGGTAGACCTATTCCTCCTCATGATGTACCTAGTCTCCTTCCTACACCTCTCATTCCTTTGTTAAATGGTGTGGTTCTATCTCCTACATCTTACGAAGGGAATAACCCGACATCTCCTATTGTTCAACCTAAAAAATCTTCTCCTATACATCCTTGCTTAAAAGAAGAACAAAAAGCTTATACTTGATGAACCTAAACCTTCACAACCTTCAACTAAAACTAAAAAAAATTGTTGTGTGAGAGAACGCTGATAGAGACATCGTGCTAGAGCTTGTGAACTTGCTTCCCAAACCATTTCTTCTCCCAAGACACCAACTGTTGATATAATACCATTTGTTCAACCTTCTCCTAACCAAGAGGTTCAACCTAATTCTCTAAGTCACAAAATGCTTAAGATAAATGATGGCTTAAGATCTATTCCTATTAGAAATCTCATTTTTGTTAATTTTGACGAAGAAATAGGTGAGAATGTTGTTAATGATGAAAATGTTGATCCTAATATTGCTGATGATGAATATGAATATGTTGATGTTGACAATGATTTATCTAAACAATTTTCAAGAGCATTAATCCTATCTCCTAGTAATAGACAAAGTGACTCATCATTAGAGCATGGTCCTTATTTGAAACTTATGATAACTCCATCTATTATGCTCGACATCTCTCCTCTTGCGTGTTTTCTATCTTCCTAAAACAATGATGAGCAAGATCGGGGGCCAGATGATGTGATTGATTAGCTTCATTAGCACTATAGACTCTCTCTCTCCTCTCTTGCTTGTTTATGACTTTCCTCTATCTGTTATTAAATTCTTCTATTTGTTGTCCCTAGTGTTGTCTACTTGATAACGATGCAAAGCATTGAGATCTCTTTTGGTCTTTTCCATGTTGACTCAAAGGACACATGTGCCCTTCTTCCATGGTGGTTTTTCTTTCTTTGGAGGATGATGACAATTATATGCATATATATACACATGATATACATTGGTTATCATAAAAAGCATACTGACTCCAAAGTTAAGTGAAACCACCCTGTGTTTTGTGTTTTTTTATCATTATCCTTTGATTTGTCCTTTCTTGGGGGCTTATTTTTGTGATAGTGTGCTTGTCTTTTTGGGTGTATCCTACCTTAAAGCAATTTCTCCCGATAAGGTGTATGCAATCGCTTTAACGAGGGGGCATACACTCTGCTCAATAGTTCTCTCTTGCATATCTTGATATTTAGATTACTTAGCGGACATTATCTTTTTCTTCGTATTATTTGTATTTTTGTTTTCATGACTCATAGTAAGAGAACCTTACTAGTTTACAGTCATGGTTCTCTTTGTCTCTCTCTTTCATGATGTCCCTTTTATCTTGTTATTGAAGATGTGATATCCTAAAGTCCACTGGGGGCTTGGTTATCTTGCCTGGCTTGGTGAAAGTTTTTCAATGTGAAACCTTTGTACTTTACTAAGAGTGTGATTGACTCATACTCTCACTAAAGTGGGGGCTAAATGTAGCATCCTAAAATTGCCTTTTGCAATTTTGACCGCATTTGGGTCTTCACCTTAGTGTTTGCACCCCTCTGCTTGTTCGAAGACCTGATTATGCTCATACATCTCATAAATGCCAGAAAATTTGATTTTCCACTCATTATGCACCTTAATCCTAACCCAAAATGGGGTAGGACCAGGGTCTAGCATTGTAGTCCTCATTGGGACCAGGGCGTCATGCCTTGGTCCTCCCTAAATTGGGCCCCCTTTAAACCCATGTTTGCAATTAAAAAATGAGCGGGATTCTCCTCTCTGTTTCGGCTCATGTCAGAAAATTAGTCAATTTTCCTAACGGAAAAGTATATAAAGAGGATTTACCATCTTATTTTGATATACATTCACAACAAGGAGATTTTGACATCAAGCATTCAAAGAGAAATTGAGCATTATTAGTCTTCCCTCAACCTAGGGGCAGCAATAAAGTCAAGATTCAAGCATTGAAGAAGACATTATTCAAACCCATTTTGTTGAAGACTTCATAAACCCTAATTCCATGTGGAGGCAAGAAAAATTTCACAAGGAGGTATTGTCATTCAATTTTCAGTCATAATTCAGCATCTCCCTCAAAAGGAGAATCTTTTATTATAGACATTTCAATTACATTCATCTCGATTTCATGGTTAATTAAAAAATAGAGGGTTGACCTAAGGCAAGCCCCTATTCCCAACCTATTTCCCCTTTTTCTATGTGTAAGAAATAGGTACAGAATTACGATCTTTAGAATAAGCATTATTTGCATAGATGAATCAACCCTTTTTGGCGTGAGAAAAAGTAGGAGGACTGGGTGCCCACCACCACAGTCCCGATATTTTTGGAGCTTTTTCAAGGATTAGATCCGACTCGGCCTATATTACTCAAATCTAGGTGCACGCAAAAATATCATATCTGTAGCTTACTATTTTCTTATTTTTACCTTCATTTTTCAGCATTTTATCTTAATTCAGCATTTCAACTCACAAAAGAGGGTAATATAAAATTAACAGTTTTCATCTCTCTAATGGTGGAAACTCTAATTTTTCCACATTACAAGTAAAATATAGTACAAAGAGAGCAATATGTATACCTCAACATAAAATGTCAACATAGCCCGATACTGATGTCTTAAGAAAGCTAGAGAGGGGAGACTCTTACAAGCAAGGGTAAGATGTTAACAAATAAATATCTTGCAACAAGTGCAAAGAGGATTCTTGGAGGACAAGAGATCTTTGCTCAAAATTCATCTACCTCCAAGAGGAGTTCTTGAACAAACATAACATCATTTATCAAAAGAAGGGAAGGAGAACAAGAATGCATACCTCCCCCCTCTTGCTAGGTGAAAGGGATTCTTGATGAAGGATGACACTTTTGACCTAATGTGAGGGGTGAATTTATAATAGATGCATTACCAAGTGTAAAAGAGGTTGTAGTGAAGGATGCACACCTGTTGCATAAGAGATAATCCTTGAGAAAACAACAACTTCATACAAGAAATGACATCAAATCATAAGAAAACACCACTCAACAAAGAAAAACTGGATCCTTAGAAAGGATGGGAGAGAGAAATCATTGCCCCCTCCCAAGTGTAGGGACAATGAGGAGGATTACACAACTTCCAAAGAGAGATTATTCATAAGAGACATATCATTTCAAACAAATAATAGGTCATAACCAAGGACCACACGTGTACTCACATGAAAGATAATTCTATGCAAGAAAGGACATCAAGTTATGCAAAATACAACACAAAAGAAGAGGTAATCTCTAAAAATGAGAGAGAGAAGGAAGATTCCATCCTTGCTTCCCAAGAAAGAGGACAAGGAAAAATTAGGAAGAAGGATCACACATTTCCTAAGGAGAGATTATTCATAAGAGACGTATCATTTCAAACAAGGAATAGGTCCTAACCAAGGAACACACGTGTATTTGCATGACGGATAATTCTAAGCAAGAAAATACATCAAGTTATGAAGAATGCAATCCATAAAGGAAATAGTGAAACCTTAGAAAGAAGAAAGATAATTTTCTTGCCCCCTAAGCTTAGAGACAAGAATAAATAGACTATTATGTTGCTGACTAATTATGATTGCACCTGAAATTGTACTACCATGAATGACAATGAGCCCCTAATAGGTAGGCTAACAAATCACATAGTGAGAAGCAACATAATAGTAACTTGAATGTTATTTGAAATTATTATGAGAAATATGTGATTCATTGTCAAATGTTACTTTAATGATACTCGAATCAATATATTGTTGTATTTTTATTTTCAAAGCTTGACACTCATTAGTAGAATAGCCATGAATTTGATGATACTTGTAAAAAGAAGATTTTTCAAGATGTTGTCTACATTTCCTTCTTATTTTAGGCCAAATAAGCGAGATTAAATTGGCATGCTGAAGATCAAATAAAACATTATCTTTTTGTAATACAATATTGAGATGAGAAAATGTGAATTCACTAGACAATAAAGGAGGGGATGTTGACAAAGTAATAAGCTAAAAACCTAATTTTTCATTAGAAAAGTGTGATTTCTCATGACTTTCAAGACTTTGTTGCACACATCCTAAAATTTGTCCATTGTATCCATTTGTAGGATCAAGAGAGGGTTTGCTCTTAGGTGGAATTGGATTGATGTTTAAAGAGGCCCATCAACATCTAGATATATGTTAGAATAAAAATTTTGAGTATACAATTCAAGCATCTTATATTTTCTACAAAAAGGTGTGAAATCTAATGACCCCCAACCATCCTCCAAGAGTTCTTCTTTAGGAACTTCTTTAGTAGGATATGGTATATTTGTCTGAATTGGACATAGGATTGTAGGAAATAGTAAAGTATATTGTGCTTCAATTTGTATGTTCTTGTTGGCTTCCAAAGTGAACACTTCATTATTATATGTGTAAGGCACTGCATGATAATCAAGAATAATTTTTGGTTTTCATTGAGATTGGGAGACATCTTGACAAAGGTGGACAACAACCTCATGTTCCTCAACAATATGAATGGTATTGATTTGACCTTGGTTGGGTTCTTCAATTTTGGGAGAGAGAGCATTGGAAACATTGTAATGATGAGAAATGGTATCATCCTCTTGCTCTAAAGTATCATCATGAGTAAGACAATCTTTAGGAAATGGACCATCATATATCATTAATGCTTCATCTCTAAGGGGAAGATCATGAAAAGAAGGTATGGTATCTCTAGGAAAAGTAGCCACAATATAATCCTTATGGGGGAGGTACATTTTAGGAGAAGGATGAACATCATTCTCCAAAGCTCCATCTTTAGGAGGGAGATCTTTGAAGGAAGTGTTCATATTCTCTTCTTGCACCAATGTTCCCTCATTAATGGGATCAATTTTGGGAGAGGGTAGATCATAGCTATGAATGAAAGGGACAACTACCCTATCATCATATGCATGAAAGAGAACATTATGAGCATCTTTAATGTAGCTTGAAATTGAACTAGCAAAATAAGATAAGAATTCCATATGTACTTATGATCAAACAAGAAACTCATGCATATGCATGGAAAATTAAATAAAGGAGGGAAAATTTCAAATTTGAAAATTGTGATTAAACAATGCAAAATTTTGTAAAAGTGTTGATCAGCCAATTAACTAAGCAATGTAATTTGTGAATTTGAAAGATAAATGTCTTTAAATCATAGCATAACATATCATAAAGATCAGATCTAAACATGGATTTGAAAAATTATGCAACCCGCAAAAAAAGTTAGAATTATAAATCAGGGATTTTGGGAAATCAACCTCTAAATTTATGTAATAAGATCTATGGGTGCAAATTTTAATTTTAAAATGCATAAACAATTAGATCTGAAATAATGAATCCAAATTAGGCAACCCATGAGCTCAATTTTAGAATTATAAATTAGGGTTTGTTGAATTTAACCTCGAAATTGATGTAATTCAATTGAAAATTGAACTTGTAAATGTAAACTTGAATTTTAAAATGCATAAACACTCAGATTGGAGAACATAAATCAGAAATCAAGGTGTAAGAAGTTGGGTTCACCAAAATGTAATGGTGAAAAATTAGAGTTTCCATCATAGCAGGGAGAAGACCACTAATATTTACTAAGGGACCACCACATTAAAGAGGGGTGAACCCAATACATCTAGCCTCAAATCAACAAGGATATGGTTGATTATCATCTTTTAAGTTGAAATGTTAAAATGTTTAAAACTAGGATAAATGTGTTGAAATTGAAGTAATTATGTACAAACAGTGAGCTATAGTCGTCAGATCAAGCCACAAACCTGGATTTGATCAATGTAAGAGTGTGGGAACCTATTCCCAAAAGGATCTCCTGATTTGTCAAGACTAGAATACCTGTCACTCTAGTCCTCCACACTTTTCTCCCTCCAAAGGGGAACCTATTTGTCTCTGTAAATAAAACCAATTCTAAAGATCGTAGCTTCGTACCTATTCTTGCACACAGTAGGGAAGGGAAATAGGTTGGGAATAGGGGTTTGCCTAAGTCAAACACCAGTTTAAGAATTAACCTTGAATGAATTATTACAAATATTGAAATAAACAATGGAAAGATATACCTCAGATCTGCAATTGTTGATAATGATACTTTGCTTCTCGAATGTAAGAACATATATTGTATGCAATGACATGAACATGACAAAAACCTAATCACATATGCATGCTTTCATATTAATGAAGTGATTTTTCTCCCTAATGGTTGAGAGAAGAATATGCAACCTTCAAGATCTCTAAAAATGCTCAATGATGAATGCTTCATGGATGCAAGGATGCTAGGTTGATCTCTTGGAGACTTAGATTCAAATGAATTTATTAATGTCTTTATATATGAGATCCTAGGTCAATTTACCGATTAGGCCAACCTCCAATGGTCATGTTGATTCACCAATTTTATTTCCCACCAGAGTGATAGGTCCCATCCTCCACTTAGAAATTAGGCCCAATTGAGGGGGACTAGGGCATTAGGTACTCTAGTCCTCATCAATCAGGGACCATAATTTAGTCCCAAGGAGAAGGACATAGCTCCAGAGGATCATTTGGCAGGTGTACATGACATCAAAATTGGATTTAAGGCACTGAATGAACTCAGATAGAAGATCAAGTAGAGACGTGCTAAAGTAGGGGCACAAACATGAGGTGTAAATTACCCTAGTGATAATTTACGATGCTACAGGTAAAAGCTAGGGGTAGCTCAATAGGATATCATAGTTTTAATTCATTTTGTTATAAAGCATAATTTTCTAAAGAAGGAATTAGGGAAAGAAGGGTGGATTGAATTACTTTCCACACCTATTGAGAAAAATAGGAAAAATTCCAAAGAGGGAAAATTTTGAAAAAGGGTAACCTTTTAGGAAAAAGTAAAAAAGAAAAGAAATTGAGCAAAGTAAATCTATTAGAGTAACCTGTAGTTCCTTAAGAAAATTAGTTTAGGAGTAGTCTGAAGACAAATCTATCACTATTGCTACCCCTACACAAGCTCCTAATAATGCACCTAAACAGCCTCCTGAAGCTTCCCATGAAACTCCTAAAAAACTCATAAAAATTCAGAATCCTGTGCAGTCCCCTACTCCTATAAAATAATCTACCATCTCACAATCCCCTGTGCAAGAAGCCAGGAACCCTTCGGATGAGGAATGGCCTATTTACATCATAATTGATGAGACAAAAATACAACATTCTAATCGTTCTCCCTCTCAATCAAAAAATGAAACAAAGAAGGTTGAATCTCCAAAGGAATTTGAAGCCAATAACAAACCAGCCTTCTCCTTCACCTCCTCCTAATCAACCAATACCTCCTTCACCTCCTCCAACATATGTTAGAAGGGAAGGGAAAGAATTCACAGCTAAAGAAGAACCCTTAGAAAAATAGGGGAAGGAGTGAAATAGAAAAATAACTAGTGAGAGCTATGGAAATGTAACAGGAAAATGTGGCTATTTGAGGAAAAATTGAGAAGGAAAGATGAAGAACTTCAACGAGTTGTTCAACATTTGGAAAATTGAAGAAAGAATGAAAAAAAGAGAGTATATTATTAGGAAAACTAAGCTAGAGAAAAAAGAAGAGCAATTATGAAACCAAAATGTCAGGAGCTATGACCATGAAGCCTCTACCTCATCCTCTCAACTCAAATACCTCTCCTTGATTGCCATTAAATATAAACAAGAAAATGTTGAACTGAAAAAGGAGATTGAAACCTTCAAGAAGCAAAAAGAAGAAGCAAATCAAAGGGTGGAAGAAATTGCAAAATTATGCTTTGCATTATTGGCTTTGAGGAAGCTATCTAGGCTATATGCATTGTTTTTAAGAGAAAGGTTTCTACAATAGAAAATTAATCAATTGGTGTTGGGAAGGATTATTGATTATTCAGATGATGAGGATTTTGTTGAGGATATCCTCAAAAGTCATTCTACAATTCAAAATCAGATGTGTAAATACTTTGATCATGGGTTTCTTCTAGGGAATTTTCCTCAATCTTTTTTAAATTTATTTTTTGGTGAGACACAGGTTAGATCTTTTGTATCATTATTGTAGAATCAATTTGAATGGGAAGATCAAATGAATCAATATAGAGAAGCACAAAAACAAATTGGGTCTTCCCATGAGAAATGAAACTCCATGGTCAATGTTATTTAAAGCCAACTTTACTGCAATAGCACAAGTAAACCAAATAGCCCCAATATATAGAAGCAATCTAGCTGCAAGCATTCAAGCTTTCAGGGATATCCAAAATCAGTTACCTCATTGTGCCTTGTTAGCATCCAGGGAAATATTTAACACTATACCAATGCAATTGAGGA